>NC_092823.1:132620676-132964426 GCF_023375885.2 Dermacentor andersoni
CTTTTCGTGAATGACGAGTGAAAATATTTGCAAAATTTTATATCTACAATAAGTTTAGTTCCAAGTTTGTATTGCTTTGTTCTCGACTCATGAGACATTTCAATTTCTTGTCTGACAACTCGAAATTCAGTGTGTAACTTGAGTGCGTCATGCGATTTTTCTTTTCCTAATTTTTTTTTTTTTTGCAGAAGAAACTGACCTATTTGTCTATCCGAGTATATTGGAAGAACGCTCGGCTGAGGGAAAATTAGTGCTTCGCCTGAATGACAAAATAACATTGAACCTTGAAAAGAGCTCTGTGCTGGCCGACAAACTTCTCTTTGTCACAAGCAGCGAAAAAATGAATCAACTGGAAGCTGTAAGTGTAACAGAGCTTCATGTGATGAGTTTCCGTATCGCTAAATTTCGCGCTGCATGAAAGAGCACACAAAAATGTGACAAAAGTACACATTCGTGGCAGGTAAGCGGAAGGTTGTCATTTTTTTAGACGAAGCTTTTTTTGCCTCTCACCGGTGCTTTTCGTGTGCCGGCTTCAGTCTTGCGCAATGGACTGGTCTTGGAAATAAGGCAAACTGGCCCTGGTGATCGTGCGAACCTAGGCCGCCTCAAGTAGCTGGTGAAGTACTAAACGCAAACGTGAGCTGCAACAGAAACCTGCCGTCATCATTGTTTCTTGCCTTGCATTTCATCGTCTCATTCCTTCATTGCCGTTGTTATTACTTCGTCGTCGTCAGCCTGTCGTCCTCATGCAAGCAGTCGCCGTCAATCTATCGTAGTAATTTCATCGTCGTTATAATATTGTCATTACTTTATCGTCACGCTATCGTCAACAGGCAGACGCCGTAATGCACAGGCCGTCATGCAGTAGCCGTCATTGCACCATTGTCATCCGATCATCGTTATGCCAGCATCGTAATTCGGTCGTTTTAAAGAAGTTGTCGCCAATCCATCGTTGTTATGGCTTGGTGCTTTTGCAGCCATCATCATCCCGTCTTCGTCCCAACGTCGTCATCATACAGTCGCCGTCATGCCATGTCATCATTCCAGCGTCGTCATTTGGTTGTCGAGTGATGACCATCATTCCGTCGTTGTCATTCAATGCTCATCATGTCATGGTCATGATGCTGCCGTCGTCATTCTATTGTCATCATACTGTCGCCGCCATGTTATTGTCGTCATACTGTCGTCGCCATTACGTCGTCACCATACAGCCGTCGCCATTCCGTCGCTGCTTTGCCGTCGTGGTCGTTCCTAGTGTCATCATTTTGTCCTCTTTATTCCAGCGTCGTCATGACGTTTCATCATTCCTTCGCCTCCGTGCTGTCGTCGTTTTTCCATCGTCACCGTTGCATTGTAGTACTGCATTCGTATATACTTGCAAATGGTTGCTAAATAAGAACAGCGCTCCATGCGAACACTTATGAAAACTTCCCTTGAGTCGACTCCCACAGGGCGCCGGTTGCGCATAATTTTCTCATAAAGAATTAAGAGCTAAACACTCACAGGTTCATTCGAGTATACCGTGCTATTTTTTTCTTGGAAATTCTTCGCATCGCCTTGGATATTAATGCACACGGGAACTCTAAATGAAGCACGGAATAGGGGAAAAAGGTATTGTAATATTGCTATGAAGCCGCGCCATATATGTTTCAACTGTGCACTCTTAACATCTTGCAAATACAGCCAAGATGAATGTAGAGTTGGAAGCAAGATTAGAGGTGATAACAAAATGACATCTAAAGAAGAGAAAATAAATCTGAAGCCAGGAAAATGGTGGAAATATATCTACAGTACACTTCCAAATGCGGCTAATTCCAGACGGATTGATACGTTAGCTTTTACCGGGCAACCAAGTATCTTAAGTGCTCACTTTTGAGTTGATTAAGGTATGAAACTAGAATGGCATACATTCTCAAGGTTTTCCTAAGCTTTGTCACAGCACCAAAAAGGGCACAGTGGAACAAATACCCTGTTTGCTTCCGACCCGTCATTGTTGCATGGTGTGCACATTATGAGCTTGACAGAATATATATTGATGTCCACAATCGTCGTTTCACGAACGCTGTGTGTAGTATAACGATTACAAGCAATATTTTTGCGTACTTTGTTTACCTTACATGCGCAGGGAAAAATTACGCCCTAATGCGCTTATTATCAAAGTATCTGAAACTATAATATTGTCACGTTGTCGTGACAGTGAAGAACTACTGTGGCACAATGAAAATCACTAAACTAACTGTTTATAGGGTGACCCTATGCCCAGCAAAACAAGAATACTGATAGCGGCAATTACACCCGTCGATCGTCGAAAATCTTATCGGCAAGTCGAGCATATCGGCTATTAAACATGACTCACCGAAAGTTCCAGCCTAACCGCTGGTGCCCGCGTGCCATCCATAGAGTAGCACACAATTGGCATGGCACATACGATATCATTACGCCATGTTCATTGACGACAGACAATGGATACAACCAGCGATAACATTCTAGAAACTTGTGATACAGAAAAGCGCGCCTTTCCCATGGCAATAGCATTAAAACAGAGATTGGTTAATGAAAAATATTTACCGAAATTATAAACAATTGATACGCGTGTCAATATTCACCCTCATTGGGCAGCCTGGTGTGGTTGACAACAGAAAATAATAGTGCGCCAGTACCTTCTGGGGGAGTAAGTCTTCTGCCATGAACTCCTTGAAGTTTAAAGCAAAACATTCTTAGTGAACTCTCCCTTAATTTCCTGACCATGGCTGCTGTGGCTATAGAGCTCGAAGTTGTTAGCCATTAAGCAATGAGGTCTGCAGCAACACGCATACTTCTCTCGCGCCAACTCCAAGCAGATCGTTGACGATTCATTGAAAACATTTTTACTCGACGTGACAATTCTGCCAGTCGAATGGGAGGGCAAACAGCGGTAACTGTCATACACACTGGTGAACACCTGTGTGTGGTGAACTCCTGTGTGCGAAAAAGTTACCACGGTTTTTCTATATTTAAAGCCACACTTCTCTCTCTCTCTCTCTCTCTCGTTGAGACGATGGGCGTGTGCGCCACCTCCCGTATCACGTGGGTGCGCCACTCTTCACGTACGCGCTGTCGCGCGAGAGCTTTGTGGCATTCGATTGTTTCTTTGCTACGCTTGATGCTGGCAGTGCGTCGCGTTTCTCTGCCGCTTTGGCTGACAGCTGCGCCGATTTTCCTTGGCCGCCTCCCATTGAGATGAACCGTTTCGTCTTCCCGGTTCGCCAAGGCTTTGCTTGCACCGATTTTCCCTGTGTGGGATCTGAATGATTTTTGTTCAGTCTGTAAAGTGAAAGGCTTGAACCAGCCGGTGCTGGTCCTCGATCAACTGGACAAAGCGCTTCACATAAAAAAAATAGTTTGAGTCCACGTGTAGACCATCAGAGGTGACGACATGCTGCTTCGTTGTGGCAAAAGTTTTCTAGACTATGTCAGCACAGGCTTCTGAAGCAGGCAAGAAATCTTGGTGGATGTCTGTAACCGGTCAATAACAGGGATGTCGGTAGGTTTTTATACGCAGAATAGGAATGCACATGCAGATAACTGTAAGTAAATGTTTGGATGTTGGTATGTTCTCAGCCGATTTAAGTTTTTAAGATAAATGGTTCACATTTACGTGAAAAAAATTCAGCTTTTATTACAAGAGTTATGTACTACGAATTGCGAACACAGTAAAAAAACGATTTCATGCTTTTAATATGTCAACCATCAACGCGACAGCATTAGCTAGTAAATTTCTGCCAATATTACATGTAAAACAACTAGTGGCTTGTATCTACAAAATAAGTGGGCTAAAAGTACCATGGACATCAAGATGGATACTTTCTCTGATCGAAACGTTACAGGAAGAAAATTAATTTTGTCTGCAGGTAGACACAAGTGCCATTCAAAAGACGATATACCACGACACACACTACCAGTCCTCCGTTATGGTGCGCGAAAGAGAAGGAACAACGCAAGTCGTAAGTTCTTCTTGTACGACGTGCCTTCTGGTAGGTACAGCATGCTGTCTCTAAGATGAGTCAGGTAAAAGCGCCGATCATAGTTTCAAGCTACAGGTAATCGCGAGCAGTAGCTGGATGTACTTTCACGTCGGCTATATATGTATGGCTTCAAACCTCATAGCAGTGGATGCATTAAGAAGATCGACAATTCCTCCTTGTGAGCGATTCCAATACTTACGATAACCAAACCCGAACTAGCAAAAACAATTAAACATCGAAGAAGGCCAATCACCGTTCTCATTTCTATAACTGTAGATGCAGTAGTGCTCTCATCATACATGTTTGGCAATGTTACTGTTGAACAGGCTCTAAAAATAAAATTCTTAGAGTGCATTTCTTTCTTCCTGTATAAAAAACAAGGCGGGCTGCAGAATAGTCGCAGTCACTAAACCATTGGACGAGCGGACTGAATAACTCTAGCTGAAATATCGAGGTGAACTGCTTTAGGTCAAGTACAGAATGGTCTACCCATGCTTGGCACGTTAAACTCCCTGAACATTAAAACAAAGAGTGAACTTCAGAACAGGTGCGAAGCGAAACGTCAATGCAAGTTAAGCTATTGAGAACAGCATCAAGACTGTGAACAAGGTTAACAAATAAAAGAATTCGTCATTCACCATCTGACAACTTGAGAGCACAAAAAAATCAAATTTTATTGGCTTTAGAGATAACTAGCACACTTTCGAATCCGACGTTACACCTGAAGTCAATGATCCAAACGACATGCAGAATAAAACTTTGTCTACTACACACATTTTAGAAATAAATGTTTTATGTATTTAAGATTAAAAAAACATTTCACGACAGAAAAATACGCACGTGAAAATTCATAACTTTTCGTGAAGAGCAATAGCAATGCAATTAGGTACAGAATGGGTACAGTGAACATTTATGGACGCTTAAATAGAGTGCTTTCCTTTATTTTATTCTATTTTCAGCTGTCAAAAATTTTTCAAACTGCTGTAACATCTTTAATAAAAAATGTACAGATAACAACCTGACTTGTACATTTAAATACAGCGTAGAGAAAAGAACCGATAGGACCAAGAAAAAATAACAGCAACAACTGCATAATAAATTGCATATCTACTACAGAGGTATTCCTTGCGATTGTTTTGATGAGAGGGTGGTAGGCACAAATTTACATTTGGAGAAACAATTGCGCAAAGTCAGTAGGCAAAACCGAATCGTATTTCCTTTCACAGAGAGTATATAGGTTACATATTTACAAGTAGGAGGCTTTCGACTAAAGTAGGACGATAAACGACAGCGGCTTGGAAAGGACGGCCTAAAGGGACGACCGACAGACGAACAGACACACATCAGGAAACCCACTTTCAAGCTCTCAATTGCTGCCGCAGTAAAACTACGCTAGAAAATGCACAGTCACGAATGCCTGAGTGTGAAGCCTTAATGGCACAGAACTTGCACAGATTTAAACAGGCGTCTCAGCATTCAGATTGCATATGAAACAGCACTCCTCAATTGTGGCGCTGAGTCTAGTCTGTTCACCTCGTCGTTATCACAATGCACGACTTTTGTGCCGCAGGACGCGAACTAGTGCTGAGCCAAATAGCAAATTTGTAACTGCGAATTCGTACTCCATAACATGACATAGTTCAACATTTGACAACGTGTGCCAAGCACTACAAAACAAGCCAAGCTCGCTGATCAGGATGCATTAGGATGTTTCTGAAGAACCCAACACGCCTGAGGCCGGTGAACACAGCGTTGAAAGATGGACTGTTGTGGCGGTATATGGTAGTTTTGTAATACAGTCCTGAAGAAGCACCAAATATTCTTTTTGCCTGTATTTACATAACCTGCTATATAGCTTTCATCGATTACGAGAAAGCGTTTGATTCTGTCGAAACCTCAGCAGTCATGGAGGCATTACGGAATCAGGGTGTAGACGAGCCGTATGTAAAAATACTGAAAGATATCTATAGCGGCTCCACAGCCACCGTAGTCCTCCATAAAGCAAGCAACAAAATCCCAATAAAGAAAGGCGTCAGGCAGGGACATACGATCTCTCCAATGTTATTCACAGCGTGTTTACAGGAGGTATTCAGAGACCTGGATTGGGAAGAATTGGGGATAAATGTTAATGGAGAATACCTTAGTAACTTGCGATTCGCTGATGCTATTGCCTTGCTTAGTAACACAGGGGACCAATTGCAATGCATGCTCACTGACCTGGAGAGGCAAAGCAGAAGAGTGGGTCTAAAAATTAATCTGCAGAAAACTAAAGTAATGTTTAACAGTCTCGGAAGAGAACAGGAATTTACAATAGGCAGTGAGGCACTGGAAGTCGTAAGGGAATACATCAACTTAGGGCAGGTAGTGACGGCGGATCCGGATCATGAGACGGAAATAATCAGAAGAATAAGAATGGGCTGGGGTGCGTTTGGCAGGCATTCTCAGATCATGAACAGCAGGTTGCCATTATCCCTCAAGAGGAAAGTATATAATAGCTGTGTCTTACCAGTACTCACCTACGGGGCAGAAACCTGGAGGCTTACGAAAAGGGTTCTACTTAAATTGAGGACGACGCAACGAGCTATGGAAAGAAGAATGATAGGTGTAACGTTAAGGGATAAGAAAAGAGCAGATTGGGTGAGGGAACAAACGCGAGTTAATGACATCTTAGTTGAAATCAAGAAAAAGAAATGGGCATGGGCAGGACATGTAATGAGGAGGGAAGATAACCGATGGTCATTAAGGGTTACGGACTGGATCCCAAGGGAAGGCAAGCGTAGCAGGGGGCGGCAGAAAGTTAGGTGGGCGGATGAGATTAAGAAGTTTGCAGGGAAGGCATGGCCACAATTAGTACATGACCGGGGTTGTTGGAGAAGTATGGGAGAGGCCTTTGCCCTGCAGTGGGCGTAACCAGGCTGATGATGATGATGATGACATAACCTGCAATCAGGGCTGCGCAAAGGTACTTTGCAATTGTATACGAATTGTATACGATACAAGATACTTGGGGAACAGGTATTTGAGATACAGATACAAGTTACTACCGCAATTATTGTATTCGACATGACACCTTCCTTCTGTATCTTAAGATACTTCGATACATTGGCAAATACTTTAATATAGATTTGTACGGCGTGTTCAACGTAACTTGAGCCTAACATTAAAAATAAGCAAGTGCCACGTAGCTCGACAGAACCAAGATAATGTTGTTTGCCGTCACTCGGAGGTACTGAAATTATTTTTTCATTCCGCCTAATTAGATAATTATTTTGAACGCCCTCTGCACACCCCTTAACAGTATTACAGTTTACGCAATACCGGATCACCGGACAGGTGTCCAGCAGCAACAACGCTTGTAGCGACTTCGTTTTTTTTTACGCATCCTGTTTACAAACAGCACACAAATTTGCATAGACGTTTTATATTTACTTATCTTCTGGCGTAAAATGTCCGTTAGCGACGTATTTATTAACGTACAATTCTTTTACGATTTTCCTTCTACGGGAAACCGTGTGCAGCCCGAAAACGTTTCCTACGTATGGCACAAATCGTCGTAGGATACCGCCGCTATTCACACAGCAGCCGCTCATAGCTCCTATTACCTGGTGATTTGTAGAATCTCCGATACTGTCCAGCACTGCCTGCAATACATGGGAAATTGGGTGTGAAGATTGAAAGAATCTTAAGTTTGTGCCTACCTGAAAGGGTCATAAGCATAACTGGAAATGAAATAAGGCTAGATTTCCCGGTCCTACATTTAAAATTCTGCTGAATAAGGCTACCAGGAAAGCGTTATCCACGTGTTAATCCGTCTAAACGCAGGCGGACTGGGCTTGTTACCGAGCGAGTGGAGGCGCAAACGTCAGTGGAATGCACGGTGCAACAACGTGGTGACGCAGAGCTAGACCAGGCAAACATGGAGCTAACATAGAAGTAACAAAATCAATTCTATTTTGCTGCTGGTGTAAATTCTCGGCAGCAGCATAATCGTGAACCTTTTGTCTTTCCAAATGGTGGAGATGTGGTACACTTGGTTACAGCAATGTTAGCTGTGTGTTTGGCTGATTGAGCTTTGCGCCACAAGGTGACTGCACCGGGGAGGTCACTCATGTTTACTCCTCCACGAACCCGGCAAAACCCCCAGCTCACTTCCGTTTACCGTAATACCGGACAAGCAAAAAAAAATCTAATAAAGATTGCTGTGTGCTGTTGCCCTGACGACGTTGCTATAGAATTTCAACCGCCGGTATGTCATTGCAAGGCTGCGTTTCCACGGAAGCACTGTCATCTAAAAAATTGAAAAGAGGGACTTCTTCATTTATAACTAGCTTTAATTTTGAATAATTATTTAAACAAGCTTGGTGAGGCGTTTCATTTTTTTAATAAGAAGCTGAGCTTTTCTTGTTACTTCGCTTTGTGAATTTGTGTGCGACGTTTTCTGTAATGTTGTCAATTGATACCACCAGGGCTGAAAGAGATAAAAGCGCTTTCGTGGCGATCTTACAGGAAGGCATTGTGAGCCACAATCTCCGAATCAAGCCCATACCTACAGGAGAGCGTTCTTCGCAAGGGCAAATGTTGCACAAAATCTACGAAGTCAAAGAGACTGACGAAAGGTTCGCTAATTTGGGTAAGCAATTTCTCTCCACTTTTGTACGAGCGCTCTACCGTGCTTCTTCTGGAGTTGTCCCGCACTGCCCCCATCAAGGCGCAACTACCTGCCAAAAGTACGGCTACGACCAAGCCGCCCACCTGACTACCATCTATAATTCTATCGTCGATAGATCAACGCATGATAGATGCCTGCTGGACTTAATAGATCCCAAAAAATTGTAGGTGTACATATATCATGCATCCTTCACGCGTTGTATTCCACAGGGCAAACTTTCTAATTAAGGGAAAGCGTCTTCGTAGGAAACAGTATAGGAGATACTAGCTTCCGCGCTATTGCAGTGATGTTCCTTGAGCAAAATATACCATGGAAACATGCATGCTTAACTGAGGACATGGTCGGATATATATTACAAATGTGCAAGGTACAACGAAATTCAAGTCCTCTCCATAAGACAAGATGCCGGTAATTGTAATTAATTAAGGTTTTCCCTATTAGCTAAATGATTCGTAATGAACGAGTAATACTTATATATGCCAGGAGACTGGAAAGTGGTTAACCGAATTGAAGGACAGTTTATAGCCCTATAACAACCTCCTGATTATACTCTCATGGAGCCGAAGCATCGACTTTCCGATACACGTGTTGCGCTGTAAACTGTGAATTGTTAACGCACATATATTGCACTATGATTCTTATACAGAACTACAGTATCGGGTACCTCAAAATGGAATACACATGTGTGAAGTGAATATCTACTGTTAGCAAAGCGATGAAAGATTTGAGAAAAGGACTTCTGATATACATTCTCCAATACAAATTTTCGACGTTGTATACTGCACCTGGTCTTCGGTTTTCTGAAGTGTAACGTCCCGCGGAGCCAGTACAGGAGGCCGAGGAATATGACAAACAGCCAAGCAACATAATCACTATGTTTAATGTATGCAGTCATTAGTATTTTCGGGAAAGGCTAATGAAGTGTGTTCATGCTAAAGTCATGCTACCTTCTTTACCCTGAATTCAAGCTGATTTGTGATACAAACAAATATGAAAGCTATTCATATAGGAAAGAAGTTATTATAACGTGATTGGTTGAGCGAAGTGTTTGATGCTCGTAAATAAAAATTATGCTTGCAATAGTAATAACTGTTCTTGAAGTTGAAATTTTCCTATTCTCTCAAGAAATACTATGTTACGTATCACTGCTCAGATACAATATCGCTATTAAGGGCAATTTTGCTTACATTCTCGAAGTTCTATTGCGAATTGCAGTTGGAATGATGCCGGCACTTGGATTTACAGCTTATATTTATACGTGTCGCTTGTAATTACATTGCATTGCACTTCTGGCTGATCGCTTATACGGTTGGTGCGATATTGCTTTCAAGTTCATAGTTCAGTAAAGGTCTCTCAGTATCTGTCGGAAATTCTAACATTTTCCATTGATAAATATAGGCTCTACCTCCCCACCTAAAATGACATGTCGTTCAATTAAAAACGTGTCATCAGCAAGTTGGACATGTCAGAGCCACCGAATGCTATCACACGTCACACCTCCTTGTCGACATAGTTGACAACAACAGTCTGATAGGTATTGAAGTGCTCAACGGGCTCGGTAGGTCATGTGCATTACATCTGTATCTATATAGGATATGTAAACAGGAGAACAATAATCATTTCCTTTGCCAATGATTTTCTCCTAGCTACTGGCTGTAGTATGTGATATACAACTGTTTTACTGCTTATTTCAACAGTTAAGTTTGCACAATATCGTAGCATGATTGTACAAAGAAAAGGTTCGGAAATTGTAGGAAACGATAGTTTTAAAAATGACAGGAAAAAATTCACTTGAACGCGAGTGAAAATAAGCCTCAGTTTTTCTCGTTCGGTTATCTATGAAGTGTATGATGATGAATTTGAGTTGATGATAGCTAAAACACAATACTATGTAAAACGACTGCCCTAGTCTCATTGCCTTTTAAACTGCTAGCTTTTTTTCACTGCCTCACATGCAATTTTCAGAGCCGAGACTCCAGAGCTCATACAGGGGTGACGACGATTACCGTGGTTCTCGACGTGGAAGGAGGAACGGTAAAAGCACTCTGACACATTACACCACACATTCCGGAAGCCGTTGTTTAATGTTTACAGTCGCTGTGCCAGGGGGAAAAAGAAAACGATTAAAGCTTTTGCTAAGAATACAATGTTTTCAATTGCAAATTGCTGCAATTCACAGTAATCTAGGATAAAGCAACTTGTATGTTTCTATAGCGTTTCTGTATCTTTGGAGTGCGTAATTTCTCGACATCATAATAAATTAGGTGCATGTTTATATTGCTATATAACCTTACGAGTGTCAATGAGAATCATTGTATTTTTTATTTCATTTATTACATACCCAAGACCAAATAGCTCCAAGCAGAATTTGAAGCAGAATCAGCAAAATATATATACAACATGGCGATAACATTGCAGCATGAAGGGAACATACACATACGAAAAACAGCATCAGTGCATACAGTTTATCGTGAGGTTGAAATTCGTTAATTATATTAAATGAAGTACACGGAAAGAAAGAACGCCTATAAATAAAGGCGTTCTTGGTAAAATATGACATTACAAAGTGGCTTTGGTAACATCGTGCACGTCTCGTAGACAACCGAGAAAGATATTCGCACGACTTAAGCGGAAATATTTGCACAATAAGGACATGGTTTAATATTCAGTTCGTGATAAAATTTAGCGCCCGAAATGCAAACTGATTCAGATGCATAGATATGTGACTCATACATCGTCCGCCACCACATAGGTGCATTAATACCAAACATATTTAAAAGTGAAACTCACAAACAGTAAGGAATCTGATTGGTGTTTTTAGGTGGCGGCGGCGATGAGGATGTTTTTATTGTGGAACTTCACGTGGTGTCCGACCGCGCGCATCAACGAGACTTTGACACCAACGAGGATTTAATTGGTTACATAGCAGTCATGACTAATGCGGTAAGTACGCTTGTTTTGTCACAGCTTTAGATTCGTTGTTCTCTCCGTTCATCTCTTGTTTTGCGTTTCTCCGCTATTTCGCTGCCTTCCTTCACCGTACTATTTGCATCATTTCGCTTCACGAGTTCCCTAACTTCCAGGTGCAGTTGCTAGCGGACGCGCGAATTGTGCTTTGTTTGGCTTCGTTTTTACTTTGTATGTAAATTTAAATGATAAATGTATTGTGGTTGTATTGGATATCTATCCGCGCACCGTGATGTGGCAAGTCAAAATTGGCTGTATTGGTTTCTACTGCACTGCTAATCCTGCTTGAATTTTTACGCCGCTCTTCTAGGACTGAGCTAGGGACAAGCTTGATATCGTTGAATTACTCTTCCAAAAAATTCCTAGAATGACGCCCACAGACACAGGAATAGTTCATGTAACAGCAGTTGGAAGTTATTGCGAGCTTAGTCATGAATAATCACAGCGCAATTAAATAAATATGCACAAACTAGACACTTTTCAAGCTTTTCGGAAGCAACCAAAAACTCCGTGTTTCTTCGTATCCTTGTGCTTTATTTTGTGCCTCTTCTTACTCATGTGCGCAACTTCGCCTGTCTTTCTGTTTTGATGCTGTCTCTTGTGGTTTCAGTTCTTTCAATTTTAGCTTGCCTGGTGAAGAGGCGTAGACAGATTCACCTAAAAGCTTCGGCCGCTCCAGTAAAGGACACTGAAAAGGAACACTAAGCCAGTGCACACTGATGAAGTGTTTCTTTCCAAATATATTTTATCTCGTTTATTTATTGCGTTGATGATAAAAACAGAAAATGAAGCATATAGTCTTGTCTTGAATTTCGCGCCGAAACCCCTGTGTTGTTACCTCTGTGTAACGTCACAAATTTCAAACAATTCTTTTCGTATTTGGGCCAGTGTGGCTGAGGCAACGTTAATGAACATTGCAAAGTTAAGACATTGTCTCTTTTCGAATCGAATGTAGTCCATCTGTGATAGGAAGACGTGGGCCCAGGCCTCAAACACACAGGGATGGCACAATGAACACAGAGAAGCTTTAATAACACGGGGACGGGACTAAGATAACGTACACGATAACACACACACAGTTCCCTTGATGAGTGTCTGTCACTTAGGTATGGTCAAGCTAAGCGTCAATATAGCAAGGCGTCCGATAGCGCGTCGGTATCACACACTCACGGCACGAAGAGGCGCAAAGATGAGCCTGGAGCAGCGAGTGGCGCAGGGGCTGGAGGCCGGGGCGTATGCCCGGCACACGACGAGCCACTCGCGCGACAGCTGGGTCGGGACGTCTGCCCGCCACAGGGTAGACCGTTCGGAAGGCTTAGTTGCACCGGAACATGCCGGCGTCGGATGCTCGCCCAGCAGTGGAGCAGGCCGGTTGAAGCCCAAGGACAGCCCGGCCTGTTCTGCCAGCACACCCAGGAACACCGGCCTTGGGTAGACGAACTGCTCGGCTCGTTCGGAAGGCCAGCCCAGGCAGCTCAGGCAGTTCGCATGGCTGCCGTCTCCGCCCAGACACCGGCTCTTCTCTTCTTCTTCGTCCGTCGCCGCCGCACAGAAGTCACGCGCATTGGGCCGCGACATTCAAATAGTCCAAACTCCTATCACACCATCATATCTGATAAGGAAAATTCTGTAGGACCGAATGAACATCGTCAAAATCAGGCACGTCGGGACGCGCTGGTGCGAAACCTCAAGGTGGCGCCTACACTCTTCTCTCGTCTTTGCCTCATTTCCCTCTTATGAAAATTTTTTTCGCTACAAGAGCGGCTCGTTTAGAACTGTAGAAGGGCAATTCACTCATACATATCTAGTTATTTCCCTTCAATGCCCTTTCAATAAAAAGTGACATGTGTTTGCAAAACGTATAATCTTGAAAATTACATTCAAATAGAGAAGACGACTACGTTGATCCTTCTTTTTATTTGCCGTTTTAGCCCTAATTATTGCCAAGGAACTTCAGCAAACATTGCAACCTATGTATAAAAGTTCACTTTCCGAAAAACAAGTAACCCGTCAGAAGCCTTCACCAAATATACTTTTTTCTCTAGCACTCAATGTGACGACCGTGTCAAAGCATCTTCAAGCGTAGCTTGTCGACACAGAAAATCGTTTGACATCCCTCTTAATACAAAAAAGGAAAGAGATGAACTTGGGGAACAACATTAAAGTTCTAACCGCCAGTATTTTATTGCATGCTACGAGCATTTTCGCAAGTGTGATGCGTTCATGTTTAGTTATCTATTCTTTCTGAGTACACCTTATGCCATTCTTTATACAGGTGAATTTGAGATATCTCGATATGGCGGAACCGAAAGTACGTTTCCAGCTCGTCGGACTGACAAGAAGGACTGTAAGTACCACGAAACGTTTCCGGAGAGGTGAAAGTGGAAACAAGGGAAAGACAAAGCGGCTAGTCATGATCATTTTTCACGCAATTACCTGATATACTCTAACTCTTCTCGCAAAGACAGGGGCGCGATATTAAACTAATTATCTAGCGCGAACCAGCCAAGAACACGAAAAATATCGCTCAAAATCAAAACCAGCGCTGACCAACAAGTGAAATTTATTGAGTAGAAAGCACATTAATCTCCGCACATCAATTCATCGTGTACGATGGCCTACACTTAAAAACAGACGTGTAAAATTCAATTTCTTTCGTTCATCAGTGGCGCTGTGGCTATGCTGGTGCACCTATTTCTTTTCCGCTAGATACTGCAGATCTCCTTTAGCTTGTGTGTGACACTTTCGTTCGCATATTGCATAAACGCGTGGTTTAAAATGGACCAGCGCTGCTGCACTGCGTGCATCGGAAAGCGCGGAGCCTCGACAGATTATACAGTATACAACCAACTTACGTGGGCTCTTTAGGTGCCCTGACTGTTTTTTCTATGTAACACTGCAGGATTCAACTGTAACTCAACGCCTGTCTTGTTTTTCTGTGTCGCTGTTGGTGTCCTTGTGTTGGTAACGCCAGGTCCCTATTTCAATAATGATTGAACATGTCTGCTGAGATTATTTTACTCAACAGCATGAGTTGCTCATTATGAACGGAAGTTATTTCAAGTGTACTAAATGTCAATGTCGATCAACGGCTTCTTGAACGCACGACATGGCATGGCCTTTGCTCCTTCTGTTGGCAAATAGCTTCCAACTTCTGGCTTA
Source organism: Dermacentor andersoni (assembly GCF_023375885.2). NCBI lineage: Eukaryota > Metazoa > Arthropoda > Arachnida > Ixodida > Ixodidae > Dermacentor > Dermacentor andersoni. The sequence continues at coordinate 132,635,479 of NC_092823.1, forward strand.
CCGTGCGTGTCTGTGAACGGTAGTTCTCTAGTTATCATGGCCTATGTACCCATGCGGGTGTTCCTGTGCTTAGACAGGACGAGTGTACTCCATAGAGCGTTACGAGACTGCTCAGAAAACGAATATGGGAGGAAAAAATTATGCAGATCCCACGCACTGTGGGAACCGATGTATGCGAAGCTTTCCGTGCTGGATGCTTTGATTGACGATAACTAGAGGTGATCTTGACGGCTAAAGCTTAATTTCTTCAACCCTTAGGCTAACACGAGAATGGGGAGTTGATGTTAAACGTTGCCTTGCGTGCACCACTGCTGTTTGTCTGCGTAGTACACAGCACGCATAGCACATCGCATCTTACATGGCACATCGCATTGTGGAAGAAGTATTAAACTTTAATTGGATTGTGGGGCTGTGAGCAACATAACCTCGTTATCCTGAGTACAGGGCCTAAGTGTGGACGCGAGATCACGTGGGAAGTGGGAAACCGGCAGTCGACCACTGATTACTGTCTGATTACAGAAAGAATTCATAAGTTGAGAGAAATGGTCATTGACGAGGAAGGGTATAGCAACATAGGGAGTGACCATAAACGCATCATTTTGAAAATGGGATATGCAGTTGAGAAAGAGAGCAAGGAGTGCAGAACGACCAGTCCAAATTTCAACACTGAAGAAATAACAAATATAGTCACAAAAGTCGAGAAAGAACTAGGCAAATGGCCAAGGAAAGAGTGGGAATACAGTGAACTTTTAGGTGCAATAATGGCAGAAATATGAAAAAAAAGCAACGTGTTCGTTGGAAAGGAAAAAGAAAATGAAAAGCTGATGAAACAGGGAGATACAAGAAGCGATCGCCAAACGATTGAAAGCATCCCGAAAGCACAGGCAGGAAAAAAGAGCGTCGTTGCCGCAGGATGAAGTAGCCAGTAAATGGGAAATATACCGGGAGAAAAAGTCCATGGTTCAAATACTGGTGCAAGTGAAGAGAAAAGCTGAAAGTGACCGTTAGTTGTCAGAAACACGTGAGAGAAAGATGGCCGCACCCAGAATATTTTGGAACCACATAAAATTATTAGCCAGGAAGTCTGGAACATTACAACATATCCTAGACGAAGATGGAAACAAACTGGAAGGGGAAGCGGCAATAAATTACATCCGAAAAATAACAGCCGAATCTTTCCAAGGCAATTATGAGGTTCTACTTGAAGAAAAAAGAGCATGAAAGAGAACAAGATGGAAGAGGAGCTGCTGCTGACGAATTTCAACTGGAAGAAAGCGGAAGAGAAAATTCCTATGCGCACAGCCACAGGCCTAGACGAGGTTCCCGTTACGCTGATTAATGAACTAGGACTAAAAAGTAAGGAAGCCCTTGTGAAAGCAGAGGAAAAAACTTTAAAAGATAGACGAATACCAAACAGTTGGCGACAAAGTAGAGTCAATTTAATTTATAAAGGTAAGGGGGAGAAAGATAGAATTCACCGTATAGACTGTTGACCATTACATCGGTAATATACAGGTTAGCAATGCAGGCAATCAAATTAAAGCTTCAAGCATGGGCAGAGAATAAAGGCATTTTGGGAGAGCTTCAGAATGGCTTCAGAATAGGTAGGCGTTTGGATGATAACTTGTTTGTTCTTACTCAGTGTATTGAAATATCAAAAGTAGAAAGCAGACCGTTGTATGTGGCCTTTTCAGACATTACAGGAGCGTATGACAACGTAGACCGCAACGTTTTGTGGGATATTCTGGAACGGAAAGGCTAAGGCAAGGATTGTCTACAACTTTTGCGAGAGATTTACCTAGAAAATACCGTTTGCGTTCAATGGGAAGGGATGAGGAGTGAGGAGGAAGTAGATATCAACAAGGCACTAAGGCAGGGGTGCCCTTCATCGCCACTGCTGTTTATGATGTACATGGTTAGGATGGAGAGGCCGCTAGAAGGAAGTGATATCGGGTTTCATCTCTCCAACAAATAGGCGGGTATAGTAGTAGAGCAGCAGCTTCCAGGTTTATTTTATGTGGACGACAGTGTGTTGCTAGCTAACAAGCAAAGCGATTTGCAACGTCTGGATAGTATCTGTGGACAGAAAGGCGAGAATTTAAGCCTGAAATTTAGCGTTAAAAATCAGGTATTACGGTATTCAATGAAAACAGACCGTGGCATTACAAGGCCTGGAAATACCTCGGGTAAAAGAAAATAAATATCTTGGTATATGGATAAACGAAGGTAATAGATATATGGAAACATAGGAAAAAACAATAGCTGTAAAGGGGAAGAGAAATGCAGCCATAATAAAGCACAGAGCGCTAAGGGATACAATAGGTACAAGGTGTTCCGGGGTATGTGGAAAGGTGGAATGGTTTTAGGACTTATTTTTGGAAATGCGGTTGTTTGCTTGAAATCAGAGGTACAATCAGGACTCGATATCAACCAAAGGTCAGTGGGACGCCTCGCATTGGGCACTCACGGGAAGACTACAAATGAAGCTGTGCGGGTGATATGGGCTGGTTAAGTTTTGAAGTGAGGGAAGCTCACAGTAAAATGGATTATGAAGAACGACTGAGGAATAAGGAAGAAAGCAAATGGGCTGGGAGAGTGTTGAGGTATTTGTATAGAAATAACATTGATTCACAGTGGAGAAAAAGAACTAGGAAGCTTACCAGCAAGTATGCGGCCTGTAGGGTGAGCAGCACATCAACAAAGAACGCCAAGCGGAAAATCATAGTGTCTTAAATAATCTCATGGCTGGCGGCAATGGAAAAGAAACCTGCCATGAGTAACAACTTAAGAGGAAAAAACGAAATCAGGAAAGAAACAATTTATAATAACTCAAAGGGAAGTTCATTACTTTTCGAAGCGAGATCGGGATGCCTTAGAACACGCACCTATAAAGCGAGATATAAGAAGGAATGAGAAGCATGTGCTTGCTTCGGCAAATCTAGGGAAACAATGGAGCATGTTCTATTAGAATGTGAAGATATCTGCTCAGTGGTCGATTTAGGGACCACTGGACTCCTTGAAGCCCTTGGGTTCAGCGAGAGCAGGGGGAAAGTAAACATGTCTGCAATAGAGATTACTAAGAGGCTATTGGAAGATTGGTGGAAGAAAAGTAGGGAAAGGACAAAAAACGGACACGTACAAAAACAAAGTTCACTATAGGAGGTCAGAAAATGTGGTTATGGGAGTTCATCGTGCGTTTTTTTTTTTCTCTTTTTTTCTTTTTTACCTAGGTAGGACATTAGGCAGTATACCAGCAAGAGCTTGGTGGCGCAACACACCATCCCGTTCCAAAGGGGACGCTCATAACATCCATCGGTCCATCCATATCTGCGCCGCTGTCTCACTGAGTGGCTGCGGAAAAGCTGGCTCAGGCGTCCTTGCTGCATTGCATTTCTTCAGCTAATGCGCGGCCTGCCGACTTCTCTCGCACCTTTTGATGACTCGGACAGAATGCTTGCTTATTCCTGCGCCGTGGTGTCATCGGAAGCGCTTCCAATTCTTGCATGCCTACACATCGTGCTGCTGCCTTCGTAGATTAAAGTGTCGATGCACCATAGCAATCCTTTTGCGTGACATGGGGCACCGATGGAAAACCTGTATTTTAATAAACGGCAGCAAAAATGGAGGAGCTTCTGATAACATAAGGTCGCAGCGCCGGATTAAGAAGCAGGGCATTCTGGCGCGAGCTATCAAAAGGCGCGAGATAAGGCAGTAGGCTGCGTAATAGCCGAAGCAATGCGATGTGCGATGGACGCGTCAGCGAGCTCCACCGTAGTCGCCTAGTGGAACAGCGCCACAGATGTTCAGAGTAAGTGGTATTGAAGGTTTAACCGACGAGCAGCGTAGCTCGTTAGGAAAAGCGACGCGACATGCCGGCAGGTGTGACGGGCACGCATGTGCACCCCCGCTCGAGCGCTATAGTCAGGACCCCAGACGCTGCGCCGGTAGATGGCGCGTCCAACGCAGTTTGCCACGTGCTCCTGTAGTCCATACACTTTTGTTCACGGATGTGCACGGTATCTGCGGTAGCCGTCAACAAAAATTTCCGAGTTCGCACCCAATTTTGCTGGGCGACATCTCACAAGACTAACAGGTAAGGGTGGCATGTGCAAAATGATTATTTTCTGTTATTCTTATGTGTTTCTTTGTTCTTGCACTACGATAATTTCTTCCATGTATACGTCGCTAAGTTCTCAGTAAAAGTGTAGTTGTGAGTAAGCGCTTTTGTGTGTCTTCTTTACCTACTGTTTGCGTAAGAGCTGCGCTGTTTATTTCCATCAAGATATAGATGAATGCAGCGAAAGCTCCAACTAGCATTTATGGTAAATCAGATGTTTCGGAGTCCGTCTGGTTCCTTCTCGATTGACATGGCCAGAAGCGCTGCGCTGCTAGTGTTTAATGCTCGCTCTGGCGGCTCCACTGCCGTATGGCGACCCTGCACAGATGATGGACAACTTCTGTTTACTGTTTCAAAAGGGCAGTTCCTGTCGTCTCCCGAGAATGCCATGATTCAAAAAGGAGTCACCTCTGGAAATGCCTCTCCAAACGCGCTCGCGGTCATTGTAGTGCTTGAGTAGGCTGCAGTACTTCACCATGACACTACCGTCCCTGTCAACATGGCGATGGTCATTCGTGTGCTATCTCCCTAATTCTTCCAGCCCACTTCCTTGTTATGCCACCGTAAGACGTTTAAACTTTGAGCAATGTATCTTGTAGAGCTTACAGAGCTCATATGTGTTTGTTTGGGCACCGACATCATCCAATTACTTTGTTCCCAGAGAAAAGACGCCGTTCTAATGTGCTCAGACGGTTGCATAATATGTAATGGTTGGTTATGTTGTCGGCACTTAGTGAAACAGAGCTAAACAGAAGGCTTCTATTGCGTTACAATTGGTTGTAGTTGATACATACATACGTACGCAGCACCTTTTTTTTTCAGTGGGCATGTGGTCTTTTGGATAAGGCAAAAAAGACGCAACGGTACCGAATGGTCAGTGAAGCGGGGTGGGTGTATAGGTAGCTCATGAACTGTTCCCTATTCTACTACCAAGCTCTCAATAAGGTAGCTGTACGCCTGTTTACCCTCCAGTGCCTATAGGCATAAAACTCTCGTAGACATCAGTGCACTTCTCACCATCTCAATCCTCAAAAAAGAAACCAGCCTTACTCGGAAGCACCAGGTCTGTAATAAATTTTGGTTGGGATTTCCCGAAATTTATTGTACGAGTAAAGGTTCATGCCACTCCGGTCCCCATGACTCCCAAAGACATTTGCTGGGACGCGGATACATTATTGCTTTGGAGTAAGCAGCTTATTTCTCACCGTATACTGCTTACTGAAAAAGAAACGCCAGCGCAAAAAAAAAAAGAAAAAAGAAAAGAGAACGTAGCTCCTAAAGGACTGAAAAATGACTATTTGTGCAATCGACTGTCATTTCATATTATAAAGATTGTGCATACATTCTCCTCGAGTAAGACAGTGTTTGATAATAGCACAATGCAGAATAAAACATTCGTACGAAATCGAATAATACTGCAGACACACTCACTTCCTTATTTACTTTCTTCCTTTTGTAACAGGACCCTCCTTTCGCCAAAAACGTTCAAGGTACTATAGACACAGGTGTCACGTTGGACGGTATACTGAAATATCATGAAGATGATAAGATACCAGGGGAACCTGACTTGGTGTTTCTTGTGACCGGGTAAGCATTTGACGCTGCCTACTTCTTTTCAGCGATATCTGGTGTAAGTCGTCGTGTTTAACGTAAAAAGTTGCAGTTTCGCCCGAAATGCGAACCATCAGTTGCGATAGGAAATAAGTAGACAGCTATACAAAGTACAGAAAGTAGCTTTATCGGCCATATAAACTTGTAAACATGCGCTAACTAACTGAACTAACAAGCATGGTTCAGAAGAACTTCAGTTTGGCCTAGTTGTTGCTTACTGCATATCATATTGACCGCAAATAAAGACGGGTACAGCGGAAGAGAACACAAAAGCAACACGGGCGTTACACCGCCCGTGTTGTTTTCGTGCTCTCTTCCGCTGTCCACGTCTTTATTTGTGGTCGATATGATATGAAACAAGCATGATGTCACGCGCGTGAAAACAAACATGAACACATCTCCCTCGAGGACCGCGCACACTCGCTATGAAAACGCTGTAGTAAGGAAGCGCGGCGGCAGCAGCTGGCGAAGTGACCTTCGTGCTGCCTCTCGCTGCAACGCGAACTAAGCGGTGGAAATACAGCAATCACGAAGCCAACAGCACTCGGCGCACTCTGTCCTCATCGCAGATGGCTTTCTATAGGTAGAGCCCCCGTGGCCACACCATAGGCAACGGCCACCGAAGTAACACTCCCCCCGGTGCCTTACCGCGCGACGGAAAACAGCGCGCTACCTGCCTGCTGTCCTACCTCGGGCGCGTAGAGATTTAGCCACCATCGTCGGCTCCCCCTCGCAAGCTTTCATTCGCACATACAGCATACGGCGCCGCACTTCGTCAATTTGATCGCATTCGGACTTTATACGAAACATCACCACGACATGGACTCCGATGTCAGCGACGATGGCTGAAATGTGCCTGGAGTGTCCATATATTTGCCATCGCAATGATATAAAGGCTTAAATTGGGTTCCTGTTCTTCTTATTACATTTGAAATGTGGCAAATTTGGCCACCGATAGGGCTGGCCATGTGATAATCATAGCTGGGAAAAGATAATGAAAATACTAAGCACTGTCAGACGTCTATAAGAATCTAGCCAAGCATTAACAGAGCAAGTCCGTGGATCACGGAGAAAAAAGAAGATCAGTTGAAGAAGTTTACTGACTGGAAAAGGCAGAAAGATCGGCCGGAAAGTGGATTATCTGGCCTGCTACTCTGCGCAAGCGAAGGGGAGGAGGAGAAGAAAGAGGGTCACGAGTCGAATACCGTGAAAAACGCAAGCATGGACTGGTAGGGAGCGTTGTGGAAGCATAAACAGGCATAACCTACTGCTGAAAAAAATTTACCAAGTCACTGTTTACACGAAACTCTCGTGCAGTCTTTAGAGCTTATGTCTGCTTGTTGGGGCACGTGCGTGGTCCAAGCACTTTCTGCGCGGAGAGACAGCGCCCTTCTAAGGGTTCAGACGACTGCGAAAGACGTCTCGTTGCTAGTCATGTGGCCGGCGCTCAATGAGACATCGTTCAACAAAAGACTTCATTACCGTACAGTTTGTCGTCATTACATACATAGACGCTTATTTGCTTTTCTTATACAAGTTATACGCACCTCAGGTTGTCCTAAGCACACCGCACACGTTCATCGACTTGTCGACCTGGTGGCCTGCTCGACACCGTTTCCTTAGCTTTACTTGCTTAGGAATCCGGTAAGACCTATACATAAACTGAAACGAACACATGAATGAACTATAATATCACCATTATTTAATTTCTTGATACAAATAGTAAAAGTAACTTTCAAACTATCATGTTGAATGTATAATGAGTACCTAATAAAAAGCAATGAGTAGAGTAAGCAATCTCAAATAGGCAATGCACAAAGAACGATAAATCCTCATTAATACCGCTAATACATAATCACCCAGTGGACTTACAGTGGTACATCATTTCCTGAAGGTTTTCGGCATCACTCTTATTTTTCTGTAACTGCTCATTCCATGATACCAATACAGCTTTTTAAATAACTGGAGTTACAATATACTTTCAGCCTGGATCTGATAAAGGTGGACAATGGAAGAGTGGAGAAAGGCATAGCGGGTAAGTGTTGGTGGTGGGGTGGGGACAGGTCCAAGCAGAGTTTGTCTCTTAGACTGGCTCGGCAACTGCGCCACTTGAACTCTATTTTTTTTTGGTGAAAGGGGTGGAGGACGGTCATGAATATATGTCACCATGAGTCCTTCAATTGAGTTTCTAGCATGAATGTGAAAAGAATTATCGACGCACCCACGTCCACTGTATGCTGTTCTTCCGGGAAGACTAACTGAACATTTCGCTACTATCTCGCGGAGTGCCTCTAAACGTACCGTGTATCGCTGGCTGCCAATAAGGAAACCGCCATGAAAGGTATCAGCAAAATGTTTGAGTGGAGAGCCTCGCATGTTGGCGTCCCAACAAAAGAGTCCTTACCAGTTAGGTACTTTAAAGATAGCCAACCGCGACTAATGTTCAGCAGATCACCAACACTCTCAATTCATTCGGGCATTACACCAACGCTGTGGTAAAAGAAACTTAGCTGTCCATAATTCACTTTTCTATACACAGAGTAAGAATACAATCTACGTTCGTCATGGATATCGGTTTAAGGACATGCACGCTGCTTCTGCATGTTGCACCGAGTGCAATAAACAGGGTGACCAGAAACACGTCATCTCCTTCTGCGAGCGCTTCTACGTTTAATGTAAGAAGCCCATGTGGGTAGCCTAGCAAGATTTGCTCATTAGCACGTACAAGACAACTAGCGTGTAAGGAGAATCCATTTCGCGAGGAGAAAGTGTAGTAAACAGTTCAAAGTCATATCTGGAGACAATATATGCCGGTGTCTCAGGATAATCTTATGCTACAAGAGGCTATTGTCCACTTTGTAGCACGACGAGGTGCTCTCCTTGCACAGAGGAGTGAGATGCAATCACAAAGAAGAGGTTTTATTTCTCCTGGCAGCAATATATATCCGTCGTACGCAGCGCTCTTGAATATTACAGTGTGGAATGAATAGCCGTTCGTCAACCACAGGCGCTACTGAAGGAAAGTACATGTGAGCGGTGTGAAAAACTTTAGGAAGAATACCTGGCCTTGCAAAAGCTGCCGGCGATCACTTGGTCCCAGGGCCACTTATAAAGGTCGGCAAGGTCCGAAGCCCATCACAATACGTCTGGTAACACAGGTCGTACGGTAAATAATGTCAGGGCATTTAGTTACACTAGACAACACTAATGAAAAATGCGGGTTCAAAGCGTAATAAAAAAGACGGGTCGCGTGGGATCCATTTCAAGGCGCCTTGCTATCCTACACACGTGGTTCGCTATGCGTACTGCAGCTCCATATACCGCAAGAACCTGATGAGGAACCGAAACATCTATTTGCTGAATGCGCATGTCCTCTCGGGAACAAAATCTAATTTGCGCTTGTGTGTGCGCTCACAGGGCTCACGAACAAGGTAGGTCTTAGCGCGTCATCATCGTGTGAGGAATGACAAGCTCCTGCTGAAGCAAATTATTGTTTGTCGTGCTTTAAATGTTTTCGCACGATTCGTGCAGTTTTCACACAGTTTATTTCCTTTCGTTATCGCGTCAATCACCTTCGTTTATCTTTTAATATATGTAGCGTCTGACAGTGTAAGTTAGATCGACCTGATATTCGCCTACCCTTTTTGTCAGTCCGTCTTATTTGCCTCTCTGTCCAAATATATTTACATGCTAGAGAGAGCCCGCCGCAGCCACAGTCTGACCATGGGATGAGGCTTTTCTTAGGCAACTACACGCACGAAATCTTCGAGCATCACTCTGACGCGATGTCTTTTGGCAGAAACGGAGAGTGCCTGAATCGCCGTTTATGTGCCTATCCTACCCGCTTACTAATTAGTCAGCGAGAATAAAGGAATCGGTTGGCGATATATCCATTCAGTGGCTACCAATGAATTGTTGAATCCCGATGCTTTATAATGACATCAGTTGCCAGACACTTCTCAAATTTTCGACAAACGAATTAGAGAAAGCTTGGAGAAGCTTGACATTTTTCATAAAGACCCTTGTCATACAGACCTTACTTCACCGAACCAAGAGCGTAGCAGCAAAAATACAAACGTTAACAATCGACAACTACGCGCGTATATCCGAATGCAAGCATTTTAAATCACAAATTTCCGCTGTGATATGGCTATACAATAATTTTTATTCTTTCAGGACGCGCATTCATTGGTGCGGTATGCAGCAAGCACGGGGTCGGTGTCGGTGAAGACAAAGCAACCGCTTACAGTGGAGTCAATACCATGGCACACGAGTTGGGACATCTGTAAGTGCATTTTGTGCGCCATTGGTCTAAAATTTGCATACAAATTAAATCGTCATTCTACGGTGCAGAATGGGATCAGATCATGACACTACCCCGAGGTGCCCATGGAATGAGGGTTATCTCATGAGTTATGTGGACGGAGGACTAAAGAAATACAGACTTTCTCCATGCACCGAAGACAGCATCCGCAAAGTCTACGGGTGAGCCGCAGTGCTTCAACCATCTTGAACTATAGGTCTGGGTTTTTCTGAGCATAACCTTTATCATAGCCCGACAGTATAGTCGAGCATTCACTAACAGTTCCTCTATCCCCAATATTTTCGCAGGCCATGTACGCACTCGCACGCGTTAGTACTCGCTAAAGTTCCTACTCGTGCTCATTTATACTCACCAGCACTCACTGATGCTTATAATAACTTCACTTCACACTTACTGGTAGCCCCACCAGTTCCCTCATTCTCGCATCCAATCCTGGCATTCACTCACATACATACCGCCACCCACAGTCGCCATCTCAGGCACGTTCGTGGTCGCTTCCACTAAAATTCAAAGGGGCTCACTCATGTTGATACTCACGTCAACTTACACCCTTCGCTCACTCACTAACACTCTGTCTCACGCCCGTAAAAGCATTGCGGGGCAAGTAGGTGTCACTGTATTCGACAGTATGGCGACGTATTCCTGTACTTGCGCTTGATTTGACGATACTTCAGTGTGCGGCAAACTTTTCTTCTTTTGGCGCGTCGCTGGTTTTAGACATTAGCGAGTAGTGGGGTACGGCTTAAAAGGTGAGGAAGAGGAGTTAGAAACAATGGATCAATTTGCGATCAAGTGAAGGGATGTACAAATAAAACCCCCTGTGCTCTTAGCTGTGCTCGGTGGTTCCACAAGTGCGTACAATCGCACTCGATCGTAATCAGGCTCAACCCTCCACAGTTGCTTGGTTGCTATGGCATTGCGCTGTTGAGCTCGAGGCTGCGAGTTTGATCGCGGCTGCCGCACTTCGATGTTTCCTAAATCACACACACACACACACACACACACACACACACACACACACACACACACACACACACACACACACACACACACACACACACACACACACACACACACACACACACACACACACACACACACACACACACACACACACACACACACACACACACACACACACACACACACACACACACACACACACACACACACACACACACACACACGCGCGCGCGCGCGCGCGCGCGCGCGCGCGCGCGCGCACGCACGCACGCACGCACGCACGCACGCACGCACGCACGCACACACACACACACACACACACACACACACACACACACACACACACACACACACACACACACACACACACACACACACACACACACACACACACACACACACACACACACACACACACACACACACACACACACACACACACACACACACACACACACACACACACACGCGCGCACGCACACACACACACACGCGCGCACGCACGCACGCACGCACGCACGCACGCACACACGCGCGCACGCACACACACACACACACACACACACACACACACACACACACACACACACACACACACACACACACACACACACACACACACACACGCGCGCACACACACACACACACACACACACACACACACACACACACACACACACACACACACACACACACAGACGCAAAACAGATGCTCGCGCGCTTAGATTTAGGCGCAGGCTAAATAGCCCCAAGGAGTCAATGCTAATCCGGAGTTCGCCTCATAAATGAAATCGTGGTTCTGGCACGTAAAACGCCAAAATTTTATTAATAATATTGAGTCGGGCGTAAAAGCCCGCATTATGAATACCGCGAGATTCCGTTATCAGTTCCAGGGGGCCCATAACGTGAAAAATTCCAATCTATTTTTATTCCAATCACCAGACGTCAATTTGCGTAACCGCGGACGCAAGCATCGGGCAGTGATGTGCAGCTCTGACCTGTCCAATCAAACGTTCTCCTCGTTTATAGGAGGTCACTTTTGTTTGCTTTCCAAACGGCGTTTTGTGACCTTGCGTGAGAGACAGGTGAAGTGGGTGCATCCAGGAAGTCATCATCATCATCAACCTATTTTGTGTTTGCTGCAGGACGAATGCCTCTGCCTGCGATCTCCAATTACCCCTGTGCTGCACTAACCGATTCCAATCAGCACCTTCAAATCTCTTAATTTAATCACCCACCTAGTCTTCTGCCGTACTCGACCTAGCTTCCCCTCTCTTGGATCCCATCCCCTAACCCTAATGCTCCACCGGCTATCTAACCTACGTCTCACGTGACCTGCCCTGCTCCATCATTTTCTGTGAATGTCAGTTAGAATTACAGGGCTAATGGCGAAAAGGCGCCGAATCAGAAAGAGTTATTTTTCTCTTATTCGGTATGTTCATGCATAATCAGTGTGTACACGTCATATCAGATGGGAAACCATCGCCGTTTTCGCGACGTCACGTGACACACAGGTGAAGTGGGGCGGCCCGAAATTTTTTGGCCAGTCGTGGAATGCTGGTTGCAGAATTGAAATAAAAAGTTTGTAATAGCTTTCCGTTATAGCGACACAACACCTGTTCACTTTTATTCAGCGTTTATCAGCGGGGAACGCACTTTAAACGAGGTCTCAAAACTTACTTTTTGATCCGCTCTCACCTCTGTGAACCTATAGATAAGATCAAAGATGAGTACTTCAATAATAAGCTAAGCCGTGATGCATTTGTCTTTCCAAAACACGTCTGCCAACTGCCCTTAGTTTTTGCGAGAGTGTGTTTTGTATGTTGTAATGTGAACTGCTCTCTTTATCATACTTGCAGTTCACAGTAGCCTCTAGTCTAGCTGAGTTTCGGTCCTCTCAGTGAAATGCGTGAATAATTGTGAACTTTATCCCGGGGTGCCTCACGTGCGTAACTTTACGTAGCAAAAAGTTGCTTATTAAAGATAGAGAGCGCAGGTTTCTCGCATTCTTCACTCGTGGCAGCTAGCGCTTTGACATGCTGTGTGATCTTTTACCATATTCTAGACCAGCCCATGTTTTACCTAAACGAGTTATAATATTTCCTCACTACAGTACAATAAATTATTTGTCCTGCTATCGCCATCGTGTCCTTCTATCATGATCGCGGTCAACCCATCATCGTCACTGTGCAGTCGGCTTGACGCTCTCGTTACTCACACGCTCACGTGAGGCACGCAGTCTTTTGCCTTATGCCGACACGTCGCGCGACCTGGTAACTGTGGAAAACCTAAACTGATGGTAGATAGCCAGCAGCCTGCAAAATTGTTTTCATGGCATTGATACCCACCCAGCGGCTAATCTGCATAGTTTATCTCTGTCTCTTAACCTTTCTAATTACACATATAACACTCCACGAAGCCTAGAGCAGTGATAGCCACTTAAATTTCAATGAACAGCTCTCTCGTAATGGTCGGTGAATTTTCGATAAGCACTACACTACAATGTATGCATTTAACGTCTGGTCCACGCAGGAGGCTAACGAAAGCGTGCAAAAGCTTGCTCACGAGCACAAACTTGATGGAAAACCACAAGGAATACCCAGGACAGACAGTGCGAGAGAAGTACTATTGCAGGAAGGTGGTCGGTGACAAAGGCAAGGGACTGAAGGTCTTCCCAATGAAGGTGAGCTGGAACCACCACTTTATCAAGCGTGAATATCCGTTTGTTTGTATTGTTCGCGACAACAAACCACACTGGCGTTCGGCAAGTGTGACATCACTATGTTGATAATGAGACAACGTTTCACAAGTATTCGGAGTCTCGTGAACTCCAGAGGCCTGTTTACTACATTCTAAAACAGTTTCACCTTTTGGGGTGTTTATTTGCCACACAACGATAATCATCATCTCTCTTCATCGCTGCGCTCACCACTGGCCTGTCGAGAATGCTCTCTCATGCTGATAACGCGCATGCCGTTCGTGACTTGGAAGTTCTGGGCTCGCAGCCTTAAAGAAAGGAAATGCGAGAAGACAGATGAAGATTATTGTTGTGTGATAAACATACACCCCAAATGGTGCAACTCTTTTTAGAGTGTACTGCAGCAATGAGAAACACGTTGAGCAATAATTAAAACATTTGTCAGTGAATAAACGTAACTTCTTCTTAAAGAAGATTTGCATTAAAATGTGTTTCTGAGTTGGATGTCCAACACTATATCACAGTGCATTCTCGGAAAAATAATGTGACTATTATTTTGTATGACTGGAAAATCGTGCAGTTCGGGTTTACTCAAATATCCTTAAATTTCTTCGGAAATAACTCCCACATGTAGTGCAAAGAAATAACGCCTTTAGTATTACAGGGCTCTTGGGAGAAAAAGTAGTGCTTTGTAGCTAGTTTCGTAGTCCATAGGTGAGAAGACGATCAACAGAGCCAGCCCCCAACGAATTTCACCGATTACTACATCCGGGGGTGTCAAACCTGTTGCCTATGTGGAATCTTTAGCTGACGCGTAATAGAATCTCACATTTTACACGTATTTCACTGCGCAAAGGAAACAGGCTTGTCCTGACGTAGCAGATTGCAGTCGAGAGCATCATCCTGCAGAGCACAACGCTGAAGGTTAGTTGATCATTTCTATTGCGCGCGGAAGCGGATACGGTAAGCATCGCTGTGGTAATGGTGCTGTCAGTCAAGACGGGACTCGTGCTCACCAATGGTAATCACGGTTTTCTTGCGTCCTTCAGTTCTCTGGCGGTGATATGTGACATGGCATTTCATGCTTGTGATCGGGTACATAGCCACCGAAGAACTAACATTGTTGCGCTATCTTGGTCATTCAGCAGGCATTCACTGATTCCTCCTATGCTTTCACTTACAGCCTGCGGACCAAGCCAAGAAGTGCAAAATGCAGTGCTGCTATTGGAAAGGCAATATGAGAACTTGCTGGGGTGCTGCTATACTAGAACACATGGCTTGTACGAAGGGAAAGGTGAGTATCTCTAAAGCATGCTTCTAGTACACCGTATTGGATATTGCGGTAACTAGCACAAATCAGTCTTCGACACTTGGATGACCTCGTTCACTCTGCTATACCGAGCGGAGCCTACCTTCTTTTTTAACCAAAACGTAACTACAACTCCGAGATTTGACATTTCCATAAAGAGACAACGAGTCACTTATATAAGTTCACGCATTTATTCAACAACACTGAAACAATGTGTCTGGCGATGCCAGCAAAGTACCAGAGAGCCCGCAGTGGCCTTCTCAGAATTCTCGTTCTGCGCTAAATGACAGAAAACTGGGCGAATTGGCAATGATTTACGGTTTTAGACATCGGGCGGAAAAAGACGAACACGAGAGCGATGAGAAGCGCTTACCAAACCACAGACTAAGTGGCTTGCAGAATGCCGTAGAAATTACCTTGAGAAAGCTTTTATCTAGAGCAGACAAGCTATTACCTCAGTTAAGTATTGGATGAGCACAAACCGTTGTTCACTGGCGCACCACCGTCTGACCGTGCCTTACCATGTCGTGAGTTGAATCGCATTCGCAACTTTGTTTGAACCGAAGTTCTTTCCAGACACTAGTAGAAAGGCGCGTTTCCTGAGAGTCATGAGAGATCAGTAATAGCGACAGTATCTGCGTGTACCAGCATTTCTATTAACTTCCATGGAGAACTGCCATGCTTGAACCGCGATTTCCGAGAGTAAAAATGTATGTCTATGATTGAAGAATTGACGCTACCTTCTTATTCCCCGCACCGATATTTTTCGTGTTTTAATTATATTTGACGTTTGGTCGTTTGGTCGGACAGTCGTCGTTTATTGCCTCTCTTGCGTTCGGGCTTCTTTGTGACTGCTTCCTAAAAAATGAACTAGATTTGTCACTGCCAGAACAATCGGGCCAGTGGCACGAGTGAGTTCCATCTACACTGTCTCGATATGTTGTGGTTAATACTAGATATCGAACTACGATCATGGGCTTTGGACTTGCAGTGTTTAAAAGAATTGAAAGCGAAGTATTGGTACAAAGCACAGCCATTGTAAGTTTAACGCGAATGGGCTCTGCTGAAATCGTCATTACCTGTGAAAAGTTCGATTACAGTTGTCTCCCATAGATTTCTTTACCAAAGTGTTTGGAAAAAAAGCTCGACTTCTAGAAACAAATAGCCCAACCCGAGGAATATTTCTCAGGTAGAAAAACAATCTCTTTATTTGTGAATAAATAAGCTTCGCTACCGGCACGATTAGACAGTCGCGAAAGGTGGCGTTTCAGCTCCTGTTTTGTGTACAAGATCACAAAATGCTTGAGAATTAGTAATGTCTGGAAAATATGCCCATGAGGAAATGAAGAAGTGGCGTCACACAAGCTCCACCTCAAGGCACTAAAGCTTTACGTTCTTTTTCAGACGTGCAAGAGAGGAGCATGTGGAGTGCATGAATGGTGATAATTGGGACACCATTGCCACTTCAGTTCCTGTTATATATCTTGAATATAGCTACCTAAACTTTGATTCTATAAACAATAAAGTACGAAAACTCCACTGGTACTCACTTATTTCTTTATGGTTATTTATCACTGATAATGATTTCTTAAATGTATTTCTTTAGCGCGTATATGTCAATACACGCAGAGTTGCCTGTTAGTCTGAAACAAGGCTTAACAGCTTGAATCTACTGAATATTTTCTAATGAAGTAGGTGATCACAGCAAGCTTTCGAGTCAATTAGAAATTATCAGTAGATATATATGCTTACTAAATGGCCACAGTTTTTAATGGAGCCTCTCGATGAGGCCATGCGCACTTAAATAGCGTAATATGATTGCTAAATGACTGGACTGATTTTCATAACATGAAATAAATTTTAAACGAAGATTAGAAAGAATATTTTGAGCGAATTTAAAATTTTAGTGATACATCTTTATTATTTCAAATTTTGGGGGATATTTTTTGTGTATATTTTATCCAAGAAGATCACTGATCAATATTGTGTGCAACTAGCTCGGAAGACGTACGTGGGCTGACAGTCAACATTTCCCTTACTAGCAAGCTAGAAGCTGCTCATGTGAATTTTGCGTGATGCTGCAGAATCATCGCTCACTTGTGAAACTTGGGAGAAAGAACCACAGACGAAGCGTCTCCAGGTTTCTCGCTTGGTCTGGCGCTCCCTCTCTCGAGTGGCGTGTGCAAATGACTCTTGGACCTGTTGAGTGTCCAACGGAAAATATCTCAATGGACTAAGTGCTTATAAGTGCGCTACAGTGAATGTACTTATTCGAACTTGTGTAGGCGTGTCGATGTTAAACGTAAGACCACAAATAAATGCATATAGGGTGTCCCACGTAAATTTATCCAAAATTTAAAAATATGCGAATGCCACGTCGCTGGACTTAACCAAGATAATGTTGTTTGCCGTCGCTCGGAGATACTCAGATTATGTTTTCATTCCGCCTAATTACATAATTAGTCTTAATTAATTATTCAACTTGTCAAATAGGACGATCAGATAAAAAGTGTCAATGTGAAAATTGTAGGGCAACACGAAAAACTCCCGATACAGCTTTACGTTGCTCATTACGTGCTGCATAAAAGTGTTTTTCGGAGCGTGAAAGAAGCCTGCGAATGCACGCAAAGCTGCCGCGCGATTGGCTGCTCGAGGCACTTTGCGCGCATTCACGGACTTCTTTCGCACTCGGAAAAACACTTTTATGTAGCACGTATTGAGAAACAGAAAGCTGTATCAGCTGTTTTTCCTGTTGCTCTACAATTTTCTCATTGACACTTTTCATCTAATTGTAATATTTGAGAAGTTGAATCATTAATTAAGTCTAATTATGTAATTAAGGGGAATGAAAGAATTATCTGAGTATTTCCAAGCTACGGCAAACAACACTACATTGGTTCTTTTCAGTCTCGTCGCATTTGAATATCTTTAAAGTTTGCCTAAATTGGCGTGGGACACCCCGTATATTTGTGCTGTAATTAGTCGATTTAGTGCGACACGGGCTCTTAGGTGCAGAGGCTTGATGCAAAAGGTGCTGCACCTGGTTTTGCGAAGGCCGTATTTTATAGACAGCAGCGTGCAGGTTGCAGAGAACCTCTGAAGTGGGACGACTAGCATACTTGTAGTAGGAAAAAGAAGCCAACGGCCAAAGTCTATGCTTATTTCGCACGAAGGCTAAGGAGCTGGTCGTGCGCGCTGTAATAACAGATACGAGAACCCTGCATGGGTGACAACCATATTATTCAACTAATTCTTTTCCATAGCAAGCCATTTCGCCTTCTGACACAACAGCGTCGTTTTACCAGTGTGCCTACCATCGTATTCTGCCTGTAAATTTCAAGA
This sequence comes from Dermacentor andersoni, assembly GCF_023375885.2. Classification (NCBI taxonomy): domain Eukaryota; kingdom Metazoa; phylum Arthropoda; class Arachnida; order Ixodida; family Ixodidae; genus Dermacentor; species Dermacentor andersoni. The sequence continues at coordinate 132,653,843 of NC_092823.1, forward strand.
AAACCCACCGCAGTTGACGTTTGATTCCGTTGACGTAGGTTAGTGCTTCTTGACACAAGAGAGTTGATGAGACGCTACACGTAGATTAAATATATGAAACAAGAAAATGGACTCTTGCACGGCCCTTTCTAGGGCAGATTTAGAGCTCAAATAGGGTATACGAACACGGGATCTTTTTAGGGGTTTGGCAAGCCTCATTTGTGTAGAGCGAAACTTCAGCACAGTTTATTTATAAGGTTAGCTTAGTTATTTAAAAGGCTGACCGTCTATTTTGTCGAAGAGTCGTGGAGCGTGCACCTTGAAGTACACACTATAATATGAGAAAAGCTTCACCGGCATAAGAGGTTCTCTCTAAGTTTAATGAGAACGCCAGACATCTGCATGCGGAAAAACTGTGCAAAGTATACGGAGTTTACAACAAGAGTTGTAAGCTGGGAAGAACTGTAGTAAATTATGTAAGGACAAGGAGCTTTGACAAACACTGAACGTCTGGCGTAAGAATTGCCACCCCATTAGGACTAACGCTAGTACAACTCAAGAGCGTTTTGTGTTCGATGGCTGCTATAGGCGAAACAGAATTACCAGGAAACGTAACAGCGCATGAGTTCTCCGATGCTAATAATCGAAGAGCTCATAAAAGTTATTCTGCTAAACAGAGCTACATTCCAACAAAATAGACAGAACGCGAAGCAAGACCGTAGACTACAACGACACGTGGGGCCCCAACCCCCCCAAACTTCTGCACCCACCATTCTACGCTTATTCTACAGAATAACCCTCACTCATACGAGTACTATATATAAGCGCACCTTATCTCATCACATTATACTGCTCCTATTGGGAGGTGCCTGCGTACGCAAATGTAGAAAGGGCGGGGTCTACCAATTCATTACGCAGGCTAAACCCCCTTTTGGACTTGTAGTAAACCAGTGAAACATTGTTATCGGTACAGAAAAATGACAGTATCAGGAGCGGTACTTTGCTAAAGAGGATGGACTTTAATAAAGCAGCAGTAATGCAGGATCTACACCACAGCAGCCCAGTAGTTTGTAAAGCGTCTATTGAGACGCGATAGTGGCGACAGGGCAGTGGCGAAATTCTTCTCACGCCCATGAACAGCTGTCTGGCCTGTCGGTCATCAACACGTGATTCTGTAAGTCCCAAACAACTGGCGCCACGCGGCGGAGTCACCTTCTCAGCGTTAATCGCCTATGCAGGCTGGTACTATGAAACGCAAAGGCTCAGCCTGTATGCTGCACTAAGCGGTTCCGTGTAAATTCCCCTTTCAGAATTTCGTATTAGGCGGTGTGTGGTGCTCCTGCACTTCAAATAATCCGGCATTAGACACATGCACTGCACGTCGTTAAGAGCAAGAACAACGAAATAAAGCGATATATTAAGAATTATGGGTTTTTACGTGCCGAAACCGCGATCCGATTATGAGGCACGCCGTAGTGGAGGACGCTGGACCTCCTGGGGGTCTTTAACGTGCACCGAAATTTAAGTACAGGGGTGTTTTCGCATTTCGCCCCCATCGAAATGCGGTCGCTGTGACCGGGATTCGATCCCAGGACCTCGTGCTTAGCAGCCCAACACCGTAGCCACTAGGCATTCACGGCGGGTAAAAAAAGCGATATTTTGAATAAACAATTTTATTGTAAGGAGGTGTTACGATTACCTTCCTTTCAGTGATACAACCCCACGAGCGCGCCAGTGGCTTGCCAAAATAAAAAGCGGGCTAGATCTCAATGCACAAACTCGCCGTTGAAGCGCAAAATGGGAATTATATGCATTGATGCCGTAAAGATTATTTCTTCCTCTTGTTGTTGAGGCCAAAGGCGCCACCACACGCGGGCTGGCTTTACTGCCAGGAAGAAGGTTCAATAGGCTTACTCATCCTAACTTTCAATTATGCTGTGGATAGTTATGTAAAGAGCAGTGCGAAATCTGCATTCTGAATAGGTAAAGGGAAAAGTGGGCATAGGATGGGAACGAAGGATCAATTATAAGGAGCATAATAGTAGTTGGACAGTGCGGAAAAGTTTGCAGTGCTATGAATTGCGATAAACAGAACTCGGAGAGTAGCAGAGCGATTCAATTTTTTAAGTCATTGAATGCGGTGCAGGTACTTTGTCTTGCAGGGGAGAAGACTGAGGGCGGCCAGCTGTTGTTATCAGCGCGACATTGAAGTCGCTGCCCGAATGTTGCTGAGTAATGTTAGGCTCAGTGAAAAGTGGCGAGAAAAGCCGATCAGAGGATAAACACCAGGACAACTGTTTACAAATCTACACAGACAAGAAATATCAGCGCATTGTCTTGTCGCTTAGTTGTCTGTAAAAAAAGCTGAGTGAATGTTGCGGCCTGATGTCTGGCCGGCATTTTATTCTCTTTCGCGTTCAGAGTGCACCGTCAAACTGCCCGTCGCCACCATTCCACGTTGACGGCTGATAGCGATGGGGCCATAATAAAACCGAGGTGGAGACATCTCTCCAACTAGCCATAAGAAAGTGCAAGAAGATGTCATGATAAAAAAGTTCACTTCTGGAGCCAACTGCATAAAATCAAGTGTGGCAGTTGCGCACCCGCAGAGTACCAGCATCGAAAGATTGAGCACGGCGACCAAGTACAAGTGAAAAATGGCAATTTTTATAATCTTACTGCAATTCCTACTCTACAGCAACGCAGGTAATTTCACGCTTCCATGGATGAGTATATTCCCCCATAGTCTTTAACTATGTGCAGCTGCTATTAGTTCACAGCACCTATGTTGCGTTTTCCTACTAAATACTGATTTTAGAGACAATGAGATGGCTTATCATCCTCCTCCATTAAATTTTGTGTTTCTGCGTATTTATTAAATTGTTTCTTCTTGCCCTTTGCGTGAATTGACTGCGCCTATCGTATCCGTATGTGAATTCAACGTTACCCCAGTTCCTTTCATACGATACAATTTTATCTTTATGAAAAGAAATCGTGGACGGTTTTTTTTTGTTTTTCTGACTGCATTGCAGTAATGTTGCGTTGATGCTCATGGCTGTCACTGTTTGGCGATCACGGCACACTAGATACAAGGGGCTAAATATTGCGAGAAAGATCTTTTAAACTGTTTCGCAAAGCGTCGCTGATAAACAGAAGAGCTACAATGCCATTTGCCTATGGCACTCAAGAACTAATCAAAGAAACGAAAGCCAATAGACAAAGAGGTTATGAGCCACAGTCCAACTTTGGAACCGAACAAGACAAATTTACTTGTGGGAACCGCTCGTCTGCTGTGTGGTCATCAGAATCGACTATCGTTCGTTGAAGCAGCACGTGCTTGAGAAAGGCGCAGTGCAAAAGCATCTAAATGTGAAAAAGTGCAAAGGCAAGGAGGCCCCCATGTGAAGTTATGTGTGATACGACACTTAGCTTATCATTTACTGCAGCAGTAGTAAACCATAATTTTTGCGAAAAACCATAAGTAGTAAACCATAAGTAAGCCATAATGTTTGCGAAAAAAGCCCGTGAAATTAGTTTCTGAAACATACAAAAAATAAGGTGACAACTGCGTTAAATGGCAGAGTAGGCAGTCGGGGGAGTTGGACACGAGTTTATGAATAAGAAAAAAAAACGAGCAACAACAAATGGCGAAGGCAATAAAACTACTCGAGCAGTGCTCATCGTGTTGTCTACCTTGCCCTGGTCCTCTTTATTCTGCGTTCCTTTTTTTCTTCTTATTTATGCGCCAATGTATTTTGCAGCATGGAGAACGCACATATAGAAAATAAGCTGAAATTCTTATGAGAATGACTTCATACTGACGCCATCATGAAGACAGAATACGGAATATATTTCTGGCTTTCTGATAAAGATATCAACGCTCCACCTCCTAGATAGAGTGTTGAGCGCAGGTTGGCGAATGACGTTGTCAGCTGTTACGATCTCATTAGGATTGACAAATGAAGGCACAGTCACCACTTAAGCATGAATGACGCAGTTTTTTTGTTTCAAGTGAATTTCTATTGACTAACCAAGTTGTTTCTTTTATAACAGAAAAAGATATGTTTGTCTATCCGACTATTTTGCAAGAAAGAACGAGCGAAACAAACTTGGTTGTTCGGCTCAATGACAAGTTCACATTACATCTTGAAAGAAGCTCTGTACTGGCGGACAAGCTGCTCTTTGTTACAACCAGTGAAGAAGTAAACCATTTAGAGGAAGTAAGTGTACAATACTTCTAAGTGATCGATATCTTCAGTATGTTTATAACGACATTGACTGTGACTTAAGTATACAATAGACTAGTTGTCAGACTTTCGTCACACCGCCTACTACATAATCCTATTTATAACTCTAACTTGGCAGCGAAGAAGAAATTAGCTTGGGTGATGTCACTGAATCCTTTCGTAGTTGTGGTATTGTTTTCTCCTTCAGGTCTCCTTGACACGTTTTTGCTGTGAACATGCTTTAGCTATGAGGAAGCCAGCTAACTTTTGTACCTCACGCGAATGATTTAGAAGTGACAAATATTTTGACCTAGAATGTTCCCTACCATTGGAAACGTTCGTAGGAGAGCAGGCTGCTGACATCTGATAGAAAAATTTATCCCACGGTAATGGTATGATGGTTAAAGTTTTAGCGCTATATCAAAAACGCGCCGCAATATTTCATCTGGAAATTTCGAGAAACGGTGCATTAAATAAAGTATATGGTAAGCATAAATAATTGCATTTTTATTATTACGGTATTTCAAGTAAAATTGGGGCAATATATTCACCTTTCAGGTAGAAACGTCTGCTATCCAAGAAACTTTGTACCACGACACACACTACCAGTCCTCTGTTCGGGTTCACCAAAGAGACGACACAGTGAAAGTCGTAAGTTCTTTTTTGTAAAATGTGCGTGCTAGTAGCTAGATTAACAAAAGTAAAGACAGCGCGGCAACGAAATACGGGGAAATACACCGAGTGCAACTTCACGCTCATTTGGCCAACTGGGGTTGTTTAACATACACTCAAACAATAGGTACACGGGCGTTATTGCATGTCGCCCCAGTAAAATGCAGCCGCCGCGGCCTAAAGATCAAGTCCGCCATCTCGAGCTCAACCATTCCTCGCCACAGCTACTAAGCTACCCCGGCGGATCGGGCTCGAGCTGATAGGCTTAGTTCGCATGTAAGCACGGCGTCTGGAAAAGGCGACAACATGCGAAAATACGAACACTCACAGCGGAAATAACACGCAAAACGGGCAAGTAAAATAAACCAATGGATAGTCATGCTTTCAATTTTCAAAAGCCATGAAGCAGAGCGGCTCAAAGTGGGGCATTCTTCACGAGCCTAAATTTAATTGGAGTTTGAGAAATTTATGCAGAAGAGAATGGGACAGCAAAAGAAACCATGGTCCCAAATGATGACACAATGCAAGTGTATTAATTTTTATTTTATTTAAACAAAATACCCCTAAAGGCCCTCACGGTTGAGGGTATTGCATAGATGGAGATACAGGCATGTGATAACAAAATACAATACACCATAAGTTCTTTGCAAAGAAATTAAGCACACATCATGAGAAATTGGAATATAAGTATCAAATACCGTTAATTCCGATAAGCACAAAGAAAAAGAAAAGCACCAATGACATAAACAAAGCAGTAGTCAAAAATTATACCAATTATACATCTTCCAAACAGCACAAGATCTACATTATAAGAAATATAAAGTAAAAAGAAACAGTTCAAACATGAGATAATATATGCATCATATTAAGCAGTACTTGAGGCAGACAACAGGTTGCAAAACTTGTCGGAATCAGTGGCAGTAGCAACACGTGGAGGCAGAGCATTCCAATCAGTTACGGTGCGTGGCATGAAAGAACGTGCGTAGTTAAATGTACGACATGATAAGCGACATGACACTTAGTAGTATGAGAAAATTTACATAAACAGGAACTCATGACGAGAGAGCCCAAGTAAGGGATGAGAAACTTTGAATTGGTGAAGTGAAAACATCTTTTCTAGTCTGATAGCGAATTTTTGTCAAAGGAGCATAGTACTTTGAGAACGTGGCAGCGTTAAAAGAGTGTTATCGTGGCAGATCATGCAAAGCTTTATTACGCTTCAACCAAGAAAAAGTAGGCTGAAGGTGCTCATGGAGGTTCAGATAAATTCTGTATCTAGTGCTGGCATTTTGACAGAGTTTGCTAAAATGTTTAAGTCATTTCATTGTGGCAAATCATGATACCGCCCAAAGGCCGTGCTCATTCTTTATTGCGGGAAAGCGCAGTCATTGCGATGTAAATCGTTAGGACAATTATCACGTCTTTAGATTCTTTACATAACTGCACTTGCCCTGCTCTTACAGGAGGGCATTATAAACCACAAACTGAGGATCAAACCTGTACCAGAAGGAGAGCGTTCCTTCCAAGGCCAAATTCTGCATAAGATATATGAAGTGAAGGAGACAGAGGAAAGGTTCATCAATATGGGTAAGTTGACTGATCACTGTCTGAGTGAGGATCGAGATATACTTTGGTACAATTAATGGAAATCCTCGCAAATGGTTCCGCATTTCGCAAGGCATAGTCTCACACATCTCTCTTACAGAGATTAGGAAGATTCCTTTCCCTTCCCTGCGAACGTTCAATTACTACGACAGCAGTTAAGTACACGAAACAGTGCCTGCCTTGCACGCCCGTACAGCCATTTCGTTACGCTGACGATGATCATTTTTCGTCATCGGTGTACTTGTGCCGTCAAACCGCCTCGTTATTCCCAGCTTCGGTATCACCAATGGACAGAGAACCATAATTGTTTGTCCACAACCTTTCATCGCTAACATTTGGACACCTGTCACTGCAACAATGTGCTTTTGGTAGTTGGGCACGCTAACCGCTCGGCTGTCGCGCACGTCTTTTTTCTTTATTACTTGAAGGGCACTTAAATATTCAAGCGTTAATCACGCCGGAACAGCATTGCGCAATTACAGCAATATTTTGTGTTTCGCACAGACTCTGAGAGGGGTGGTGTGTGTGTGCATGCGTTTCGCAGGTCAGAAAAAGCAGTTCTGCATAGGTACAGGCAAAACTGTAGGATGACAACATGCGCCTCGCATAAAAGTTGTTTTTAAGAAGGCGGTATGTTGGCGTTCAATTCTGCCTGCACACCTCCTAGAAATGGTGTCATGACGACGCACATGACAATGATGATCGTCAGCTTCAAGCGTGGGACATAATCAAAGAAGAGGATACGGCCAGAATAAGGCGGTTGGTAGAAAACAACGAAGAAAGCATCGACGGCGTCACTATCGAGCATGACGGTGCAATGATAACGCTATGCAATTGGTTGCATAATATCCCACGGAATTCAATGCCAATGTGGCATTCCAGAACACTTCTGGGTTCAGAACACTTCTTTTGCCTCGAGCGCCCTGTAGTGCGCAATTTGCGCGTATTAGGTGGGCTAGTTGATAATGCATCTTTAGAAACAACTCATAGCGCTATAAACACACAGGACGTAGAAAAGGAAGACAGACCACATGCGCTCACTCACAACCCACAGGATTAGTTGGCAGTGAGTCCGTGTGTATGCGTTCCTTTTTCTACGTCCTTTGTTTTTATAGCGCTCTAATGTTTTTCTAATATCACATTTATGTTGCAAGTATTGAGCAACAGAAAGCTGTATCGTGAGTTTCTCATGTTGCTGTACAACTTTCTCACTGACACTTTTCACCCAATTATAATATTTGAGAACTTTATTGATGAGGTAACACTAATCAGGTAATTCGGCGGATTACAAAAATATTCCGAGTATCTCGAAGCAGCGCCAAACAACATTACCTTGGCTCTGTCCAGTTACGTGGCATTTGAATATTTTTAAAATCCTGGTGCATGATAGTTTGGACACCCTGTATAGGTCGCCTTGCGCTTCGACACACATACCCAGAAGTATTCGTGCGATACGATGGCTGTGTGCTCTTTTTCTTACTCATTTTTCAGAGATGAAGGGTCCGAGCTCCAACAGTAGCTTGAAACAAAACAGTAAGTGTACTTTGACATGTTAGATAATTAAATTGACTGTTTGAGCTCCGCAGCCGCTGTAGCAAAGATGTGCATGTACCATTATGCGCATCAGCGTGAAATGTTCCTAAATGGTTCGAGGCGCTGGTTGTAGTAGGTTGTAAATATTGACGAAATTGCTAAAGTAATTTTGACATATAGCATGCGATCTACATAGTCAGTATTATAAACTTCCTCGTACCAATTAGTATACTCGTGCAACAATGAAGCAGCTGTGCAATCTGAGAGATGTAGTTTATTAACAGGCCCAAGCTTGTCGCTCACGTGACTCGTAAAACGCATTTTGCAAAATCAAAGCATTTTTGCATGCCATCTGCAAAAAAAAGAAACAATTGTGAAGGATCGCATGAACCTCTTCGGAAATAAATTGCTTACCTTTATTCTGACCAAAATGGAATCTAAAAATGATCAGTAATATACATGCACGAGAAACCATTAAATTACAAGGAGGCTGTTTTATCTGACCCGTTGTTTTAGCTATCAGCAGCCGGACATCCAATGGTGATGTATTTCAAGTAGAGCTTCACATCATAAGCGACAGGAAGCACCAAGGTTACTTTGACAAAAATGAAGATTTAATTGGTTATATGGCGGTCTTCATGAATGCGGTGAGTACGATCGTTCAACAAAGCTGTTACCATCTTTTCTTCCGCGTTTCCGTCCCCTCCTTTTTTGTGTGTGATATTACAGGCTTAGTTTCCTCTTCCCTAGTTGTCAGTTGCTGCCCCTTTTAAGCAAGTTGACCCTCTGACCTTTCAGTAGGCCGACTCTCCGACACAGAAAAGAGAGGTCTCCGCAATCAGACTGCCAATAAATACTGGGTCGTTTAACCCAAGATACGCCCTGTACAGATTTCACGGCTTACAAGCAAAGCTCTTGCCCGACCGATCGAGTACCCGCGACCGTTGCACTAGGCCGTCCCGAGAGCGCCCCAGCGATCTCTAGAGGCCGTGGCAGCAAAAAAACTTTGACTATATTTGAAAAGACCTTGCCTCCAAAAGGTCATCTCCAAGGTGTAAACAGGTGTGTCTGAGCACGTTAACTACTTCGTCCGTGTTTTTATCTTGCTCCAAATCCGGTTTCCGTGTTGCTCCGACTTTTTGCTACCAAAAGTACGCAGTAAATATGGAAAACACATGGTCCAACTTGCAGCTGTAGCATTTTGCAATAACCTGGATAACTGTTTATAACAGTGTGTATCCTTTGTTAACTTTTAAAAAAAACAAATCATGTATTTAACAGAAGGTTGATTGATGGTCCTGATACTACGGTTTTGTTGTTTGGTTGTATGTGAATTATGCTTAATAGTTGTGCTTACTAGTCGTTGCCAATGTATAATCACTGTTGCTTGCTCACTTCTTTTCGTGCACCCGAAAACAGGAGGTCCCCTCGCAGCCTTGTGCTATGGGACCTCCTCCGCTACATTCATCCCAATATTTATTGTAAATATTAAACATTCTTTTGATTGACTGATTGATTGAAGAGCTACGACAACTTAGCGCAAATCAACGTAAAAATAAGGGGAGGAAGGAACAAGGTTAGCGGTATTCTCTTTCTGTTCAGAAAAATAAGCTTCCAACACCTCGCAAACAACATAACTAGTACTCTTGCCTGTAACCCACAATTTCTCAAATCATGGCACATATCAGCAAGAGAAGATATATATGTATATAAATTCATTTGGCGTGTGTGTTCTAAAAGTAATGTGATCAGGTAGCGTTATCTCTGTCTCTTTGAATACTTGCGTTATGTTCGCTTCGCAGTAAATTCTTTATAAAGGATGCACCAAGAAAAGTTCAAGAAAATAAAACGCTGACTAAGAGACTCAGCGAAAAGTTGATAGCAAGTATAAAGACCTCAAGGGCAAGTTTGTGTGCGAACGCGGTAGCAATAGTTTCCGAGTACACCTTTGTCGTCTCTGCAGATTTAGCGCAATAATCACAGGTGTGATTCACGCGTATAACTACAGTGAAAGCGGTTGCCATCCAGTTTTAAAGCAAATGTTTGGTTCCTGCCCTGATGCGGGTTTAATGGTGACGTGAGTTTAAAATTTAATGAAAGAAATGTCGCAGTTTCGCCGGGAAGGCGAAGCACCAATTGCGATAGCAAATTAGTAGATAGTTATGCGAAGTAAGGAGAGTAGTGTTGCCGGCCGTATAAACTTGTAAACATTCGCTTATTAACTAAATTAACAAGTACGGTGTCACGCGCGCACAGGTAAACATGGATATAACTCACTGGATGAGCATGGAAACTGGCTGGCAAAATACTAAAGTGAGGAGTTACGGCAGCAGCAGCGATCGAATTGTCGTGTATCTCTCGCTTCAACGGGAATGAAACGTCGAAAGCACAGCGCGTACGAAGCTACTGGCACTACACGCACTCGGCAAACATCGCAGATTGCTTTGAAGATGAGGCGCGCGCGGGCGCGCACATTGCCCCCGTCACTTCGCAGATCGCTTTCAAGATACGGCGCCCGCAAGGCCGCGCCGTAAGCAGCAGCACCTAGTGTTCCTGTATATGCTCCCGCAGGGAGCAGAGTTGCGCATAGGTTCGCCGCCGTGATCCAGCTTTGCAGCGAAGCCACTCCTCGCGCGCGCAGGAGCCAAATGCCTCGCGGTGTTCCGCCTTTTTCTCTAGTGGTCGCGAGCTACAAGCGCCAATTGTTCGCAGGCGCTTAGCAAAGGGCACTTCTTAATACAGGCTACGATCGAACGAGTCATTCGTGCAGCCGGAGGGGGTGGGCTTCCAACCAACCGAAACTTTCTATGTATCTATGTAAACACGCACATACAAACACACACACAAACGTAAAAATAGGGGATAGGACAGCCTTCGATTCCCCAAAATAAAATACTCCCGTGGCTCGAACAGCTCCAAAGTTCGCTCGCAAACGCGCAGTACATTGCCACAAAAAGCGGTGCAATGATTTTCAGCATGCACATGAAGTTGTCTTATCATGGTCAGAAAGCAAGAAATGTTTTAAAGAGTGTTTAAAACTTCACACACGTAAGGTGGACACTTAGCGCATTTTGGCTGCCGAAACCAGCCGATTAATGACCGTCGCCAAGAGAGCTATCGTGCCTGCGGTTATGTCAGTGACCGTTAACATAGCGCCATTTATCACTAACCATCGTTCACAACAGCTGCACGTTTTCGATACATGCGGTGCAGACACAGATTTAAGCGCATTTCAAATGTTGACATGCGCACATTCTAAGCAAAGCTTACTTTTATTTACTATTACTATTTAGTAGCAGCAAATCTGCAAGTAGAAAAAGATTCAAGATGCAAGAGCTTCTAGCTGCTCCTCTGAACGCACGATCGACGGTCCACTGATTGCAATGGCGATAGTACTGACGGAAACGACGAGTTCGCATGAGTCGGCGATGCGCCCGTAAAGTTGGCTTCGCAGCGGCGCGGATCATTTGACGTCATTTTTCGCGCTCGGCCAATAGCGGTGCGAGCGGCGCCGGAAAAGTTATGCGCAACTCTGCTCCCTGCGGGAGCATATACAGCACGGAGGAAGGAAACTAAGGAGAGGCCCTGACGTCACTCTTTGTGAAGCAAAAGTGAAGCCGGAATTTGGCGTTGCTCATGGCGATGCTCCGCCTTTTGGGCCACTCTCCTCGCTTGTTTACATCTTTCGCGAAACCACGCCGCGCTGCGCGTGGTGTCGCGCGCGCGCTCGCGCAACATCTGGCAGAGCACGGTGCAGGTAACACAGCGCAACAAGACACGGTGATTAACGCAAACCCGCCCACTCAGCGCCTTTGCCACGGCCCGAAACCTACCAGAGCAACACGTGTGAGCGCTCAAAACCATAACAACGCCGCCATTGTGGCCCAAAAGGCGGGGCCATACAACAGAAAAAATAAAAAAGCAGCAAAAAAATGAGAACCTACTACGTCATTTCCGCCACACTTTTCTCCTAGCGCGCGGAGGGGGTAGGGCCTCTCCTTAGTTTCCTTCCTCCGTGATATACAGGAACACTACAGCCACCAAAAGAACGCCGCACCTCCCTCGCCTCGGCCCCGTGTCTCGCACGCGAAAGGAGAGGGCGCGTTTGCGGCCCGCCTTCCTCGTTGGCGCACGCGAGATTGAGCCGCGTTCGCCGGCTCACCCTCGCACACTTTAACTTGCACGTAATGCATACGTCGCGCAGGGACGATTCTATTGCCTTGGACTTTATAGAAAACCTCACGGCGACGGCAGAAATGAGCCCGAAATGACCATATAGTTGTATCGGAATAAAAAATTCACCGATGATTACGATACTCCCTAATGCTAATTTTGAGTGCAGCTGTTTAGGTATTGAATTCGAGATATGTTGTGACAAATAATTTTATTTTGAACGACAGGGTGCTCTCGGTGGCGGCGCTGAACCTCTGCTCGGTCAGCAGCAGCGGCTGACGAAGCCCTTCAACCGGTTGTTTCGCTCATTCTTCCGAACGGTAGCGTGAACACGGGAGCGTGTGGCTCGCACGGAGCGTATTCTATAGCGGCGGCTGCGCCACAGGCGAAGTAGCGCCTACGCAGTGGGTCTGAAGCCCGCGCCAGTGCTTTGTTTCTGCGCTGGCGCGTGCCTGAGTCGCCGCCGGCACTCCATTTTCCTCCTCATGCTTTCGCCATGCCCTCCTCCACTTTTCATCTCGTGGTTCCGCTGCACCCTTCTCTCTGCTTTTCTCCTCACGCCTCTTTGCCCTCGCCACTTCTTTCATTCCCCGCTGCCCTCTACGCACTCTGTCATCTTTCGCTGTGCTCGTTCGCTCGGTTACGGAACGGGCGCCTAAAAGCTGCGCTCTAAAAAGCATAGAAACCATGCCGTCATTTAATATCTATCTCGGGTGTAATTACAACCCGTTCTGCACTAGACTAATCGTACTATTCATCTGAATACTCTAGGTGAACTTGCGGTACCTCGACATGGCGCAACCTAAGGTACGATTTCTGCTCGTCGGCCTAACAAGGAGAAAGGTAAGAACATTGGAACATTGGTGGATATAGGAAACGGCGGTAAGGTGCGCTATAGTGCGTGGCATAAAGATATCCAGTACGTATACAAGTTGCCTGGCAGCACAAGACAACGAATGGGCTCCGATTATCCGCAAGTGAACTTTACTATTTCAGCGCTAGAGAAATTCGATTACACATATAAAAAAACTAAAGCAGGCGATGATTCGAACTACCATGAAGAATGAAAACTGAAAGCAACGAAAATTTGGTGCATGTGCCACAAGCGGCAATTTGGAAATATATGCCTGAGTTTCATTATCTTCACATCATAGCCAACCGCCTGTGGTATTGCGAGCTGCCGTGATAACGTAATAGTGGTTACATCAATATCAAAACTTTCTAGCCTGAGGACAACGTGGCCTATTATTGCGAGATGCTGCAAGCGGGGACACGAGCGGGGACTATATATATATAGCACGCATTCATTCATTTTACCACGTAGCTTTTATGGGCTACATTCCCCAGGATCCTCTCCGTGTTAACACAAAACTATCATCATCAGGGTTAGTTAGCTCCAGCTCCGTCGTCTTCTTCCACAGCCGGCTCGTTGGCGCCCCTCGGCGCTACAGCGCGAACGCGCTCGTGCCAGTGCTCCCGCGTTCGTCGTCGTCAATAACTAAGAAACAGAAAGACATAACCAATTTTTCCAGCTAAGCTGTTAAGGCTAGTTCCCCCAGGATCGTGTCCGTGTCTAGACAGAAAACTCTCCATACGTGTGCCAATCCTGGTTTGAAAGTTTCAAAGTTTATTTAACATAATCAACGTATACAATTGCAAAGTACACACTTCTGGGACCCAACAAATTTGTTAAAGGGTCCCTACCGACTGTTATTAGGAAAAGCACAGTTCTATGGCAGCTGTTCTTTTTATACTGCAAAATCACATAAAACCTAAATAGCTGAATAAGTAAAACAAGCAAATACAGTAGTAGGGAACATTTCACAAATGAGATACATTTTCCTGACAATTTTATTTGTTAAGTCATCGAAAACATCGGCACAGGAAAAGAAAAAAAAAACAGAAGTGAGGGCATGTGCAAGCATGCGCAGTGTTACGCATTGTTAATAAGTGAGAGCTTTAATTGTTTAAGAAATGTATGCAATGTTGTTAGAGTGGTTAGGTCACTATCAAGCTTATTCCAAACTGAGGTACCTATAAACTGTAGTGTAGAGCGACCGTAATTAGTATTTACCTTAGGCAATAAAAAACGACAGCGAGATGTGTTTCCAACATGGCGAAGTGAGGGATGGAGCGAGACTGTTGTCAAGGCCAGTTTTTCATTAACTAGTTGATGAATAACGGAGGCGATGCTGTATGTTGTCAAATCGTAAATGTTGAGAATGTTAAGGGTTTTCAATAAATCTTCACTCTTAATATGCATACTGTTGGGTGCTATAATGCGAAGAGCTCTTTTTTGAAGTGTAAACACTGGTGACAGATGAGTTTTGTATTTGCAACCCCAGCTCGCTAAGCAGTAATTAATGTGAGAGTGAACAAATGCGTAGTAAAGACTGATAAGTATGTGGGGAGGGAAATAGTTTCGACATTTCGACATCACATGCAAGCCATATGGAGCCTTTTGAACTACGGAACGCACATGAAGGCGGAATTTTAAATGGTTATCGATAATAACACCAAGAAATTTTGTCTCACTAGATTGTTTTATCGGATGGTTATTGTAAACGACATCTGAATGAATAGCCGTTTTCCTTTTTTCAGAGTGAAATAAGATAAAAACTGTCTTAGTTGGCTGAAGGTGAAGGGCATTCATTGTACACCAACGGTGCAAAATTGTAATTCAGATTTAAACTTGTTAATTAGGTTGCATTCTTCATAATCTGCTATAGTAAGGTTAATATCGTCTGCATAGAGTCCAGGGGTAGCACACACAAGCTGCGAAGGCAAGTCATTTATATAGAGTAAAAAAAATAAAGGTCCAAGTATGGATCCCTCGGGAACGCCAAGGTTAATAACGGTGCTGTTGGACTGAAAATCACCTAGTTGAAGAATTTGTAGACGATTTTCTAAGTAACTGCGAATTAACGTCAAAGGTATTCCATTAATTCCGTAACGAAGCAATTTATCGCTGAATATAAAATGATTGAGGGAATCGAAAGCTTTCGAAAAATTTATGAACAATCCCGCGACAAGATAACCACTGTCTATTGATTTTCTAATTAGGTCTGTAAATGTTGAGACTGCAGTTTGTGTGGAAAGGCCGTTTCTAAAACCAAATTGGTGCCGAGAAAGAACGTTGTGCTTGTGCAGGTAGTCATTAAGGCGCCTCGCGAATATTTTTCGGGTATTTTGCTGAAGAATGGTAGCACTGAAATTGGACGGTAGTTTTCCATTCTATACTTGTCCTTTGACTTGAACAGTGGCAGCACCTTGGCAATTTTCATCCGTTCTGGAAACACACTCGTGACGAATATAGTATTGACGATATGCGCGAGAACTGGTGACGCGACGTCAGTTACAAGTTTAACGACATGCGCCGAAAGATTGTCAATTCCAGAGGCTGTGTTTCGCAAATTATAAATAACTGAAGCTAACTGAATAACTGAAGTGCTCATCTGTAGGGTAAAGGTAAAAAGAAGCATTTGTACGTGGAATGTACGTTGCATCAAAATCCTTACCAGTTGAGTTAATGTGGGACGAAAAATATGATAGTGCAATGCGGACACGACCCGCGGCGGAGGTGAAGCAGTCGTTAAGCACTCGCCCTACGTGGACCGATCCCGAAGATAGTGCAATGTCGGGCTGACCTGCGGTTAACGTGAAGCAGGCGTGAAGCCCTTCCCATACGTGGGCCGATCCGGAAGATTGTGCAATGTTGGGCCGACCCGCGGTGAACGTGAGCAGGCTTGAAGCCCTTCCCATACGTGGGCCGATCCGGAAGATAGTGCAATGCCGGGCCGACCCGCGGCGGAGGTGAAGTAGTCGTTAAGCACTCGCCATACGTGGGCCAGTACCGAAGATAGTGCAATGTCGGGCCGACCCGCGGTGAACGTGAGCAGGCGTGAAGCCCTTCCTATACGTAGGCCGATCCTGAAGATAGTGCAATGTCGGGCCTACCCGCGGCGGAGGTGCAGTTCGCCATTAAGGGACCCGCATACACCGCTTCGGCGGCCATCCTTCTTCACAGCGTTGAAGGGCGCTGATTTTTCGTCTTTATTACTCTGTTTGCCGCTGCACAGTACATAACGCAGAACAATAAGTGCCTTTACGCTTGTCTACAACAGTACATGAAAGATATTTGAACCATGCTAGCTTAGCTAACATTTCCATCTCGATTGGTTGTTCATGTTGGGTACTTAACACATCTCCAACATACGTCACACTTTGTGTAAAGTTTTTCCTGGCAGTGCGTTCATGTATGGCCGCATGCCCAAAAAGCATGAATAAGACACTCTTACGAAATTTAAACGTACAAGACAGCATTCGAGATGCGTCAGATAGCAGTGCCACCCATAGCAACAATTTACTTATATAAAAGATGAGCGAACTCGTCTTTTAGCTGACGATGAAGATAAAAGCGGTGGGACGCGTTCATTGCCGAAATTTTCTTCGTGTACTATGGCGCTGCAGCAGGTTTGCACAAGGTCGGGTACGTCGTGTCTCGTGATTTACCTCACTTTCGTTCTGAATAAAGAAATGTTCTGCTTTCTCTGCAAGGTCCACTATACTGACTTAGAGACGCGCTCGTCATTGAAATCTTCAGCGCCTCTTGTAAAGAGTCATTTTCACTTGCTCGCTCAAGCAAGTTTCGCCTATACCTGTTTCCTGAGTGCGTGGGGATCCGTATAATTTCTTTCTTATCCTTTTAAACAGGAAGAACCTTTCTCTAAAGACAATGGAGGTACTACCGACACGACCGAAACGTTAAGTAAGTTGGAAAAATATGAACAAGAAGGAAGGGTACCAAGCAAGCATGACGCCTTGTTTCTTGTGACCGGGTAAGGCGAATAGTAGCATAACTAAATAACAAATAAATTCATTGTGCAATGTTTTCAACGAAGTGAAAGTTCTAAGTTGCGTTATTTGTAACGACAAACGACAGGAAGAAAAAAAAGGAAAGTACCACTGGAGTATGTGGCAATGAATCAAAGTTTATCGCATGAACTATAAAAAAATGAGAAAGATAAAACTCAAGCTGTTGTAATTAGCATGTAGCTCTCAAAACTGTTTATTTCACAATCAAACTGTTTATTTCTACCGCCTAAAACAGATTATATGCATTTGGCGGCAGGGTCCAAAGATGGAACCCGGGGGGCTTATGTTTTTTTCGTGTAACGTGTGAATACTTGTGAAATAGTAGAGAGAGGCTTTGTTTATCCGTGGCACAAAGTCGCGAAATTATTCAATTAGCATTCCTGATACTCATATTTGTCAAACTTGTTTCATTTTCTTTCTTTTTCGCTTGTTCTCGAATATTTTCGGAAGAAACAGTGCGGGTCGATCCTACAAGAATCATTTGGCCAGGAAGGGTTGGTGGGGTAAAAAAAAAACTAGCGTGGTGGTCTGAGTGATCAATTGAAAGGCTCCATTTGTTCAGTGCAGTGATGTACTACCTGCAGTTTCTCATGAATGAGCCTTTTTTGTGCTTGTGTTGCGCACTGACAGCAGATTAACCGACTTAACACAAACCTAGCCCTTACATTTCACGTCACCCTCCCGCTTGCTTTCGAAGGCGTAACCCCTTCACCTGACAGTGTTAACGCGCTTAACCACTTACCACGTATATGTCATGTTACCGAAAAATAGGCGATAATCATACAATCGCGGATAATGTTGGTTTTTCTTTGTCAGCTATACAAAAACATTCTGAATTCTGGGAATTGAATTCTGGCCTTTTTTTTACGCGCCAGATCCACGATTTCATCACGAAGCACGTTGTAGTGGAGAACTCCAGATTAATTTTGACCACGAGGTGCCCTTAACGTGCCCGCAATGCTCGGTACATGGGCGTTTTTGCATTTCGCCTCATCGAAATTCGGCCACCGCGGTCGGGATATGATACGCGACCTGATGCTTAGCAGCGCAACAGCATAGCCGTTAAACCACCGCGGCCGGTCTGTACAAAGACCTAGCCATAGATGCTGAATGCACCTAAAAGCACGGAATCGTTCACCATTTTGTGTGTTACGAAAGTTTCGTTCGTCATTATTAAGCGGAAGAAAATTTTGTTTTGAAATGAATCCGTGGTCGTATCGCGGCGGCACGCATGGAATGCAGAGAATGTCCGCGAATGCTGAAAGCGAAATTATTTACGTTGGTTTCTTTACTATCCTGAATTACGAGTTATGTGAAACTTCACCTCACAGGTAACTAAAGGCAGACATATCTTGTGTGCGCGAGCCAATTAAATTCTCAGTTTCTGAAAAAAAAGTGCATCTGCTCTTTGGGCCAGTCAGTACCACTCAGAGCATTGTTGTACATGGTTATAGGGCTTATTCTTGATATTTATGCCAATGTGCTGAGTGTCTTTCATTTCTGATATACCCTATGTAGCATGGTTGTATGTGCTTGTATGATCAGCAAAACAATTGTTAGCTTGGCTTGTTCGTATGATGGCATCATTCTGTAGGTTAGACGACAGTCACACAGTGGCATATTATGTCATTGCATGTGTGCTGATTTTTGGGCATGTCTGTTTTGTAAATTGCGGAATAATTCGGTGTTGCTCTGTGCGGATTCTACATGATAATACCAGATTTCCCGCATTACAAAATGTCTCGTTTCCCAGCTCTTCCATTTACTGTTTGGCGAAATGAGGCTCGCAGAAATTTAGCGTCAGGGTTCTCCGCAAAGCAGGGAAATTCTTACAGCGATTAAAAAAAATCAAAACTCGACATACCGCAGTTTTGAAATACTTGGATGCGAAAGTGAGTCGAAAATACGTGGCCGGAAAACAGGGAGTTGGTAAGTATGGAGTAAACTCTAGGAATAACAGAGGGTATAGGTCAGTAAAGTTCACGACAAGGAATGAATTGCGAATATAAATGGCTTCCTCAGGAAGGACAACAGGAAGTTGACCTGGTAATGCCCTACTGAAGAAAAAGATTATATATTTCATACCCTCCGCCGAGCCCGACCTGGTGTACAGTTCTGTTCCGTAGGGTTAAGGGCAGTGACCACAAAGCAGTGTCGTCCTGCGTCGATACTGATTTCAAAAGAGCACACTTATTCAATGAGAAGCTGGTCCACCTCAAACAGGCAAGGGAAAAGTGGATGAATTCAGCCTAGTGCTTACGAGCATATATGAGGCTTTGGAGTAAGAAATGAAGATATCAGTTAACAACAAAGGAAACCTTAAATAAAATTATTCCAGGGACCACGCTAGACGTCGGAGGTAAGCCCCCCCCCCCCCCCCCCCCCCCCCCCAAGAGAGCAAACAGGCAAACTCTCGAAAGGAAAAGATGACATTGTAAAGAAACGACAGTCTGGAAGTTTCTAACTTCAGAGATCGACTTGAATGGGCTGAACTGGCGAAGCTAAGAGACAAGAAGTAAATATGTGATATTAAAAATATTAACAGCGGAGAGATTGAGAAAAGACTAACGAAGATGGGCAGTAGAAAATGGGTAAGAAGGAAACCTGGCATTGGAAAGAACACGATGTATGCAGTGAAATAAAGGTGGGGCAGTTTACGTAATAAGCAATTTTGACGATGTAATAAAAAGGGAAGGACAATTCTACATTGAACTTTAGAGCAGCCACTCAAGTGTGATTGCACATAGTGATAAACAGGATGCATAATTTCTATGTGCAACTAGTGATTAGGTTAGAAGGTCTTCGCAAGATATGTCGAGGGGAAAAGCGGCAAGGGAACATAGAATAACAATCGATTTGATCTAGATGCAGGGCATACTATACTCAAGGAGCTTGCGGCCCCTAAGTATCAATGCCTGAAGGCTTCGAGTGTACACTAGAGTTTGATGAATGTCATTACCATAATAAACCATAAGAATAGAAGCGGGGCATAATGAATTATAGCCTCAATAGCTTGCTTTCAGCCCTGTACAAAATATTCACCAAGGTAATGTCTTAACAAAGGGGGCATAATATTTGATGCCAATCAACTAAGAAGATATAACGGTTTCAGAAAGGCACATTCTACAATAAATCGCACCAACGTCATCAATCAAGCAATTTGAGAATCTGTGGAGAATAAGAAATCGCTTCAAATGGTTGTGAAAAATATGAAAAGGCATCCAATCTATTAGATATACCCATAGTATTACAGACACTGTGTTGTCAAGGGGTATAGCAAATACTTGTAGAGAGATAATTTAATTGAAAGAAGGCATAGAGGTGAGCCTGAGCTTACACGCTCTAGCCTGCTAGCCCGTTACTTGTAAATATTACACAGACCATCGGCCCAAACTCTGCGGAAGTGTAAAGGTGCTAATTAAGAAAAACGTAAGGCAAATAGACTAATTCTTCCTTATGCTTCTACACAATGTCTCCCTTTCGTTCGGTGTTCAGAAAAGGTAATCAATCTGTTAGACTTGGGGCGTTCAACGGCGTACAAAACTGAGCGTTTGCAGATACCAATAACCTAGAAAAATGATAACAATTTGTAATTACCAGTCAGCTACCATAGTATGTGCAAGTGTATACACTTATCAGTTACTCACAGGGCACTCGGATCGTAAAAAGGAAATGCATAGAAGAACAAATTTTTTTGGAGCGCCCACAGCAGGCATCGAAAAGTAATGACCTGCCGCTTACCGCTATTCTTGAAAAGAACAGAATCGTACATGTATAGCATTCTACTTGTTCTAGCATATGGGTTAGATATTGAAGTTCAACAAAGAAGCTTACGAAGTATATATAGTTAAGGACGATACAACGAGCTTTTGGTAAAAATACTAGGCGTAATGCTAGGAGCCTGGAGAGCTGTGGTTCGAAGTAGAGAGCAAACGGGGGGCAGCCAATATCTTAGTGTAGATTGAGAGGACGAAAATGAAGTTGGGCAAGCCGCGTGATGAGTAGGGCAGATAAGAGGTTTTCAGTAGAGCTATCGAACAGGTGCGAAGGAAAGAATGCGCAGTCCAGGGAGGCGAAAAATTACATGATGGGATCTAGGCCAATTTCAAATATAACGATACCAAAGTGCGTCGTTCTCTTCGAATCTCTTGAAAGCAGCCATCAAGTGGCAATTATAAAGCTATCTGAATTGCATTCGGCACAACCAAACACTATTCGAGGGCCGCTATAGCTTTTCATGTCCCATAATCTCACAATTAAGTTAGCAACGAAATATGACTTGCATCGGCACTTTCGACCAACACTGATTTAGCTAAACAAAGAAAAGACGAGGGAGAGAAAAAAATACTGCCAATGGTAGTACATAATATTACGCAGCACACAGGCTCTCAACAACAATAACAACAAAAAAGACACACATACGTAACATACACACGAAAGGGAAAGGAAAGAGTGTGTTCGAGCTTCATGATTTAATTCAGAACGATCATATCACATTTGCTTAACAACTTATTGTGCGTGCTACTGCTCGCGGAAGGTATAACGTATGGTGTTTCAAATCATGTTTACATTTTTGCTTCCAGCCTAGACCTGGTTAAAGAGACCAATGGAAAATTGGAGAAAAACGTAGCAGGTAAGTGCAGCGCCCGTACACAGTAGAGAAAACAAGAATAATCTGAAGAGTTTCCGATATTGCTCACCATTCAATGATCTCTTTTTCCCTTGTGAAATGTAGTGCTTGCTTTTAAATTAACCACACGCAGAAAGCCTTTGAGCCTGCTACGTGTAACCATAAATTTTGGACTCACGATCACTCACGATCCTTTTGCGTGCTTGACCCCGTGTGAGAACTGTGAATTATTTATCGAGCAGTTCATTGTTCTTGATGGTGTTTGCTGCCATTCGTCACTGCTTTTGTTGAGAGCAAGAAGAAAATAACAGATGGGCTGTATTGTGGACGCATCTGAACTGGTTTGCGTGAAACGGGTGCATGCTGCTGAGGCTGTGTGGCCGCCAGGGCAAAGAAATAACGTAACTGCGAAGGTTAGGATCAGCACGTTGTGAGGCATGCGAGGAGGGGAAGATGAATTAAGCAAGGTGTTTCGTTGACACGCAAGAAAAGTCATATTAAATCAGCACACAGCCGTTGCGCATATGAGAAGCTCAGTCAAACACGAGGAGTACTAAAATAAGACTGGTCAGGCTCAGAAGTTCGCTGGGTGTGGTGGCCGGAGCGTTGCGGTGCTGGTCGTGGCCAATGCACTGTAAACAGCCTCGAGTGAGGTGACGGCCGACCCGGGAGGAAGGAACGGCAGAACGGGCAGGAAGCGTAGATGGCTGCCGACTCGCACTGAAGCCAACGGCAGTCTCGAACGGACGACGGCAGCAGTCTTGAGCGCCGCAAACTCGTACCGCTCCGACGTCGTGCTTCTGGCGACGACCGGATGCGCTCTCCATCGTGCAAATGGGCGCCCGGTCTTCAGAACACTGCGCGTAGATGCGGGTTCAGCTGTCCCTGTGAGCGTGGTCACGCCCACGCAGCCCAGAAGCGTTCGAACAATGTCCCCCGACTGGCGTTCGCTCGAGCTGCCCCGAGCGATTTTGTTTTTCTTGCGCTGCACGAGACCTTCGCTTTGTTTTCGTCGTCCTCCTGTTCATGTCATCTGCACCATCGTCTACTATCCTTCCTGCCTCGAATTCTGTCATGCACTTGGACGACGCTGTTCGATCTGTTGTCACCTCAGCTCTGTAATTTTCCCTAAGTTTTGCTATTCATTGAGTGAGTTATTTATATCCTGGGAAGACGGCCGCATCTTTAAGGCGGTACTGTCCCTATGGAAAGGGTACGGCTGCTCCGGCGCCGACATCTTTAAAGGGACAGCGCCATCCGAAGGAAGCCAGCGTGGCGGAGGCGGCCATGGCCTCGCAAGGCGTGGAGCTGCCAGTCATCAGGGACGATCAGCAGTCCAGTACGTCATTATCGCTCAGTGGGGACGACTCCACTATCGTCAACCCTGACGAGGAAGTGGCTGATATGGCGGAAGTGGACAGCGACGGCTTCAAGGTGGTGAGTCATCGGAAGCAAAGAACGGTCGGAATCCCAGTGATAGTTTTACCAACAGAGAAAGGTGCTGATTTTAGAGAGCAGAACCCTATCAGGCTCTTCGAAGCCATTAAAGTGCTGCTGGGATCTGCTCCGATTCGCAGTCGCTTCACTACGCAAGGTGCTCTTCATCTAGATATCGCAACGGAAGAGCAAGTTGACGTTCTTCTCCGGTGCTCTCAGCTTTGTGACATAAGAGTTAAAGCCCGGTTGCCCCACTCCTACATGACGAACACATGTGTTATTAGGGGAGTACCAGTGTGGTATTCAGAAAGCGACCTTCTTGACTACTTGAAACCGCAAGGTGTATTGCACGTGAAACGTATGATGCGCCGGGTGGAAACTCAAGAAAAAGAATGGGCAGCGAAGCCTACTACCTCTGTTGTGCTAACGTTTGCTCCCAACACCGAGCGCCCAGAGAAAATTAACCTCGGTTTCACCAAGCATGCAGTCAAAGAATTCGTTGAAACTCCTCCCCGATGCTTTAAGTGCCAACGCTTTGGGCATGTAGCCAAAGTTTGCATCAAAGATCAACGTTGCAAACGATGTGGTGGCGCCCACGATTACAAAGCCTGCAAGGCAGATTTTGCTTGCGCTAATTGTGGGGGCGACCATCCAGCGAGTTTCGGTGGCTGCCCCTTCCGTGTAAGCGCCTTACACCGTCGAGTGTCCTTCATTAGTGGTCCCAAACCACGACCTACTGAGAAGCCGACACCTGGAAGTGACAAGTTCCCTGCGTTAGAGTCGGAAGTTGAGTTCCCTGCGTTAGAGTCGGAAGTTCGTGGCTTGGTAACAAGCGACGTCAGTGAGCGACCTGACCCTAGCAAGACGGCAAAGTCCTCTGTGAGTGAGTCGGTTGTTCGATCTGCTTCAACCAAAACTGTCCAAGTTCCTCAGCGACCAGATCACAACCAGACTCGAAGCCAAGGAGGACATTCCCTTGCCTCAAAAGAGACGAAGAAACCAGCTGCAGCGACGAAGAGTGAGTCCCAGTCCGCATCTTTTGTTGAAGTGGTAAGGCAGTGCGTTCAACAAAATAAGGAGCTCAAAAATCGGGATCTGTCCGACCTTCTGCGAGTTCTGTTTGAAGTCCTCCGCTCCTATGTTCAAGCGATGCAGGCTGGCACCCTGAAGACCTTTCTACAGCTCGTTCTTTCGTTTGAGTCCATGATTACCGCCTTCGCAGCGAACTTTGCCTTATAATATGGCTAGTTTTCTTCAACCTCGTGGAACCAAAAATCACCGAAAAGTGCCGTTTATTATGCAATGGAACTGCGCTGGGATTCTAAGTCGATTAGCAGAACTGAAATTATTTTTGAAAGAAACTTGTGTTCCAGTATTGGCGCTCTCGGAGGCTGGCCTACCAAGGGGGAGATCTTTGACTGGATATGTTGCGCACAAGAATTGCAGCATAAAGTCATTTCCCACAGGAAGTGCCGCCCTTTACGTACGAAGAGAGATTCCTCATGTGGCTGTGAACGTTACCGATCTTTGCACCGATAGCATTGAGGTAGCGGCTGTGAAGATACGGCTCGGCTTTCGAACTCTTTCAGTTGCATCCGTATACGTGTCTCCGCGGAAGAAGGTAGCAATGGATTTGTTTCTCCAGCAGCTTTGTGACCGTTGCCCAGCGCCCCGAATTATCTGCGGTGACTTCAACGCCCATCACTCGGTCTGGGGTGACAGGAACACAGACTCCCGCGGACGCGAACTGGTAGAAGTTATCGACAGTTTGGACCTGTGCGTGGCCAATGACGGAAGTCCCACTTTCTTCCGGCCTCCCGCCTCAGCCACATCTATAGACCTCACTCTGCATTCACCTGACATTCGTGTGAAGTGGTCAACTGCACCTGACCGCATGGGAAGTGATCACTACCCAATTTTTGTGTTTACTGCCGACTTCAATACGCGCGGCACTAAAAGAAGCCATGTTGTTAATTGGGACAAATACAGGGAGCAACTTGCACGTGTTTCTGGAGATGTGATAGAAAAAATGATTTATGGCAAGATGGCAGCTACCACGGCGGTCAAGTTGCCTAATCATTTTCCGACTCCAGATTTAAAACTCAGGAACCTTTGCGCAGCGCGCAGAAGGGCGGAGCGACAAATGATGCGGAAGAAGGACGACAGATCCTTGAAGACGACCTATAACAGGCTTAACTCTGCCATTCGTCGCCATACGAACAAGCTCTGTAGGTCGCAGTGGGCGTCCTTCTGCGCCAGCTTGTCTGTTTTTTCACCAATGACGAGAATTTGGCGAGTCATTGGCAGCCTTGCTGGTGATTCTCGTCCTCGTAAGCCTTTCGAAGCGCTTGCACTGCTAAAGCAGAAACCTCTCGCTTGCTTGGCAGAGGAATTTGCAGATGCATTTGTACGTGCAAGCTCAGGAATTCATCAGTGCGCTCGGCCTGCAACATCTACGTCTGTTATGGACGCCCCGTTCACACTTCGAGAGCTACAGACAGCACTCAGCAGCCTGCGGCGTCGATGTGCACCAGGTCCTGACGACATTACCAACCAGATGATGCAGAACCTACCTCTAGAACACCGGAAGATGCTCCTAAGCTTTCTCAATCGAGTATGGGAGACTGGCGACGTCCCTCCTTCATGGAAGGTGGCTTGTGTTGTCCCAGTGCTGAAACCCGGCAAAGAAATGACAGACTTGGCCTCGTATCGACCTGTATCATTGACGTCGTGTGTGGCTAAGCTCATGGAGAAGCTGGCAAGTAAGCGTTTATCATGGTGGCTTGAAGATAGAAGGGCTCTGCCAACATGCATGACTGGATTCCGCACAGGTCTAAGCGCGCAAGATAGCGTCTTGGACTTGATAAGCCACATTGAACATCAAAGAGCTTTCGGCCTCTCAACACTAGCTATTTTCCTAGACGTATCAAAGGCTTATGATAACGTACTTCAAAGTTCAGTACTAAATAGCTTGATGGACATAGGCGTACAGGGCTATCTTCTGCGCTTCATTCACTCACTTATCAGTGATCGTAAAATCCAAGTGCGGTTAGGAAGTACCATAAGCACCGAAAGGGCGGTATCGCGAGGTGTACCTCAGGGAAGTGTTCTTTCCCCGACGCTGTTTAATGTTGTAATGGCTGGTCTTCCCGCTGAAGTGCAAAAACATTGCAGGCATATCCATATGTCGATATACGCGGACGACATTTGTATTTGGTTAAGCGGATATCAACACAAGCGTTTAGCTCTGATAGCTCGACAGGCCTTACTTTCAGTTCAAAATTACCTTCAAGGTGTAGAGTTGACTCTCTCGGTGGAAAAATCTGGCTTCATCATGTTTCCAGGTAGAGGAAGACGGTATGCGCGGCTGAAGATAGACATTGATCAATCTTGCCTTCGTCAATTGAAGTACAAACGCTTTTTGGGCGTAATTATTGACTACCGTCTACAGTGGCGACGAGCTGTGGACTCTATTGTGACATCACTATCTCCGCGTCTCAATGTGATCCGTAGAGTTGCAAGTGAGCAATGGGGAAAACACCCTTCTTCAATGATCAGGCTGCACGATGCACTAGTGACGAGTCGAATAATGTACCAGCTCCCTTTAATTTCCCCCTCACTATCACAGCTGGAACGACTTGAGGTTTTGCACAGAAAGGGCCTAAGGAGGGCTCTTGGCGTTCCGCAGTCTGCTCCTAATAATGCAGTACTTTATGAGTCTCTATCGAGACCTCTTAGCCTAGTCGCTTCACAAAGGCTATTGATGCAAATTGGCCGCCTCAAACAGACGATAGCCGGTCGAGCCCTTCTACAGAGCCTTCGAAAGAGATCCGAGTCCCGAGCGTACTTGGCCCTTAATACTATTGGTTACCTGGGTCTTGACGCTAGAGGTCGAACTAAGAGGTTGAATCCACCTTGGTCTTTCGCGAGCCTCGATTGTTCGTTGACAATTCCTCACGTTCGTGCTAAGCGGAGTTCTCCTTTGGCGGCAACACGTTCGCTCGTACTGGAACATCTTGAAACTGAATATGCACGTCATCTTCAAATTTTTACTGATGGCTCTGTGGACAAGGTCAGAGGATCTAGTGCAGCTGCTTTTCATATTCCCGCTTTAAAGTATGATTGGTCGGTTCGCTTCACTACAATCGTGTCCTCCACAACGGCCGAAAGCGTTGCCATTGAGGCAGCCCTAAAAAAGCTACGGCTTTGTACGCCTCAACCCGTAGTCATTCTTACAGATTCGAAATCCGCCCTTCAAAGGTTAGAGTATGGGTTCCCTACTGATGCTTTATGTCTAAGCTCCCTACGCTCGGTGCACACTCTCCTTATCAAAGGCTTCTCCATACGATTCCAATGGGTGCCCTCGCACATAGGTATCATAGGCAACGAGATGGCGGACAGCCTTGCCCATAGAGCGCTGTCTGGGAATCCTTTGAGAAAAGTGCCTCAAGAGGACAAGAGACTCTTCAGAGAAGCGGTGTCGTGCCACTTCCACTCTTTGTGGAGCTCACCTCACAAGCCATGTGTGACTAAGGGTCTCAAAAGAAACCAAGCCACTTTACTGCTCCGCATTCGCACGGGCTCTGCTCGTACCCCTGCGTGGATGTGTAAGACTGGCCTGGCGTTGTCACCATTATGTTCAACGTGTGGTGTGTGCGGTGACATAGAACATTACCTTATGTGCTGTACTCTGTATGACGCGGAAAGGAGCGTGTTATTCGGGTCCCTCAAGAGGACAGGAATTCCCCACAGTTCTATACAGGACATTGTTTTCCCGCGCGGGAACCGGTTAGATAGGAAGGAGGTTTCTCGCCTTCTTTTAAATTACCTGCAGGACACGGATTTGGCCTCCACATGGTGACCTTAGGTGTGACTATGTGTAGTGTAGTTGTGAGGTCTGTGTCTGATTTATATGATTTATGTATTTTAAGTGTCGCTACGGTGGAGCAATTGCCGGCAGCTACTGCAAGGCTAATCCCACCAGTAGCCTACAACCACTCAACTCAACTCAACTCAACCACTCTGTCATGCACTTCATCACAGTTACCCAATACACGAATGAAACTTATTCAAGCATACAGGGTTTACATAGTTAACGTGTGACACAACTAGTGAGAGTCCTGCGGCCTAATTTTGCGATCGTGCTCGTTCCCTTTTCGTATTGAGCCCACCATGGTCAATGGCGGTGGGCGCAGGTTAGCATGACTGTCTTGCTGCCAGTGTTTCTTCACGCTTTTTCTCGAGCGTACGTGTCGCACGTGGCTGCGCCACAGCGGAGCGACCGTAAATGCCTGGGAAATTTGCACACTTACAGGCCTCATATCTCGTGGCGGGCACAGGCCTGAATTTGATAGATTATATCTACTATGACAAAGTGAGCTCTCTCAAGCGCTACTACTCCCGCTCAAATCGACAAGAGTACTGTTGGGCTACGGCTCACTCAAAGCCGAGCGAGGGGATAAATTTAGCTCCATTTATGTGATGCGCGACGCCAGAACGGCACCATCTCTGCACGCTACACAAGCATGATCGAGAAACGTATTTTTTTCTCTACAACAATAACAAAGTATGGCACGTAGGTAGTACGGTCGCAGAGATATAGGCGATATTAGCGTTACATGTTTGCATTGTATTTCATTATAAGCAGTTTTAGCAAGCGACCCCCCACGTTCACGGAAATTATATGAAAGACGTTTCAAATCAAGAAATCCCGCAGAACCCATCTAAAATTATTACCAAGATATACGAGAGCATTCGCAAAGCAAGAAAATACTATTTTTATATAAAATTATATTCTGGAGTTTTACGTGCCATAACCAGGATATGAGGCACACTATAGCGGGAGACCGCATTCATCTTGACCTGGGTTTCCTTAACCTGCATCCAAGGCGCGGTACAGGGGCGTTTTCGCATTTCGCCCCCCGATAAATTCGGCTGCCGCGGCCGGGATTTGCTCCCACTTCCTCGGGCTTAACAGCACATTGCAAAAGCCACTTGGCCACCACGGCGGGTATTCGCACAGTCACGACCGGACTGGATTTTTCATGCGTGTTTATGCGCGCAAACAATCTAGTACGGCCGTGGCGCAGTCCAGCCTGTGCCATAGTGCAGTCCGGCCATGGCACAGCGCACATACTTTATTCAACTTCTATGACAGCTGGCTGAGGGCAACCCGATGGTGCGTTCGTGTGACTTCGTCGAATGTGCAGCCAAATGCACGGGGCGACTCTGTAGACCTTCTAAACCTCCATGTGCGAACCCCGCCTACCATTACTGCCAAGTAAGTGGCATGTGACGGCGGTGCGTCCGTTTGGCTTCGTCGCTCTTGCAGCCAAATGCATTGCGTGCCTCTGGAGAGCTTCAGGCCCTTCACTCGTGAACCGCAAATGCGCGTCGGCATCGTGACGGTGCGATGGTGGCAGTGCCATTCCCCTTCACTGTCGCGCGTATTCCGCGACCATTCCGAACCGCTGGTGTGGCGCCGAGGATATCTACTAGCTAACCATGCTGCAGGTACAGTCTTGTTCTCACGTAAAAGGCTTGAATAAAAAAAATATTTTGATGGGGTCATCATATCGAGGCCGCATAAACGGTCCAAAGTGTGGCGAAAGTAGCCAACAAAAATGCTCTCGCGGTTAAAAAGCGTCATTTTACTTACCTCTCTCTCTGCAACATGTAATGAAGGAAACGAACATTATCATTGTTCCACATTGCTCCCATTGCACTCTCAGAAGAAAGAAAATTGTCAAAGCGACCAGCCTATGAACGAGTAGCAGTTATCCGCTGAGTAAGATGTGCAGTTTGCTGTAAACATGGAAATTGCGCCAGATAGCCTGACTGGTGCAGGAATGTTTTTCAATTTAGTTGAAAACGAAGCTACTAAAACTAATCTCGTAGATAACTCGTACGATTTGCTTTCTTTCTTTCCCCCTTGTTTTTTAAGGACGAGCATTTATGGGTACTGTCTGCAGTACCTATGGAGTGGGTGTGGGCGAGGATACCGCCACCACTTACCTTGGGGTGGCTGTAGCGGCCCACGAGCTAGCACACATGTAAGTACCGTTTGTCCCAAATGCAACGACTCGATGGCCATAAAAAGCAACAGTGCAGGTTGTAAAAACTGAATGATCACTTGACGTTGCAGATTGGGTTCAGATCACGACACGACTCCGAGATGCCCGTGGAAGGAGGGATATCTGATGAGTTATGTCGATGGAGGAACGAGGAAATACCGACTCTCTCCGTGCAGTGAGGACAGTATACGAAATACTTATGGGTAAGCATGACAGCGCTTCAACTTCAAGTAGTTCAAGAAATACGTGAATTGATGAGGTTTGTAGTGAGGCGATAGAGAAATGACATTAATGCGGCTGAATAATGAAGAACACTGGCAATCCGCAAGCCCTGAGCGCATTCCGAAATAAGCAAGTGCAAACATTTTAAAACACGTTGGCGGGTTGAATCCACGATAGAATGTGTAAGCGCGACTGCACGAGGACATAGAAATAGACAAGCGCTGTCACGCCCTCGTACACTGGCGCTTACATATTCTATCATGGATCCAAAGATTTGTTGTGATTTGAAATATATGCTCCTAATCTCCTTCCGCAAGGGATATTATACTCGTAGGTGGAACATATTTGCAAAAATGTTATATTTCCTAAATGGAACATATCTTGCACGAAGGTCCTTGAGCATCGGATCTCCCTTCGGTGGAGCTTCCTGTCCGTACTAGAACATCGTCATCGTCCTCACACCATCATCGCACATTCTTCGTCATACCATTGTCATCACGGCGCCGTCGTCACAGTGTCGTTTTACCATCGTCATCACTTCAGTAATGTCATACCATTGTCGTCATCTCGTCATACCACCTTTGTCGATACATCGATGTCATTCCTTGTTCATCGTTCTATCGCAATTACGCTGTCGTCATTCAGTCGTCTTTAATGCCACCGTCGTCATGCCCGTCGTCAGGACGTCATCGTCATACAGTCGCTATCATGAATCCGTTGTCATACCGTCGTGGTCATGCCATCGCTATCATTCCAGCCTTGACATTCGGTTATCGTCCCACCGTCGTCGTCACGCCAACTTCGTCAGACACTCGTCGTTATCCCACCGTTCTCATGTCGTCACCGTCCCGCTGTCCTTATATCATCGTCGTCACTTAAGAATCGTCATCTCATTTTCGTCATGTCATCGTCATCGTACCACACTTGTCCTTCCATTGGCATCATACCGTCGTCGTCATGCCGTCATGCTCATGAGCGACCTTCGCATGTGAGTGACACAGCAAAGTGAGACGATATTGAAGTATGTCGCATATAGTCGAAGCAATGGAAGTCTCAGAATGACCAGTGCATATGTTAAATAACCCTCACTCGAGAAATACGGTGCGTTGCTACATTGCTCGGATGCTACTCGCATTACGTCACCGTAAGGAGAGTTCTGTCGTAATTTTCTTCCTGTTATTGTGCACACTTTCATGCCTACCGGTCATCACGAATGTTTTCTGCAGGAGACTTTCGGAGGAGTGTAAAAAGGTCCTGTCCAAGACGAATTACATGTCTCAGCACAAGGAATACCCTGGCGAAACAGTCCGCGAGAAATATTTCTGCAGAAAGAGGGTTGAGAGTGTAGTAAAGGGATTGCAAGTGAAAGTCTTCCCACTGAAGGTGAGCTGCTCGAACACGCACTTTAGTATAGGCCTGGGACGCAATACCCGGGTTTTGACGACATTTCAGCTAGGCTTCAATACATTGCGACTGGTTTCGTGGACTTCACTTATATAGCCAGTGCTCAAGGAATGTCTTGCGTCACCTACAAAACGAATATACTAAAATGTGCAGATAGTAAATGTGAACATGGGTTTGAGACAGAACTCTATCCTATATCATTTGGGTACCCTGCTAAGACAACACGCTATACGCGTAACGTGACGTAATGTCAGCTATGTCAATGCGTGTACGCCGATTCGAATCGTCAATGTACCGTCCCTTTCAATTTTTCAAATAAATAAAAAAATTCGTTTTCGGAGTACGGATATTACAATCATCATCATCATCATCATCATCAGCCTAGTTACGCCCACTGCAGGGCAAAGGCCTCTCCCATACTTCTCCAACTACCCCGGTCATGTACTAATTGTGGCCATGTTGTCCCTGCAAACGTCTTAATGTCATCTGACCACCTAACTCTCTGCCGCCCCCTGCTACGCTTCCCTTCTCTTGGAATCCAGTCCGTAGCTCTTAGTGACCATCGGTTATCTTCCCTCCTCATTACATGTCCGGCCCATGCCCATTTCTTTTTCTTGATTTCAACTAAGATGTCGTTTACCCGCGTTTGTTGCCTCACCCAATCTGCTCTTTTCTTATCCCTTAACGTTACACCCATCATTCTTCTTTCCATAGCTCGTTGCGTCGTTCTCAATTTCAGCAGAACCCTTTTCGTAAGCCTCCAGGTTTCTGCCCCATATGTGAGTACTGGTAACACACAGCTGTTGTACACTTTCCTTTTGAGGGATAGTGGCAACCTACTGTTCATGATTTGAGAATGCCTGCCAAACGCACCCCAACCCATTCTTATTCTTCTGGTTATTTCAGTCTCATGATCCGGATCCGTGGTCACTACCTGCCCTAAGTAGATGTATTCCCTTACCACTTCCAGTGTTTCGCTACCTATCGTAAACTGCTGTTCTCTTCCGAGACTGTTAAACAGTACTTTAGTTTTCTGCAGATTAATTTTCAGACCCACCCTTCTGCTTTGCCTCTCCAGGTCAGTGAGCATGCATTGCAATTGGTCTCCTGAGTTACTAAGCAAGGCAATATCATCAGCGAATCGCAAGTTGCTAAGGTATTCTCCATCGACTTTTATCCCCAATTCTTCCCACTCCAGGCCTCTGAATACCTCCTGTAAACATGCTGTGAATAGCATTGGAGATATCGTATCTCCCTGTCTGACGCCTTTCTTTATAGGGATTTTGTTGCTTTCTTTGTGGAGGACTACGGTGGCTGTGGAGCCGCTATAGATATCTTCCAGTATTTTTACATATGGCTCATCTACACCCTGATTCCGTAATGCCTCCATGACTGCTGAGGTTTCGACTGAATCAAACGCTTTCTCGTAATCAATGAAAGCTATATATAAGGGTTGGTTATATTCTGCACATTTCTCTATCACTTGATTGATAGTGTGAATATGGTCTATTGTTGAGTAGCCTTTACGGAATCCTGCCTGGTCCTTTGGCTGACAGAAGTCTAAGGTGTTCCTGATTCTATTTGCGATTACCTTAGTAAATACTTTGTAGGCAACGGACAGTAAGCTGATCGGTCTATAATTTTTCAAGTCTTTGGCGTCCCCTTTCTTATGGATTAGGATTATGTTAGCGTTCTTCCAAGATTCCGGTACGCTCGAGGTTATGAGGCATTGCGTATACAGGGTGGCCAGGGTGGCCAGTGCACAAAATAAAGCAAGCAATGCACGGCTATGTTAAAGTGAGGGTGTACTGTCGAACGCTCGCAGACTTTTCTATCCTTGAGAAACATAAAGCACCGCCTAACTTCTCTCGACATCACTGCGTTGACGTAATACTTTGTGCACTCGCATCATCAGCTGTTTCCATACCAAAACAGCTTGTGAATGGTGTTGTGCATAAACATGGACATTATCTGACATTACATGTGCCACCAATGCGGTACATAAACATACATATTGCAGGAGATTGGACGTTCCTTAGGATGACAGCAAGAAGAATCGCGCGCATCGCTTTTATAACATTTATTTAACGGCTTTATGAAACGTTAACTTAACATAGGCTCTACCCTATACATTGTACCTACATAATATTTTTATAACATAGGCCTATAATTTACGTTACTGCAATTTGTGAAGGCCCTCAAAGCAGCGTAAAAAATTTGGAGGACGCTTAAGCTTCGCCTTCAAGAGTGGAACGCGATAGCGTTATCGCACCCCGTTCACAACGCCTACACAACCGCGCTACGCCAGCCAAACATCGCGATCGGCACAGATAGCCGGGCCCCGACGCGCCATGAAGGCGGACGCGATAATGGGGTGAGTGGCGCGCAACGTGTCGGGGCAGCGCCGTACATTGCGAGGAGGGGGCCTTTTGTATTTGCCGCAAGATGGCACTGCGTGTGCGCAGAGCGCAGAAGAAATGTAGCGGAAACGTACTTCGCTACTCGTGAAACAGCGACTTCTGTAAGTTACATGGTCATAATTACCGATATACACCGCAGTATACCTTTCTACGGCACGTTTCTAAGGCAACACCGCATTCACTAGAGGCGATTTTGTCCCGTTTTGAAGGAACGAACTCGTGGCTGAGTGGTAGCGTCTCCGTCTCACACTCCGGAGACCCTGGTTCGATTCCCACCAGCCCATCTTGCAAGTTGTTTTCTTATTTATGAAGTGCCTTCTGGGATTTATCGTTCACGGCCAACGCCGCCGACACCGACGACACCGGCTTTTCTGCGACACGAGCTCCTTAACGCTGTCGCGTTAAAACACGCTTTGTGGTGCTTAGTTCAAGGCCCGTTTTCTCACTGGGTAGGGCACGCAGAAAGTGATGTCCTTCAGACATGCGCAGAATACGAACGTAGTTATTCTTCGTTAGTAAAACGTCAGGGTTAGTACAGCGAAGAAAAACGCTGATTTCAGCCGATGTAGCAGATGTAGCATAATTATCCGTAATATACATGATGCGCTACATAAGGTTAGCAAGGTGCATGCTTGGCGAAGTCGGCAAATCAGAATAAACGTGCCAAAAACATAAGAAATGTTACCATGGTAAAGAAACAGGTACAACAAACACAGGGCTACTTCCAACTAGCACTTACTGAAAAGTTAATGGACTAAATAAATATATTAAGCATACCCAGCATATAATGCTGTCTTCAACATGGTTACGAGGCAAGCGCGCCTAATGCACGTTGACGAAGTCGTTATCTTTTGTGCATTCTGATCAACTTGGATTTTTTTAATGATTCGAAACGCCAAAATTGCGCGCTTCACTTGTGTTTCCTTGCGACAGTAGACATTCCCACGTATGGTGACAAACTATATATCCTGAAAAAAAAAAACGCTACAGGCGAAGCTATTGCAGGCCTCAATCGGCAGGCTAAAGCAACCTGTTCCAGTACCTAGGCCTCCCAGTGCCCGCCGTAGTCAAAGTGTGCTTACTTCCGTTGATGCATGTAGTGCGTAGACAAGAAAATATAAGGTTGATGAGATTGCAGCATGTCCCTTCCGCTATTAAGAAGCTGATTAGTCTAAAATATGATAATGAGATAACTACATTTTAGTTTTCTGCGCAAATAATAGCCTTGTGTTACGAAATTCACTGACCTCAAAGGGGTCTAAAATGAATAAGGCGTTTGTGCCGCAAGCAGTACACATTGGTGAAATCAATAACCAACTTCGCCCTGAATAATTACGAAATTGGTGAAAGATAAATTTGTCGTATCAATGAATTTGTCGTAGAAGAGGTATCTCCTAAAGAAGTATGCAACGAGGAGGAGAGAGGGCCCGAGAGCCCACGCGAAACTTTATCACGCGCATTTTGCTTCCATTTGCAGACGCCAGCGGACGCCAAGAACTGCAAAATGCAATGCTGCTATTGGCAAGGCAATACGAGAACTTGCCGGTCAACTAAAATGCTGGAACGGATGGCTTGTAGCAAACATGGAAAGGTGAATATTGTTACGCGAACGAAGGATTAAGAACTGGAGACTATTTACAAAGTATATTTACAAAGGATAACTACAGCGCTGGCAGAACAGCCTATCAAAGCTGAATGCGCCGTAAGAAAGTCGAGTCCGAGGATTAGGTCATGTGAACAATTGGTCTGCAACTGTAAAAAGAACAGGAACGTGGAGGTCGGCGATAATTATACGGGAAGTACACATCTCAGAGACGTCAACAGTGCTGCCATAGGCCACGTGTACGGCTCGAGTAGTAGCAAGCGTGAGAACCTTCCCCAGTTGACGGAGGTTACACAGGGTGTCTACCAAACGGGAAAACCGGGAATTCTCAGGGAATTTGAACAGTCTGGAAATACTCAGGGAAAACTGAGGGAATTCGGGCTTTTATCAGGAAAAATTAGCTGTAACTTTATTGAAAGGGAACGAAAGTCGTGTTAATGCTAGCTCCAGTAACAGAGGAATTGCAACGAATCGTCAATGACGCCGTGTAATCGGCACGAGGTATTGCCAGAGAAGTTAACGACAGATTTTCCAGACGCCCGATTTTTCGAACATGCCCGATAATTCGCACGGCTTTGCGGCACCACCACGCACTCCATATAGTCAATGTATATTGCCCTGACTGCAGGTCTGAAATGGCATTAATCAAAGTCACCACCGCCGCCATTTTGATTATCTCGTTGCCTCGAACCGCACTCTCGCACCCAGATCCACTGGCAGCCGTAGCCACCACCGCGGCAACGTTAGGCCTAGCTACTTCTACGTTCGCTATTAGGCTTCTGGCCGTGCGGTGCTGTGTTTTTCATTGAAAGAATTCGCCGCTGTCAGCAATGGCACCGACTCCGCCTTTGTAATCCTCGCGATTAGCTTCGAAGCTCGCAGAGCACAGCGCGTTGCGTAATGCCAGTCTCTGAAAGTTAGCTTTGCCCTAGTACAGCAGTGTTGCGCGGTGAAGGATAACAAGCGTGGAAAGGGGCAATTGTTACGGGGCACAGTATGTATTCCTTAATTATACACGCGTGCACTCCCGTCTCCTCTCACGGTACGAGCACCGATATGCCTAATAAGTGCACTGGCAGGCCTTAAGAGCTTTTTCGGACATGCCTGTGGCAATTTTAGCCCTCAAGGGTCAGTTAAAGACATGCATTCATTTTTTTCGTACTGCCCGATTTTTCGGATGTTCTTGCGGCCCCTAGGGAGTCCGAAAAATCAAACGTTGACTGTATAACTGACCAAAAAGTTGCTTCAAATAATCCATGGTGTGAACGCGTGGCAGAAGGAGAATGAAAACAGGACGGACCGACGCACTGAGGAAATAACGGGAAAGGAAGCGTGCCGCTGCCTCTTTGAAGGAGTTTGAGCTCAAAAAACAAAGTGTTGGCTGACGCCGAGATGCAGGTGTCCCTCATTCAAGCCAAAATAAACTCTTTAAAGCAGTGAAACCCAACACTGAGATGTTGTGTACGGGCTGAGAGTATGTCAAGACAGTTGAGGTTGACTTTCCAACTGCTGAGAGAGAATCTTAGTTCTGACAAAGTTCAGGACTCATACCTATGAGCTTGCTATCAGTTGATAGAAATAGCTCATATTCAAAAATATTTACTTATGTATGCATCTCCTTTTCATTCGTATTTGAATATGTTCGACTCAATTTGGAAAGTGTTTCGCCATTTTTTTCGTTGTGTCCTCCGTTTTCTTTAAAAAAAAAGTAGATATTACTCCTTACTATTCAAACTGGATTAAGTCACTTGTTTGTTTCAACATGCTTACTAGAGAGTAACAGCATCGAGCAACATGGTGTCAGCCTGTCTTGATATAAAACAAAGTCCTAGCTCATTCAGGGAATTTCGCAAAATTGCTCAGGGAAAACCTGGAAAAGTCAGGGAATTTGCAAGTGTCATTTGGTAAGCACCCTGGTTACAACTCATTGTGGACACCTGGGCTCCAGTATCTATTAACGCCGTCAAAGGGACACCCGTCGACTTGAACATCAAGTAAGTTCTGGTTTGTTGGGAGCGTCAATGGAGGATTTAGACACGACGAAGATAATAACGCACTACCCCCAGGAGCTGCATGGTCTAGTTTTCCGTCCGGGAGGGTCCATAATTAGTCGGCGACGAATAGCGGCGTGACTGGGGTGACGAGGACCGAGGCGCTGAGGTGATGGCGAGCGAGCAGGACGACTGTCATTGACGGATACGTCAGAGGTAGGAGGCACATGGCAAGGCGAGTAACGGCGCGGGTCGGCATATGGGCGAGGAGACGGGGAAAAGGAGCTCGAATACGGCGGCGTCAAGGAGGTGTGGCAGTGGCGAGCGACGTGGACAATGTGGAGGCAACGGAAGCAAATGGGCTTGTCGTCTGGAGTTCTCCAGTCGGTAGGGTTGCAGTGTCTGGGAGGGCAATACAGATCGCTATGAAGTGTGTGGGAGATACGGGGTTTCTCCTCCTCCGTACTCTTGGGACAAAGGAACGACAACACAGTAGTGCAAACAATCACAAGGGCATTTATTGCACCTTTCATAGATCAATGGCTGCTAGCCGAGTGGCTATCCACAAAACATGCCGATGGGCGCGCGACAAATCTAGAAGTCCGACTCACCGCGAGCGAGCGAATATGTTCGCCCCATGCTGGATCCCAACGCCTGGTCGTTCGCGTGTTCGGTCACGCCAACGGAGGCGCGCTCGAAGGCCGCCACGCGAGGCGGTATCGCAGAAGCATGGGTCGCCGCGCGCGCGTGGGACGTCCACCCGTGCGCCCGACCCGCCGGGAAAGAGGGTCGCTCCACCCGCGGCACGGCACGTCCGTGCTGCTCGCTGTCTCCCAACCCAAAAGGGCGCCAAGCGCCTTCCCTTTCGGCGCCCGAGTAACCCCGCCGCGACGGTGGCGCCATCTCTCACACCGCGCTTGTACCACGCCGCGGGCGCCAGGCCACGCGAGCCGTGCGGGAAAACAGCATATCAGGGGATGCGCTATGCGGGAAAAACATCAGGGGACGCGCGAGAGTCGCGCATCCCCACATCCCCCCAACCTTAAATCACTTCTTATTCCGGCGAAACATGTCACACGGTCTAACATTAACCCGTGCTTCGCGAACAAGGTGGTACATGCAACAGTGGCCGCGCCGGGGAAATGTCCACACGCTGTCCGTAACATGCGAGCCGACTGTCCTTGGGGTACACCGCTGGCGTCCGCCGGTCACAGCAGCAGCTTTGCGACTCGACGGCACGATCCCAGGCCAGGACTCCGGAGACGACGACGCAGTAGTCGGTACGAGCAAGCGTCGCTCGCGCCGACGCGCCCAGCTGGCAAGAGCCGCCGTAGCTGTCGGTGACCGCTGGCTCCTTTGTCCGCCGCCGAGGGTTGTGAGCTGATGCAGGAG
Organism: Dermacentor andersoni; assembly: GCF_023375885.2. NCBI lineage: Eukaryota > Metazoa > Arthropoda > Arachnida > Ixodida > Ixodidae > Dermacentor > Dermacentor andersoni. The sequence continues at coordinate 132,693,078 of NC_092823.1, forward strand.
GCCGCCGAAGTCACTGCGCCGAACTGGCCACAGCATCACCATCGCCCGGGGTGACTCGATCGTAGTCCGGGGCAGCCGCGCAGACGATGTGCAGGTGACAGCAAGCCAGGGGTGACTCCAATCACGCTGCGTAAACTCAACACACTCGGCAAACACTACAGTAGTGCAAGGGAGAGGAATTCTGCATGCGCATCGCCCACGTGGTACGATGTTCAACTCGGCTAGCAAAAGATCGGGCAGCTACTCAGATGCTAAGTTCACGTGAACGAAGCTCGCTTCCTTGAGCCGAACGAGTAATTTCAATTCGTGCGAGGCTAAACAGAATGAGGGAAGCAAATTGCAACGCCTCAACGCCACGGTCCACCAGGTTGTGTCCCTCCACGTGCGACAGGCAGCTTCGTAAAGCCTTAGGCCTAAATCGTCGGTACCCTGACAACAACCGGCATCCAAAAACAACACCCAAAATGGGCGCAAAACAGGCAGCCGCGAGGAGACGTTAGCTCTGTGAGGTGGTCCTACTCCGCTCGGTGCACACAGCATCCGAGTTGACGGCGCCCACCGTCCCAGACGGTGTCGGAGCGCCCGGTGCCAGGCCGCAATACCAGTCAGCCCGTCGTGGCACCCGTGGCCCGCGGCCACCCGGCTCCCAGAGCCGCGACTTCATCCGAGTCAAAGAGATAGAAGAAGCTATTTACATAAGAAATTCGGACCACCCACGAGGCTTCCGTACTCACTCGCTTCAGGCTTGCCACTGCTCCGCGGGCGCTCAGCCTCGCTCTCCCAGGATGAAGACCACGTGGCTCTCGTACCGACGAATGTCATTAAAAAAAACACTTGCGAAAAGGCTTAGCATGTTGACATGTTCAAACACACTACAGCCACAGCCGCCTCGCTCAAGAAAGCACGCCGCCGACGCTAGCGATCAAAATCCACGCTAGCCCTACGCTTCGGTTCAAACAAAGGTCTTGAACGAAGCAACACTTAAAATTATCGTCCGATGCCCCAAGAGGCCCACGTTGGGCAGCCAGAAGTGGGAGATACGGGGTTTCTCCTCCTCCGTACTCTTGGGACAAAGGAACGACAACACAGTAGTGCAAACAATCACAAGGGCATTTATTGCACCTTTCATAGATCAATGGCTGCTAGCCGAGTGGCTATCCACAAAACATGCCGATGGGCGCGCGACAAATCTAGAAGTCCGACTCACCGCGAGCGAGCGAATATGTTCGCCCCATGCTGGATCCCAACGCCTGGTCGTTCGCGTGTTCGGTCACGCCAACGGAGGCGCGCTCGAAGGCCGCCACGCGAGGCGGTCTCGCAGAAGCATGGGTCGCCGCGCGCGCGTGGGACGTCCACCCGTGCGCCCGACCCGCCGGGAAAGAGGGTCGCTCCACCCGCGGCACGGCACGTCCGTGCTGCTCGCTGTCTCCCAACCCAAAAGGGCGCCAAGCGCCTTCCCTTTCGGCGCCCGAGTAACCCCGCCGCGACGGTGGCGCCATCTCTCACACCGCGCTTGTACCACGCCGCGGGCGCCAGGCCACGCGAGCCGTGCGGGAAAACAGCATATCAGGGGATGCGCTATGCGGGAAAAACATCAGGGGACGCGCGAGAGTCGCGCATCCCCACAAGTGTAGCTGTCGGCACCGGTCGGGCGTCAGGTAAGGAGACGGAGCAGGCATCAGCAAAACCTAGGTTTGCAAATTCTTGCCGCACAACTGCCTGAACGAGAGAGATTGCTGAGGCTGGTTGGTCAATGGTGGGGTCAAGTGGGCGTGGATGGAACGGCGCAGGACCTGTAGCCTCGAGCTCGCGATGAACAATACGTGTGACGTGCTCATTTAAGGGTGGTGAAGTGGTAAGGTCGACGCAAGACGAAGTCGCAGCCGTGTTAGGGAGCCGGGACAACTGTGGAATGACACGGCGGCGTTTGGCGAGCTCAAAGCGGTGGCATTAATTCCTTGACAATGACGTCGATGGTGGATACATTGTCGAAGACCAATAAGTTGAACGCGTCGTCCGCGATCCCTTTGAGTACGTGGCCGACTTCGTCAACCTCGGCCATTTTCTCACCGACTTTCCGGCAAAGAGCGAGCGCGTCTTGTATGTACGAGGCATACGATTCAGTAGAAGACGGAACTCAGGTAGCAAGCTCTTTTTTAGCAGCCAGCTGCCGACCAGTGGCATTCCTAAAGAGGTCGCTTAGCTTCTTGAAAGCTTCCTAGCCATTCTAGAAGCATCCTAGGACATTCACTAGCATAATGGTAGGGTCCCAGCAGTTGTTTCGGCTAACACGCTCATACAGGCTGAGCCAGTCAACGTCAACAATATCTTGGCCGGAGAATATGCCAGGATCGCGGGGGCTGGTAACCGTAACTTACGTTGTTGTCGGGGTCACAGGAGTAAAGGTAGACGAGGTGTCATCGGGAGCCATGGCGGAAAGCAGGTCGGTGCGGCCGCTGCGGAGCTCCGTGGCGAGGACGGGGAACGACACGTTCTACTAGAATGTTACGCGAACGAAGGATTAAGAAGCGGAGACTATTTACAAAGTATATGTACACAGGATAACTGCAGCGCTGGCCAGTTCAATCGACAGCTCGAGAGCCAGAGAGCGTTCGTCGTCTTCGTCGGGGCGCCCGCGTGCGTCGTCCACAAGAAACACGCGATATGCGTCTAGCAATATCTTAAATTCTTTATCGTTCCGGCATCGTACGAATCTGAAGGTGGTTTAAGCTATATCCGGAAATAAATATTGGTATACACGTCAATATTTCTCCCCCCTTACCCTCAACGTTTTATTTTTAAAATAAGAACAGTGCGAGAAACAGGGGCACACGAAGAAAGGCACACGCAGTGCTGGGACCATCAATCTTTACAGCGTAAGCTGTTGTGGGCCCAGTCCAATAGCCGTTTCAGACCGCCGCCACCACCACCGGTGTCTCTCGCAATTATCGCCAGGAATAAGAAAAAGTACCCAGTTCCCGCCGAGATTGAGCCCGGACTCTGTGCCCTGTAGTCAGCTACTCTACCACTGCTCCCCAATCGCGCTTACTAGCTTCTGCGGAAACATGTCCTATACAGGCGTCCTAGTTCGCGAGCCGTCATGCGATGTGAGATGCGAGCCACGCAGCGTCGATGGGTGCACACATGGCATTGCAGTTGCATATTATTGCACCAAGTGGCAAGCCATGTAGCAGTTGCATCACATCGTGCCACTTGTCACACAATGTGAGACGTGGGGCGCGTAGTCTCGATACCTGCATTTACTCTTCGGTGGACGTTATGGTGCCTCCTCGCTAGGTAGGAACCGGTGCTGAAGAAGCGAATAATAGAGCTACGCGCGCCGCTGCAACCACGCAACGTTGGGCTCCGCAGACCGCTGCTCGCTGTCGATGCCGGGTGGACAGTTCAGTTCCTTCTCGTAAAAACGACGCAAAGAGACCTTGCCGCGAAGGCTCTGAAGTCCGTCCTGCCGGAAATGCGGCCCGATAGCTTCGCCGCGAAGCCCTAAGGGCCGTTTTTCGCTCGAGCCGCCCATCGCCACAAGCCGCACCGCACGCGTGCGGTCGCGCGAAAGATTGCACGTATCAAACACTTGTGCACAAATTTCGGTATACAATGTGTAAGGTATACACTGTGCACACAGTGTAAATGGTAATTTGTGCACAAGTGCTCGATACGTGCAATTTTTCGCGCGACCGCAAGCGTGCGGTGTGGCTTGCGGCGATGGGTCGCTCGAGCGTAAAGCGGCCCTAATTGCATGCTGCCGAAAAATGCGGCCCGGCAGCGTCGCCGCCGAGGCCCTCAAGTGCATGCTGATGAAACTGTGACCCGGTAGGCCACCAAACGGTCACGTGCGTGCAGCCAAAAATCAGGCACGACAGCTTCACCGCGGAGACCTTATGTTGCATGCCGTCAAAAATCCCGCACGAAAGTTTCGCTACGAAGACCGTCAAAGGCGTGCTGCTGAAAATCAGGCTCGAGAGCTTCTTCGCGAAGACTCTCATGGGCTTGCAGCACAAGATGAGGCCAGGGGCCTTCGCCGTTTTGGTACCAATGTACAACGGTATTCTATGCAGCCGCGCCTCCAGCACACGCTGTGGCTGCGCTGCGCGTGCAACGCAAACCTGTGACTTCTTGATGTGTGGTAAGTGAAAGGGCCATCTGGATACTCTGAAACTACGCAGATTCATTTCAGTTATTTTAGCTGCATGATGAATAACGCTAGATAAAGATGGAGAACACTGTGTGGGCCTTTAGAATTTACACATATTTGATCTCGAACAGACCTGCAATGGCAATGAACTTGCAATAGGACAAGCCAAAATGTAGGCACTCCAAGATAAGCAGGGTTATATCCGCAGCAATCTGAAAGGTATAGTAAAAGCAGCGGAAGAATTTTATACTGACCCTGTACAGTGCCCAGAGCAGCCACGATTTGAAGTAGTAATGAATGATTTACAGAGGATCCTTCTATAATTAGCGAGGAAGTTAGAAGGGCTTTGCAAGACATGAAATGGGGGAAAGCGGCAGGAAAGGATGGAATAACAGTCGATTTAATGAAAGAGGGAGGAGACATCATTCTTGAAAAGCTTGCAGCCCTTCATACGAAATGTCTCACACTTTCAAGGGTCCCAGAGAACTGGAAGATTGCCAACATTATACTAATCCGCAAAAATGAAGATGAAAAAAAATGGGAAAATTATGGACCTATTAGCTTACTTCCAGCGTTGTATAAAATATTTACCAATATAATTTCCAATAAAATAAGAGCAACACTTCTGTCAACAAAGAGGACAGGCTGGCTTCACGAAGGAATACTCGCAATGGATCGCATCCATGTCAACAATCAGGTCATCGAGAAATCTGCTGAGTACAATCAGCCTCTTTATATGGCTTTCATAGATTACGAAAATGCATTTGATTCAGTAGAGATACCAGCAGTCATAGAGGCATTACTTAATCAAGGAGTACAGAAGGCTTACGTAAATATCTTCGAAAATATCTACAAATATTCCACAGCCACCTTAATTCTACACAAGAAAAGTAGGAAGATACCTATAAAGAAAGCGGTCAGGCAAGGACACACATTCTCTTCAATGCTATTCACTGCATGCTTGGAAAAAGTAGCTAAGCTATTAAACTGGAAAGGTTTACGAGTGAGCAACAACGGCAAAAATCTCAGCAACCTTGAGTCTGCAGACGACATTGTCCCGTTCAGCTACACTGGGGACCAGTACAACAAATTACTGAGGACCTTAACAGAGAATGTGTGACAGAAGGGTTGAAGATTAATATTCAGAAGAGAAAAGAAATATTTGGTAGCCTGGCAAGGGAACAAAACTTCGCGATCGCCAGTCAGCCTCTGGAGTTTGTGCAGGACTATCTTTATCTAAGTCAATTACTCACAGGGCACCCTGATCATGAGAAGAAAATTTGCAGAAGAATAAAAATGGATTGGAGCGCATACGGCAGATATTGTCAGATCCTGACTCGAAGTTTACCCCTATCATTGAAAAGAAAGGTATACAACCAATGCACTCTACTGGTGCTAACGTATGGGGCAGAAGCTTGGAGACTGAGAAAGAAGCTCTAAAACAAGTTAAGGACGGCGCAAGGAGCAATGGAACGAAGAATGTTAGGCGTAAGGTTAAGAGCCAGGATGAGAGCGGTGTGGATCAGAAAGCAAACGGAGATAGCCCATATTGTAATTGACATTAAGAGAAAAAATGGAGCTGGGCAGGCCACGTAATGCGTAGGTTAGATGACCGGTATATCATGAAGGTTATAGAATTGATGCAAAGAGAAGGGAAGCGCAGTCGAGGGAGACAGAAGAATAGGTGGGGGGATGAAATTAGGAAATTCGCAAGGGGGAAGTTGGAATTGGTTGGCGCAGGAGAGAAGTGATCGGCGATCGCAGGTAGAGGCTTTCGTCCTGCACTGGACATAAACAGGCTGAGATGATGATGATGAGCTATATGATCTTGAAGAGACGTGCAATTAGGCTCTAAGTGGGAAGCAGCTATGTATTACAGACAGGTGCCACGTTCCCAAAAATATGAAGAACGTAATGTTGTGTTCTTAACCGAACACATGTCGGGAACATCATTGCGTTTCAGCCAGTGCTTATTTCTATGCGATATGTAACGAACGTGATAATATCAATTTTTGTAAAAGGTCCCAAACCACTTCTAATGACACACACACAAAAAACATTCGCGTACTTCTTCCCGGGATTTTCTGGCTCTTCCTTCACACGTCGTGACACCATTGACGAGATCGTGAACGTGACGCCACCAAGGGTGAAAAACTTGATTGGTTCAAGATAACTTCCAATCCGTCAGCACTCTCACCTTTGCCATGCAGTATTATGCGCGGTATTTTTCGTCATCTTACTTGCCTTTCGTATGCAATCAAATGACTTCACCACTTGTAGCGTTTCTTGCACTGCGCGTGCGCCGGCATCGGGGTGCAGCCGACAAGCTCGGATCCCTGGTAAACGGAAGTTGGTGCTGTTTTCAAGGAAGAATACAGCGCCAACATGAGGTTGTGCTCGCGTATCTTCTGAAGATATTAGCGCCGAGGCGGAGACATTGCCCGAGAGAGCATAGCTAAAGTGAGAGAGAAACCGCTCCCTCGCTGTCGAGACCAGAAAGGTTTAGTGCAGTCTTTAAATTACACTGTTGCATTCTTAAGATATAGAATTTGCATGTGTGTGAAAAAAATACACGTATTTCCCCACTGCTTGTCGTAAAATTATGATTTCCTGAGACGTAGCATGGTGTTGTGAGTTAACATGCTCATGCTGCATCTCGCATTTTTGTGCCACCTCTCGCTATTCTAGAAGAACTTCACTAGTGTATTTCGTTGTTTGTGACAACACGATGCTTAAATCAGAGAGTATCAGTGTTCACGAAATACAACGGCACGCATATGAATAAACTATTTCGATTGAGCTTCGCATTGACGCGACAGAATATCTGGGATGAATAATCTACGCAATCTCTCCTGAGTTACCTTGGAGAAGGACCGAAGGCGTTGTACATTGCTATGTGCAAATGGTTTCGCGAGATTATTCATCTGCACTGGCCAAACTAGCAAGTTTGACACTTTCATGTGATGACCTTCGATACTCCCAAAATGCGAAATCCACAAAAACGAAATCCACAAATGCGAAAACCACAAAATAATATGGCACACGAGATCTGAGAAAAATCTGAATATCTGCGCGGCCTTAAAACACAGCCTAGTATTCGCATTTACAGCCTCTGCTAGTATATGTCAACAACAACGGGATTTTCGGTTTTACTGATTGCTATTACAGGCTGCTCGGAAATGGAACGTTTTCCAAGACCCTTTTGTCCGTAAACCTTTGTGGTTACGGACAATGGATTACGGATTAGAAAGCATAACGTACGGGTCTTCGCGCTTGGATTCGTGGGACATTACGGCTTTGTGTAGCTTAAACGATAAAGTTGCATCCTTCTGAGCTACAAGGCGTGAACACGCCAGGCGTTAGTTTAAGCAAATTAATAAATTATCTAAAAATAATAGATATACACAGAAGCGCCGTAAGCCTTTCAATATTTCAAATTCTCATGTACAGCGATTATTTACGATGATGCAGATCGCTCATGGATGAGCGAGAAATATTTGTGGGTTAAAATCTTTACTTACTCGCAGCATTTATTGTCGCCATTTAGTTACTGCGCGTCCCTTATCGTTGTATGTATGTGAAATGATTAGTTTAATGAATTCAAATTTTCAGAGCAGTTTTTCACTTAAATACGAATGCTGAGGCAGCTGCAGAAACGAATCCATCGTGAGCTTCATTTCCGTGCTTGCCGTACTTCACAAATGTTTGCCTTCAGTGCAGATCTCTCTGTATGCTATTCATTATACCCCCGCAGACAGTTATGCATGCACGTAAAACGATCCTGCGGACAGCTGTAACGAAATGTGAAGGAATAAATCCGAACGAAATCAGCCCGTAAAAATTAATACGTCTTGTAACAGCCGCCACCACATTATAACCAACGCGCTCTGCGGTGGCCCCGTGGCTATGGCCGTAGCTGCTCTGCACTGGGCTACGGTTTCGATTCACGACCGCAGCTGCTATATTCTTTTTCTAACTGAAGTGATACATACTCGAGTACCCGTATATGCGCGTGCGCTTTTGAAAAAGCACGACTCTTTTTATTTTGGGCACCACCAAACTATTTTGAACATAATCATTTGTTTACTTCATCATTTTGCAGACGTGCAAGAGAGGAGTTTGTGCGGAGCACGAGTGGTGAAATTTACAATCTAACTTCTACATGGATTACTGGTGCCAGTTCCCAAGGAGGGCGGTCATAACACTGGTTGCGTGCAGAATAAATTACCTACCTCGAATCATTGCTCATTTTGCATTTCTTTATTTACGATACTTGGCAGTGAGAAATGTTCATCGCAAGTATTCTCGTTTGGCGTACGCTTCTATGTGGAGATTAACGTAGTGGGTAAGCAAGACCGCATGCAGACACGTAAGATTCTAACCTATACAAAATTTCTAATCAGATTATAGTCAAAATAGCTGGCTTTGTTGAAGCTAGTACAGTGAAACCAGAATGCGACACTGCATTTGTAGTGAAAGAGAAGCCTACGTCGTTTTTCTATTTACAAGCACTCTACAGTGCGAGATCATTTTTGTGTGCCGGGGATTCAGGAAATATTGTTGCCCATGACAGTTGTGACAGCACCCGTCGGTTAAACCGAACACTGAAAAATCACAGAACACAGTGCCACTCTTTTCAAAGGCGACGCTATTATCCACCAGCAAGGGAAAAAAATCTTGCCCTTGGTGCAGTCGTGTCTGCAATACTCAATTTACGTTAGCACCGGAAAATAACAAAATGTGACTGCTTTTTCTTCAACGCCAGCGGTACACGAGTTCCGGGGCGCGTCCAGCGCGCATCCAAGGCAGCAGCGTCCGGCGCGCCACGAATGGCCGTTGGACCGAGACGTTACTTGGAATGAGATTCTGTCTGTAACAGGAAACTATTGCGTCCATATGCACCAGTGCACAGTATGGCGTGGTGCGGTGGGATGTAATGGGATATGCCATCGCCAACGTGCACTACACCCATTTTAACATTGTGCATAGTATCATCTGCAACCAATCTGCCTTTCCGGTAGTCATTTTATCTATTCTCGATTACAGGAGAGGCAGCGCTTTTTTTTTGTGATACTGTAACGTTAAGAACTGCGTAAAAAAGCAACAGACTTGGCAAGCCTGCTTCATCACAACCAATTTTTTAGTAAAGCTGGGTCTTTCCAGCAGTTGCGTTTATAACTTCAGTTTCCCCTAACCAAACCACCTATATGAATACAACAATCAAACCCCGGCCCTCAGTCCCCAGCAGCTGCGAAGCAACTGACCACGATGGCGGCCAGACCTGTGACGCAGCAGAGGGTGCTAAGAATCCCTCGATCCGAACAGGCCGCCATTGGAATCTGAACCTGGCAACGTTTAACGCTAGAACGTTATCTAGTGAGGTGAGTCTAGCAGTGCTATTGGAGGAATTAGAGGGTAGCAAATGGGACATAATACGGCTCAGTGAAGTTAGGAGGACAAATGAAGCATATATACAGTGCTAAAAAGCGGGCACGTCCTGTGCTACCGGGGCCTAGCGGTGAGACGAGAACTAGGGGTCGGATTCCTGATTAATAAGGATATAGCTGGTAACATACAGGTATTCTATAGCATTAACGAGATGGTGGCAGGTCTCCCTGTGAAACTTAATAAGAGGTGCAAATTGAAGGTCGTACAGGCCTGCGCCCCTACATCCAGTCATGATGACCAGGAAGTCGAAAGCTTCTATGGAGACGTGGAATCGGCGATGGGTAAAGTCAAAACAAAATACACTATGCTGATGGGCGACTTGAATGTCAAGGTTGGCAAGAAGCAGGCTGGAGACAAATCAGTGGGGGAATATGGCATACGCAGTAGGAATAGCAGGGGAGAATTATTAGTAGACTTTGCAGAACAGAATAGTATGCGGATAATGAATACCTTCTCCCGCAAGCGGGATAGCCGAAAGTGGACGTGGAGGAGCCCGAATAACGAGAATAGAAATGAAATAGACTTTATACTCTGCGCTAACAATGGAATCATAAAAGATGTGGACGTGCTCGGCAAGGTGCGCTGCAGTGACCATAGGAAGGTAAGAACTCGAATTAGCCTAGACTTGAGGAGGGAACGGAAGAAACTGGTACACAAGAAGCCGATCAATGAGTTAGCGGTAAGAGAGAAAATAGAGGAATTCCCGATCAAGCTACAGAACAGGTATTCGGCTTTAACTCAGGAGGAGGTCCTTAGTGTTGAAACAATGAACGACAATCTTGCGGGCATCATTAAGGAGGGTGCAGTAGAAGTCAATGGTAACTCTCTTAGACAGGATACCAGTAAGCTATCGCAGGAGACGAAAGATCTCATGAAGAAACGCCAATGTATGAAAGCCTCTAACCCTACAGCTAGAATAGAACTCGCAGACCTTTCGAAGTTAATCAACAAGCGTAAGACAGCTGACATAAGGAAGTATAATATGGATAGAATTGAACATGCTCTCAGGAACTAAGGAAGCCAAAAAGCAGTTAGGAGAAACTAGGAATTGGAAAGAATCAGATGTATGCGTGAAGAGACAACGCCGGCAACATTATTACTAATATGGATGAGATAGTTCAAGTGGCAGAAGAGTTCTATGGAGATTTATACAGTACCAGTGGCACCCACGACGATAATGGAAGACAGAGTAGTCTAGAAGAATTTGAAATCCCACAAGTAACGCCGGAAAAAGTAAAGAAAGCCTTGGGAGCTATGCAAAGGGGGAAGGCAGCTGGGGAGGATCAGGTAACAGCAGATTTGTTGAAGGACGGTGGGCAGATTGTTCTAGAAAAACTGGCCACCCTGTATAAGCAATGCCTCATGACCTCGAGCGTACCGGAATCTTGGAAGAACGGTAACATAATCCTAATGCATAAGAAAGGGGACGCCAAAGACTTGAAAAATTGTAGACCGATCAGCTTACTGTCCGTTGCCTACAAAGTATTTACTTAGGTAATCGCAAATAGAATCAGGAACACCTTAGACTTCTCTCAACCAAAAGACCAGGCAGGATTCCGTAAAGGCTACTCAACAATATACCATATTCACACTATCAATCGTGTGATAGAGAAATGTGCGGAATATAACCAACCGTTATATATAGCTTTCATTGATTACGAGAAAGCGTTTGATGCAGTCGAAACCCTAGCCGTTATGGAGGCATTACGAAATCAGGGTGTAGACGAGCAGTATGTAAAAATACTGAAAGATATATATATATAGCGGCTCCACAGCCGCTGTAGTCCTCCATAAGGAAAGCAACAAAATCCCAATAAAGAAAGGCTTCAGCAAGGAGATACGATCTCTCGAATGCTATTGACGGCGTGTTTACAGGAGGTATTCAGAAACCTGGATTGGGAAGAATTGGGGATGAGAGTTAATGGAGAATACCTTAGTAACTTGCGATTCGCTGATGATATTGCCTTGCTTAGTAACTTGGGGGACCAATTACAATGCATGCTCACTGATCTGGAGAGGCAAAGCAGGAGGGCGGGTCTAAAAATTTATCTGCAGAAAACTAAAGTAATGTTTAACAGTCTCGGTAGAGAACAGCAGTTTACGATAGGTAGCGAGGCACTGGAAGAGATAACGGATTACATCTACTAAGGGCAGGTAGTGACCGCGGATCCGGTTCATAAGACTGAAATAATCAGAAGAATAAGAGTGGGCTGGGGTGCGTTTGGCAGACATTCTCAGATCATGAACAGTAGGTTGCCATTATCCCTCAAGAGAAAAGTGTATAACAGCTGTGTCTTACCAGTACTCACGTACGGGGCAGAAACCTGGAGGCTTACGAAAAGGGTTCTATTTAAATTGAGGACGACGCAACCAGCTATGGAAAGAAGAATGATGGGTGTAACGTTAAGGGATAAGAAAAGAGGAGATTGGGTTTGGGAACAAACGATAGTTAATGACATCTTAGTTGAAATCAAGAAAAAGAAATGGGCATGGGCAGGACATGTAAGGAGGAGGGAAGATAACCGATGGTCATTAAGGGTTACGGACTGGATTCCAAGGGAAGGGAAGCGTATAGCAGTGGGCGGCAGAAACTTAGGTGGGCGGATGAGATTAAGAAGTTTGCAGGGACGACATGCCCACAATTAGTACATGACCGGGGTTGTTGGAGAAGTATGGGAGAGGGCTTTGGCCTGCAGTGGGCGTAACCAGGCTGATGATGATGATGATGATAATGATGATGAACCAAACCGCACAACCGGATAGCCTTATATAGCGAAGCAAATACTCCCCTCTCTGACAATGAATGCCCCTCTGATTTTAATACGTTTTTTTTCATCGATTTTCATCCGCGAGGATCATAACAATGTACCTGATGTTGCTGATTATGACTGGCAATTCATGGAAAGTATTAAAAATTGTTTGAGAATTGCTTGTCTTATTAATAATCTCAAGTTATCTACCTCATCTGGTGCTGGTAATATTAGTTCCAAAATATTAACAAAATACCATTTCTATATCCAGTAACAGTCCGTACCATATACTAAAGCAGTCTTTGTCGTCGGGACAGCTTCCCAATGACTGGAAAATGACCAAAATCATACCCATATTTAAAACTGGGAATAAAAACTTCCCGGTAAATCACCGTCCAATTTCATTGACCTGCATTTGCTGCAAGATGCTCGAACATATAATTGCGTCTCATATTTATAATTACCTAGAGTCCAATAATTTATTTTTCACCAGCAACAAGGTTTTAGGAAAGGATTATCATGTGAGACACAGTTACTTGAATTCACGACTGACCTGCACCTTAACATGAACAATAACCAGCAGACCGATCGCATTTTAGTTGACTTTTCCAAAGCATTTGACCGTGTAGCACATTGTCACCTTATTGCAAAATTAACTGCACTTCGAATTGACTCCTTCACTCTTTCATGGCTTCGTAACTTCCTTTCGAATCGTCAACAGTTCATAGTAGTTAACAATATTTCTTTGTCTCCTTCTTACGTTACTTTTGGTGTGCCTCAGGGCAGCGTTCTGGGCCCTTTACTCTTCCTAATTTACATAAATGATTTGCCATTTATTGTTTCTTCTTGCTTACGTATTTTCGCTGACGACTGCATTATTTACAGGTCAATTAACAGTACTGACGACCACTTGGCCCTTCAAAACGATCATAGCCTAATTCATAAATGGTGTAACACCTGGTTAATGGCTTTAAGTGTATCAAAATATCAGGTAATTTCTTTTAGTTGTAAGCGTGACAACTCCCATTTTTTATACAACGTCAATAATAAAGAATTGTTACGTACAGTATCATAAAGATATTTGGGTGTTCACCTAATCGAAAACCTCTCCTGGACAGACCACGTTGCAGCCATCTGCACAAAAGCTTGAAGGACATTAGGTTACCTACGTCGTAATCTGGGTAATTCACCTGCCAACATCCGCAAATTGGCCTATCAGACATTTGTTCTTCTACAGCTCGAGTATGCATCATCCATTTGGTCCCCACATTCTGCCTACTTAATCGACATGCTTGATTCAGTTCAGAACCAAACTGCTTGTTTCATCTCACGTAATTATAGCCACCATTCCAGCATAACGCAAATCAAACTCAATCATTCCCTCCAGCCTTTAGTTCTTCACCGTAATATCGCTCTGTTATCCTTGTTTCACAAATATGTTTATAATGCCACACAATCCACACTGAATAACCAGATCGCCTCAAACACGTCTCGCCGATTAAACAACTACTTAAGTTTTGCGCGCATGTACGGTACGACAGTCATGCTTTCAACTATTCCGCACTCCCTACGGCCATTCGCTTGGCGAACAACCTTCCTGATAACATTGCTTCCGAGTCAGATCACGAAAAATTTCTTAATCTCCTACACAAGCATTTTTCATAATAGCACTTACAAATCATTTTATCTTGTTTCTTGCACTTGGCAGTGTGTTTCGAACTTCTTGCGATGTTTTTAGTTCTATTGATGCATTGCTATCTCTCTCTTACGAATTCGTATTTTATGATGCGTCACGTGTTCACTTGTAGGCTCTGTATATATTATTGCTTCTTTGCACCTTTTCACGAAATATCCCTTGAAGCGTTGTATTCGTTGATCTGTTCATTTTTCCTGTATTTTACTTTCTAGTATTAGTGCCTTACGTTAATTTTACTAGTGTTTTTTCCTTGAAGTGTACCTTTGTGGCATTTTATTACTTTAGTTCTTCCTTTTTCATGTTTTGATCTTTCTAGTAATGTTGATGAGCCCTGCATTGGGGCATATATTTTGTACCGAACTTCAGAAGGTTGTTTATTCTTCATTTTTTATTTTATGCCTTTGATTTTGTAACCCCCCTTACACAATGCCTCCCTAGTGCCTGTAAGGTATTTTAAATAAATAAATGCATAAATAAATTTAAAACGTTGCCCGCTAACGAATCACCTGCTTCAAACGTTTACCACGTGGAGCACTTTGGAGCACTTGTTCAAGGAAATGGTTTAGTGGCGTACTTCACCGACATGCATTAACTTCCCGTGTATATCAAGCAGCACATCCATATGTAATTTATAGCGAAGGCCATAATTAGCCTACGATTTTTTCCTTTGCCTGCATATAAGCCTTAACATTTTCTCTGTTTTTTTGGGGGGAAAATAAACCATTTCCCTAGCTTAGATCACAGAGGACACCAAAAAAAGTTAATACATGGCACGTGGGCGAAAAGTATGAAAATAGGCAAAAACAACAGTTCAGTATTTGTTTACAAAGATCACAAGTTATCTAAAGCGTTAAAGCTTGTGCACGCATTACGCTGCACATTCAGTCACTTTCACCAGACTTAAACTCGGGACAACGGGAAACATAGCGGATAACCGCTTTGTCAGGTTTTCAAGAAGTTCGTTAAAAAATTTCTCACAGAAGCTGTATTTTATCCATATACATATTACTTAACATGCACATTGGTCATAATTTTCCAACTATCTTTTTTGAAATTGATCTAGGTTGGTGTTATTCTTGTCCAAATAAAGCATGAAATATTCTACACCATTCGAAGCACTAAGAGTCCAAATGCTCCGGAGCGCTTACAACGTAAATTACTGCAGAGGACTTCTTTATTGCACTGACCTTGAACTGGGCCTACGCACAAATCACGACTTGCACCTTTGTTTTATCAAACAAAAAAAGGGTACATCGTCTGCTTCGGTGAGGCCTGTGGGAATGCATAACACAAACCTCGTATAATGCGTGAACATAGCCGAAGATAGGTACACGGTAAGTATTCGCTACGACCATTAAGTCAGAAACGTTGAACTGTCACCAGATGTTAGCATAAACATGAACTCCCTTTCCACCGAATCTGGACTGGGTTATTGCCCTAGGCCCAGGTGAACGGGCTTAAGAAAATAAAAGGGCCGAAGTGGCCGACGCAGCAGCCCGAGAGTATACAAGCCGGGCGGGCTCAGAAAGGCGACGACACAGAAAGACGTCTCGAAGAAATACGCCACTATTCTACAGCATCATAGACTCCAACGAAAAATGCACCCGCTGCCTCACCTGAAAGTCATCAGAAAGTTATTTAAGAAGACTGCAAACAAGCTCCTATGTTAACGGTATTCTGTTGCATAGGATATCTCCAACGCGTTTCCCGTACCTCTGCAACTTTTGCGGAGTTTCGGGCACCACGCGCCACATGGTAATGGAGCGCTCTGGGCCAGCGGGACCCTCGCAAAAACCGACGACGGCAGATGAAAAAACAGCCGAGGAGAAGATGACGACCAGGAAGAACTGTGGGAGAGCATGCTATCTTGCCCAGGTCTGGATGACCAGCAAATGTTGGTGGATCGGGCCAAGGTGGCAGCGAGAGCCTATGAGTTGCTGAAATGAGAAAGCTGCCAACCTGAGGGCTTTTTCTCTCTATCTCTATCACTTTCTCTCTATCGCTTGTTCAGAAATAAACGTTCATTTTCCCTGCTATCTCTCCCTTCTAGGACACTGAAATAGTTTGCGAATTACAGCCGTAGAACGATTTCGAAAATTTAGCAAAGCCAGTATTTTACTGAAACTTTTGAAAGTTTGCCCAAGCATCACTAATAAATTTAGGGGAAATGAAGAGTTACAAGTTTTACATCACGTTATGTTCTATCAGGACACTTGGAAAACATTCTACGTGGTTCATTCACTACGCTTGTAAATTATAAACAGAATTCTAAATTCTAAACGCTGCGATGACCAATACCGACCGAGATTACTTTACACTGGTCGATCATGACATCGCCAATATGAGATTACGGCAATGAAATTATGGTTTGTTACAGCAACGTAAAAACCTTATGACAGTTTAATATCACGCCTTTAAACAGGCAGAAAACGGAGGTTTAGCTACATTTGTTCTCCCCTAATTATGCCACACACTTTGAACTTTCCCTGTACGATGGACCTAACAATTTTCTCCTTTCCTCAAAATAAAAACTCGTTCGTTTGTCTATTTCTTTCAATTGATTGAGAAAACATACTTAAAACGTTTTCTAGCAGTTATAATGGCAGTTGCAGCTTCGCTTTATTGTACATTATGCTACCATAGTAGATTTGAAAATACAAATTAAAAAACTTCAACACACAAATTTCTCAGGCCGTCCAAGCTCCAGAACACTGATTATGTCGAAGTGATAAGCAACTAATACCAGTTGGTGCCTCCTATCTGCCTGTGAAATTTGGAATTTGAGGTTCTCAAAAGTTAGTTGTTCAAGTTCTAAAAAGTTCGTTGTAATTTTATTTTTGTGTACTACATCGTTCACAGGCTATTCCGAAATGCAAACACCAAATCAGGGATATGAAGAGTGTGAGGTGACTACGTAGCAATGGCAGGAGGAAAGAAGTGATATAATATCATGTCGAGGAAAGAATGGTCTTGAGAGACGTATGCTTAGAGAAGCACGACAAATCTACGTAGTTACATTTAAAGGGCTTCTCGCCACGGTTAATCGTTGCAAACAGACAAGTGTGCTTCGTAGATCAGGCGGCGGCCTTCGTACCTGAATTGTATCAAACGGTTGCCAGGCACGAACTCAGCTGAAATGTCAAAGAGAGGCGGCCGTGTCGTCCTTGTCTTTTTTCCGTCCCGTGTGTATTGCGATAACCTTTTAATACTGTATCAGCCAACCGAAAATCCCTCCTTGTAAAACTAAAGGAGAATATCCCACTTGTCTTCCCTCTCCAAGGAACCGCATTTGCCGCCAGAAAGTCAAGGTGACACGCACAAACGCTTGCGCGTAAGCGCACAGCCCGCCACGTTACCATTTAAGGCACGTGATCATGGCAAATCGGCTAATGTAAAACGCAGAATACCCCCCCCCCCCCCAGGAGTGCGCCACACAACCTAAAAAAGCATGCAGATTCAACGCATCTATGTGAAGCTATGCAATGTGAAGCTTTAGTATAGTGGTTAAAAAGACGTTTTGAGCCTAACAGTTATGCACAATGTTCTTTTTTTAACTTTCATCCTATGCAACGTGTAATTTCATTGAATATGTATGTTGAACTAACACAACTGTAGCAACATTATCTTAATGGTATTCTCACATTTATGCCTGGCCTCGTTCACAAGCTAAGCCGAAATGCAAACTCCGAATCGGGCAAACGCACAGTGTGAGACGTCATGCAGGGATGTCACAAGGATGTATGATGCCTATCAACAGGCGATGTATGATGCCTGTCGAAGGAATAATGTGGGTGAGAGGCGTACGAGGGGTGAGGAGGGCAGAAACGTGCAGCCCCATAGCGCGAAAAACTTAAGAGATTCTGTAGCTCTTACGTCACAGTGTGGCACACCCATTCAGCACCATTGATCCAGACCGGTCAAACCTCCAGTGGCGCATACCGCGAATGGCTAAATAAAATGAAAAGAAATAACGCTGTTTTATTTGCCTTTGTATTGCCCACCTTCCTTAAACCTTGTATCTGCAGTATCGAATGAAATTACGAAGAAGCTTTAGCTCGGGCCCAACTCCGACGCGGCCTATTCGAATACATTTGAAATGCGAAAATGCTTTTCTCAAATAACTCTTGGACTGATGGTAATGAAATTTGCTGCATTTGAGAGAAAAAGTTAAATTCTAGTGACTGTAGGAAGTTGAATTTCGATTTACGGCCTGAATATTGTTGAAAAAATTTTCAAATATTCGGAAGTTCGAAAAAAAAGAAGCACGAAGTTTCTAAATTAATAGCTATCTATCAAGACCAGATATCGCGGTTGTGTAACCGGCATCCATTAGATCATCCAAAGCGGACCAATTAGATGCGTCAATTTATGTATTACATGAATTTGTTGCATTGTGTACAAGCCTTCTGCAAAAGCTGTATTTTCATATTACTAAATTTCTTAAAATTCATGTGTAACACACCAATTTTGTCCGCTTTAGATGTACTATCAGATGTAATTCCCAGAATTATGATATCATCTTTTACCGCTGAGTTACAGCGTTGTAAACTTGATAGTTTATTTTCTGAAGATTTGCGACTTTGTCAATTTTTAGTAAAACATTTACGACCTAAATAAAATATTCGAAACCTCACTAGTTATTAAGCTTTCCCATTTAATGCAACAAACAGCGTCAAGCTTGGTGCAGCGCTTGCCGAGAAAAACGAGTCCTTCTTTTACATGTATTTAGATAGGAGCCTCTGAACTATTCCTTCCCTCTTAACGTCTGCAATTCGTGTTATGTAATTTATAATTATATTAACGAATTTGTGTGTTTTAGACATATCAGTGAGTCGAAGTTAAGTTTTCAGGTTTTATTATGAAGTTATTTAATTGTTACACATGACAGAGGTGCGTATACTTGGTCAGAATACAAGGGTTACACTAAGCATGATGGCAAGTAGCGCTGCAAAGGGACAAACAAGGACAACAAAGTAAGACACAAAACGCGCTACTGGGCTAGAAATAAAGCCTAATGAAATGGAAACCTAATCTAGTTGGTTTATACTGAGCAGGATCTTTCTTGTTAGCCATTTCGCCGCACTAATTACGATCTTGCTTAGTGTAAACCTACCAGCCTAATTTTCGCTTTTATGAACGTTCATTTCTAGTTCTCTAGTGCTTTGTATGTGCCCCTTTGTTATAGTGTGTTGTTTTGCTGCGCTATTTACCATCAGGCTTGGTGTAAACCAATTAGCGCTATATGTTTCTTATATTAAGGTACAAGTGTTGTTTAAGCCGGTGCACTGGTACTTTCATTCGGCGCGCACTTGACATTTGTATATAAATCCCCAAATATAGCAGCCGAGATAGCAACCGACCCAACAGCAGCCAGCAGCCAGAATAGCCTCACCAAACTCGGAAAAGTAGGCAAGGACAGCTTTACATTAAAAGGCGGAGCTTGTTCCGTAAACCTGTCGCGGTCCTTCAACTCCAGTAAGGAAATAGGCAGCGAAAGGTATTCGCATAAGCACGCTAGTCGAGGCAGAAAGAGGCAGTGTCTGCGTTGTTAGTGGAGCTTGCCTTCTGGTACCATGGCAATGCGGCATTCCAATTTCTTCTACATTATACTGCAGTGCACAACTGGAAATTCCTCTAAAACGCTCCCCTGGAAGCGCGCTGCAACTTCCAGTATATAACGAAAATTAGTAATGAGGCCTGGTGAGGGACTCTTTTACTAACACAGCGTGAGGGATATATGGAATGATCAAATCAAAGAAAACCAAGGCGATCAAAGCATTCTTTGAAAATATCAGACCCCACAACTTGCCTAAAAAGTATTGTTGACTCACTGTCACTACTTTGCCGGTCAGCATACATGAATTACATTACTGCTTGGTAATACTTGCATTTGGCTCATGGTATAACCTTCATTTAATGTATAAACAAATATATCTGCTGAGATATATTGGAAGTAAGCCAAGCCGTGGAGGGCAGGCAAATAAAAAGTTCGGTTCGAGATTCCTATCACGAGAAGCCCACAAAGGACAGCACCAAGAACAACAGCGGGGAAATTACATGTACTTACTAATTGAATTAAAGAAATGATAAATATAATGGCAATGAAAGTGGATGAAAAAACTTGCCGCAAGCGGGGAACAATCCCACGTCTTCGCATTACGCGTGCCATGCTCTAACCAATTGTGTTGCCGCGGCGCCGTTTCCCAATACACTTTCTTAGGCATTTACGTTTTTACTACTAAAACTAAACTTGGGAGTGTTAGCCAGCGCCACCACTGAGAAACCTTGGCGGCGGATGTGGAACATCCTTTCTGTCGCGGGCGTCACGAGTACACGATCTTTCTGGGTGAAGGCAACTGGTCGATAAATCCGAACATGCTACCTGAAGGCATCGATGTTGCCGGATTCCAGACCCTCGTTATGTAGGAACGAGAAGAAAGGGCGCTAGCCAGGGGGCCCGATTTTTATTAATCGTATCATTGCGTTGTATATACTGAAGTGAAAACTAATAAAAGGCGCAGGATACGTAGAAGGCGATTGCTTATCGCAAACATAGATGGCCTCCCGTATGCCGCTTTCTCTATGCCAAGCCCATTATATTGTCTAGAGCCTCGTCATTACTTCTCAGTTCTTGAGAACACGTTATTGCATTCTTAAGTTTTCAGAGCAAAACATTGACGGGTAAACTAGTGTCTAAACAGATATTGCTTTAGAAATTATCACGGACTACCTTTAGCGTGCTCTGGGAACACACTACGTCGACCCACCACTTTCCTTCTTGTCTGGCATGTTGAAAGCAATACACCGCTTGGCGGAAGCTCCTATAGTGTGCATAATTCCAGCTCGCAACCAAAACTCAAGGAATAAAGAACAAACATTGCGAGAAAACTTTGAAGGGTGCCTATGGAAGCGTTTGAGGCCCAAAATTTCACAATGATAGTGCATCTTTTTTGTGTCATACTTCAACTGGTTGATGCAATAAAAAATCACTAATATTTAGCGTATTCTATGCCACTAGTCAGAGAAAATCCACGGACCACTTCCAACGTGCCTTTTGGTGTTATGTTACCACAATACTGGTAAATGATGTATGCACGAGTTTTCTAAGGTCATCACGTCGATTTTCGGAAACTTAGATGGCCTAGAAAACCTAATGTAAGTTTCCATTTGCGGCCAATCATTTTAGGGGACGACATTTACTGGCGAGTCGGGGTCGCTTCTTGTAGCGCTTCGAGGGTAACCTTCCTCGTCTTCTGCCTGTTCAAAAAGCAGCCATATCAAAAATGACCCCGCTCACCCAGTTGAAGTTACTTCTGGCGACTTATGTCAACAAGACGCCTACATCCTTTGAATCAGCCTGTCATGTTAGTTGGCAGGAAAGGCACCTTTATGTTCATTCTGACGTGTAGTGACCCAAAAAAACCGAGCACAGAAAAATATATTGCCCTCCAGATGCCATACAGAGGTCTTACAGGTGTTCCAGATAATCTTTCACCTCCGTGCAACATTTGCCCCACAATGTAAACACCGACAGCGAAGACGTATGCCTCCACCGAGAGAAGAGAAATACGACGTAAATAAACAAAATCAAAACCAAACTTCACCTTATACGTCTACGAAGGTGTTGGTGCTCAGAAAGCTGAAGCAGGCCATAAACTTTAAATGTGGTTTGTGAAGTTCAAACTGTGCCTTTTTTAGCCGCTGTCTCACTCCTGCGAGAAAATGTCAAATGCAGCGGTCTTTGATATCGCTGTTTTCTAGACTCCTGGCAGTTTTAAAATGGCAGGCGCAATGAGAAATGAGTTATAAAATGGCAGTTATAAACAAGAAATATTCCACAAATAGGTAATTACAAATTTTAAGCCTATTTTGAAAAAGTAACAGTGGACTTAGCCTTCCCTAAGATTAGGGTTCATCGTTCTGACTATCTATATTTATTAAATCTGAGGTTCTTTTCCCATGTTTTTATCACCCCAACCACCTTAAATCCGTGTATCTTCATTCGGGTCTCTTTTTCCGAATGAATTCTACTACATAAACTTGTGCAGGCTTGATTCAGGGAATAATTTATTGCCTATTTTTTTCAGCAAAAGGAGACAGGAAGATGAAAAGAAAAAGTCAATGCAGAAAACGCACTGTATTAGTGCACATCGTTTCATTAGCGATTGTAGTTGCACTCATTAAAAAAAATAATAAAGAGAGCAGCAATATAATAATATTGCTGCTAATAATAATAAAGTTTCCAGTACGTAACATAAATGATCCGCACGAAGCCATATGGCGTTGCGCGTATGCAGGAATTAAGAGTAACCGCATTTGAGATTCTAATGTCGATGGAATGACACTTTCGGGAACAGAGGGGTAGGCAGCGCCAGAGCAAGAGGACCAGCGAAGCACGTTTCTAGAACAGAAATGCCCGTGCAGTGCTCGCGCATCGAGCACCCGCCGCCCACCTTTATTTTCCTCGTCTGTCGCAACCAGCACCACGGCGCCGGCTGAGAGCATCGACCTTAGCGTCCCCGCGTTGTGGCGATGGTTGGTGCTGCAGCACCCTCTGCTCAGATGGAAAGGCGAAATGTACGCGTCGAGGGTGCAGAGATAGGGCGACCTTGGCGACAAGCAGAACGGTTGATACGCCGGTGACATCCGCGGGGAGCCCCGTGGGAGGCGTCTCGAGGTAGGCCCGTTTGAGGCAGCTTAAAGAGACCCTGAAACGATATTGATGATATTGTACAAACGTACCGAGTCGTTAGAGTAGGTCGTCCTAATCATTAATTGGCGCATCTAAGTATTCCGCGTAAAGTGTGTAATTTATTATAAGATTTTAAAGATGTACAACGCTGCCGATCGCAGCACATCGCTCGGCTGAATTTTAAGCCGCCCCTGCTCATTTGGCGTCATTTGAACCAATGACGTTAGTAGGGCAAGCTATCCGATTGGCTACCCAGGGCACGTCATCAATAATTTTTCCAACTTTATGATGAACAAATGTTGTTCGTTATAGTTATAATGTTAATTTGTTTCTACAAAAAGAAAATAACAGAAAGAGAATGCACAATAAGAATTTCTCACTACACTTAAGCACTTCCGGCACACAGCAAGCCTTGTCTGCATGTGTTACAACGTGGTCCATTTTGAAGAGACCTCCGCGGTCAGAATCGGTCTCAGTCTGTTCGCGAGCACCATGATTCGACTTTGTCGCGTTGTTGGCTGCAAAGGTAGCAACTGGCAATATGCCAAGCTGCGACATCGTGTCCCCCTGCAAGGCAGCAAACGAGCGGACATACTGCAGTGCATCGGACTGCCGCTATCCGATCGGCGCCAGGATTTGCGCGTTTACGGCCGTCACATTACACCGGAGGATTACTACCGCAATAGCGTTTCGCAAGTCCGGTATTCGGGTAAACGCAAGCGCAAGGGGACAGGGCCTGACCGTTTGGCCTTGTCGTTTCACGGGATGAGATAAAGCGCAATGTGAATGGTCTGCACGGTGTAGCTACCTGGTGGCACAGAGCTCAACCACACACAATAGCAGTAAAGAAATGCATTCTTCTTTGCGTCAGGTGTAAGTTTCTCGGAGGGAATGTAATCGTTAACACGTTGTTTTTGTAAATGTTTAAAATGTTTTGCACTTGGTTAGAGCAATACTATAGCGCCTTGCTTGGCTGCTTAAGCCCTGCGCCAACAGGTGGCTGGACCGTGCTGAGCGATCAGGCCGTTCACGTACGTCTACGCTAAAGTTCTTTCATCAGCTTGAGTCTATGCCTCCAGCCATCCGTCGGAATGCCCACCTCGCCTGTGGTTACTGGAATACCATACACGTTCGGCGCTGCGGCAGAATGCTCGCAACGTACGCTGCTTTGATAGCTCTCGCTTAGGGTCGACTGGCGCATTTGGGGTCGACAAGCAGCTGGCGAACAGTTTGGGGGCTTCGCGCGCTCGACCCTAGAGAAACGCTCGCCCCTAGAGAAACGACTTGCCATCATGACGCAGAGCCAGTGAAGGCGGAGCTTAGCCCCGATCACTTGGCAAAAGAGTTAATGAGAAGATGCATGACTATGGAGGAGGGTAACTTGTAATCGTCCGTAGCTCTCTTAATAAAAGACACTTCACACAAATTGTGGAGCGAATGATAAACTTTAGCTGTACCCTACGCGTCTACAAAATTTGTTCGAACCGTTTC
This sequence comes from Dermacentor andersoni, assembly GCF_023375885.2. Lineage (NCBI taxonomy): Eukaryota > Metazoa > Arthropoda > Arachnida > Ixodida > Ixodidae > Dermacentor > Dermacentor andersoni. Next base: position 132,717,308 of record NC_092823.1, read on the forward strand.
TGGGGCCCTTTAATAAGACGACCTCTTCACGGCCATTCAATAGGATGGTGGCGAACTTAGGCGTATTGTGGAGGACACGGTACGGCGCGCCGTAGGAGTATGTAAGAGCGGCCTTTATAGAGTCTTGTCTGAGAAAGGCATACGCCTAGGACTCAAGGTCCGCATGCACAAAGATGCTGTGGTCAGCAGGCCGAGGCGGGGCGAGGCGGGGCGCATTTTCTGAATGTAGTCCTGTAGGCATCGTAAGTACTGCAGCGGCTGCGCTGAGAGGGCAGAAACAACGAAGTCACCAGGAAGCCGCAGGAGTGCACCGTAGACGAGTTCGGTCGCTGAACAGCCAAGGCGCCGAAGAAGGACGGCGCGTAGACCAAGAAGCACCATAGGAAGGTTCTTGACCCAGTGCTCCCGATACAGGCGCGCTGTGAGGGCAGCCTTGAGATGGTGATAGAGCCGCTCAACTATGCCATTGGCACAGGGAGGTTTGCTAGGGTACGGCAGTGCTTAGTGCAAGCAGGCGGTTGAAAGAAGTACAGAGAGTACATTGAAATTGTCAGCCGCGATCAGTTCTACCAATATTGGGTCATCCGAAGTGGCGAACCCATGCTGAAACGAAGGCTTTAGCGACCATTTTCGTAGTGATGTCTGAAATTGACTTGGCTTCGGGCCAACGGGTGAAGCGGTCAATAAGTGTAATAATTTACCTGCAGCCGTGGGAGGGAGGAAGCGATCCAACCAAATCAAGATGGACGTGGTCAAAGCGACAGCCAGGGAGCAAGGAAAGCTGCATTGGAGTCTGCGTGTGGTGGGTCAGTTTGGTGGTCTGGCAAATGAGGCACGAGCGGTCCCACTGGCGAACATCAGTGCTCACGCTCGGCCAGACGTACCACTGTGTAACAAGGCTCGGTGTGGCACGGATGCTGGTATGGCAGATGTCGTGAAGTGATGGGAAAAATGCACGACGAAAGGCAGCCAGAATGGAGGGGGAGCTGCAGCCACCGAGATGTCGCATCTGCGTGAGCCATGCACAAAAGGTCGACGAACAACTTGCAGACGGAAGGAACGGAGGTGGTTACAGAGAGCCTGCAACTCGGTGTCTTCCATCTGCGCCCAAGTTATTAGTTCCCACTTCACAGAAGATGTAGAAGTACCGATGGAGATGATGCGTGAAAGTGCGTCAGCTGTCGTGTTGTCAGTGTCTTTGATGTACCCGATATGCGTTGTGAACACTGATGTATAGGACATATGGCGAAGTCCACGAGCGACGTGCTTGGAAGAGTTCGTAGGAAAGACGTACACCATAGGCTTATAATCGATTAGCACGTAAAATGGCTGGCCCGCCAATAAGTGCCGGAAGTGTGGGATGGTGGAGTAGATGGCAAGCAGCTCACGAGTCTCAGCAGGTAGAAGCTCACGAGAGAATAAACTCTATGGGTTTCAGTTGGAGTCAATTTTCTGTTGAAGAACAGGGCCGATGGCCATGCTGGAAGCGTCTACCATGAAGAGAGTGGGCACTGCAGTCCTCTGTTATTTATTTATTTTATTTCATAATACCCCTAAAGGCCCCCGAAGGGGTATTACATAGGGGGAACCGATACATGAAGAAATGCGAGCTTTGCGCGTTACGGAAAAAAAAACAACTAAAGTACACAAAAGTTATACAAAATTTTTACAAAAGAAAACACAAAAATTATACAAAAGTACGATACCTAGGAAAATACACAAGTAAAACAATATACGAAATACATTAGTCAAGTGAAACTTAAATAGAAAATACAAAACTGCCTGAGAAAACAAATTAAGGGAATTAAATAGGCACAATGTAAAAGAAGTAAAACGAGGTGTTGCTCGAAGCTGCGTCAGTTGTCACCTTAACAAATTAATGAGACATGAAATACACTTGTACAATGTGCACGCAGAACAGTAAGACAAATGATCAAAACAATATATACACTGAACAACGTATGAAGAAACAGTACATGATGAATATTTACAAGTCACTATTGCGTAAAAGTTCCTGAAAGGTGGCGAAATCGGTTTGAGTAGAAATGTGTGATGGTAGGTTATTCCATGCAACAATTGTTCGGGGAACGAAGGAGTTAGCATAGTTAGCTGAGCGACAACTGATGCATTTTATCTTGAAGATATGGTCTGTGCGTGGAAAGAAGGCTGTCGCTGGTTCGAAGATACGGTGAAGGTGCGGATGATGATAAAGTTTGTGCAGCAGCGACAGGCGGGAAATTCTGCGGCGATGGGATAAGTCGTCAAGCTGAGCACGAGCTTTTAGTGCTGAAAGGCTAGTATATGGTGAATAATCAGAAAAAATGAAACGAGCCGCGCGGTTTTGCAATGATTCGATTTCTTGGGTGATATATGTTTGAAAAGGATCCCAAATAGCTGATGCATACTCGATTTTGGGGCGTATTAATGTGATGTATGCTAGTCTGCGTAGTTTAGCTAGAGCATGCTTAAGGTTGCGTTTGAGGAGGCCTAAAGAGCGGTTAGCTGACGCCAACGTCAGGCGGATGTGATGATGCCACGTTAGATCAGACTGCAAGTGAACACCAAGGTACTTATATGAAGTTGTAAGATCAATTATGTTGTTAGATATTACGTACGAAGTTGGAATACGGTGGTTGCGCCTAGTAAATGATAATAACTTCGTTTTAGCTGTATTAAGAGTCATCAACCATGTTGAACACCATGTGTTAATAGCGTTAAGATCGGTTTGAAGAATAACTTTTTCATTGTCGCATGAAATTAATCGATATATTACGCAGTCATCGGCAAAAAGTCTGATGTGGGAAGACACACAGTTAGGCAGGTCATTAATATAGATTAAGAAAAGTAAAGGGCCAAGAACGCTGCCCTGCGGAACACCGGAGGTTACTTTGGTAGAAGAGGAATTACTGTTGTTAACAGACGTATATTGTACTCTGGATGAGAGGAAATCCTTAATCCATCCAATAACGGTTGGATGTATGTTAAGGTTCATTAGCTTCAGTACTAGTCTATGGTGAGCAACGCGATCGAAAGCTTTCGAAAAATCCAGGAAGATAGCATCAACTTGAAACCCTAGGTCTAGGTATGAATGTATGTCATGTAAAAAGCCGGCTAACTGTGTTTCGCATGAATAACCACGACGAAAGCCATGTTGGTAATCAACAATAATTTTGTGCTCTTCTAAGTAGTTAATGATTTCAGTATACAAGATGTGTTCAAGTAATTTACAAATAGTACTGGTTAAGGACATGGGGCGGTAATTTAATGGGTGAGTTCCGTCTCCGGACTTAAAAATGGGTATTACTTTTGCCATTTTCCAATCGTGCGGAATAGTGTTAGTTGATAAAGACTGCGACAAGAGCGCACACAATATAGGTGATAAACTAGGTGACAAATGTTTTAAAACTTTATTATTAATGCCAGTGTGATCAGAGGCGGAAGAAACTTTAAGTTTATTTAGTAAAGAAAAAATGCCTGCTTCGCTAACAATTATTTCTGGCATTGATATGTTAATGAGATTTTCAAGGGTTGGTGAAGATATGGTGTCTTCCTGTGTAAATACAGATGAAAATGCGCTATTCAATAAATCAGTACATTCCGAGTGGTGGACCATATCACCGTGCTCATCAACTAGTGTCAAATCGGGATAGCTCTTCGGGTTTATTACGCGCCAAAAACGTTGAGGATTGTTAGTGAGCATAGAATATAGGTCATGGGCAAAGAAATGTCGTTTAGATGATTTTAGCAGTGATTGATATTGCTTATCGCAGGTCTTATAACGGTGCCAGGAATCTGAGTCGCGGGCTTTATCGGTTTTACGATATAAACGCTTTTTCTTATTATTAAGGCGCCGAAGCTTTACGGTAAACCACGGCGCTGTCGGGGTGCAGGCTATTTTTGTTAGAGGGACGAATCGATTAATTAGTTCAGTAAGAATGGTTTTAAGTTCAGCCCAATTATGTTCGATGGTTTGAAATTGGCATCTATTCAGGAAATGTAAAGAGAAGTCAGATAGTGCGGAGTTTATGCTGTCAAAATCCGCTCTATTGTAACATCGGATGTACTTATCAGAGCACGGACGTCTTGGAAGGGAAACTGCAAGACTACCTGTTATGATATCATGATCAGATAGCCCATCTTGATGAGTTAAGTCGAAGCACACGTCAGGATCACTGGTTAATACTAGATCTAAAATATTAGCGGATGTAGCCGAAGATCGCGTAGGACGGGTGATAAGCTGTGTTAAAGAAAAGTCGAGACATGACTGCAGGAAACTGTGGGTCTCAGATAGGTAGGTTGCTGTTGAAATGTTAGCCCAATCAACTTCGGGGAAATTAAAATCACCGAAAATTAGTACTAGAGATTTAGGAAAACGAACAGTAATGATTTCAAGGAGCCGTTGGAATTCACGAGAAAACGTATTGCCCATGTCAGGAGGTCGATAAAAAGCACCAATGATTATAAGGCCTGCTTTATGTTTTATGGAAACCCACACACACTCTAAAAAAGTGTCAAGGTGAATACGTGTGGCGAAAAGATTTTTTTGCACTGCCACCAAAACGCCACCACCTATACGATTTTTCCTGTCACATCGAAAGTAGTTAAATGAAGTCCAGCTTTCCAGAATGCAGGTATCGGGGACAGTATCGGTAAGCCATGTTTCAGTTAGTATCACTATCGATGCTGAACATGAGTCAATGATGGATGATAGCTGTACTGTTTTAGAAATGACACTTCTTATGTTCGTGTAAAGGAAAGGAATGCGGTCTTGGGCGTCATTCTTCCTCGATATCGGTCCAGTGGATTCATGGTTAGTGTGATCACATGACACTCGTCATTCTGCAGCTCTTTCAGACACTCGCTTCGCGCGTTTCTGATCGCTATCCCAGAGATAAACGTCATTATTAATAAACAACTTGTTGAACACGAGTCGCACACGATCGCCTTCCTTTCGTATTGTTTTCGAAAACAGCAGAAGGTTGCGGCGTTTATTTCGCACTGTTTCAGAGTAGTCACGGGAAATGCTAAAAGGTTTATCTTTTAGTTTGTAACCACAGCCAAGTAGTGCATCAATTTCTTTGTCATTGGAAAACTTGACAATAATCGGTCGCTTTTTATCGTTAGAGAAACGACCTAATCTGTGTGCTCTTGCTATTGAGGAAACTTTCATACCAAGATGATTGTCGCAAAATTCCTGAACCAGGCGCTCAGAAGTTTCCCATCGTTCGTTCTGTTCAGAGTCAGAAAGCCCGTAAAATAGTAAATTGCACCTGCGGGAGCGGTTTTCCAAATCGTCGACTTTGTCTTCCATTTTGGAGATGCTCACTTCGTGGGTTGGAAAAGAGTGCGCATTAGCCTCCCCTGACATAAGCCCTGAAGTTATCTTTCGCTCGAAATCATCAAGTTGATTCTGCATTTTAGAAAAGCGTTCTTCGCAGTTAAGTGCTACTTTCTCAGATACATTAGACAGAATTTTAGTTTAAAGTTCAGAAACACGTCGACTTAGTTGGTCTAGGTCACTTTTTATGCCGATATGGATTTGTAGTACCTTATTAACAGTTTCTAAAATACCTATACTATTAGAATCCAGTCTCTGGACAGTGCTGAATACAAAATCAAGCTTTTCTTCTTGTGGTTTAGTCATGGGACCCGGGTTTGCCTCTACGTCGCCCCCAAGCAGCAAAAGGCGCCATAGATGCAAGACACAATCACAAAAACACTTCATTGAATCGGGTGGCCATGACACCGCTAATAAGAACACATCGTTGTTACGAAAAGAAAAAGCACCATTTAGGCTCACCTGCGCAAGCATGAAAAGTGAGCGTGGCATCACAGCTGCGGTGTCGTGGCCCGAAGTGCTGTCGAAATGGGTGTGCTTTAGTACTGTGCTTGTCGTAGATAAGGTTCCATGTTGCCAGCCGAGCAATGCAGTCGTATCCAGAAGTGGTGGATGATCCGGTGACGGACTCGACGATTGACTGCGCATCCAACGTAAACCTCTCAGCTCGGTGTCTTCATTAGGTCCGGTATTTTCCGATGGATAACCCAGGCGCTGCAGTGCGACGGCAGGCGGTGAACCGAGCATCATGAGAAGTATGCATGAGAAGTACTGAATCGTCGACAGCTTGTCTAGCAGTCATGAAAGCAGCTTGAGCTTCAGGAGACCAGGAAATTGCGGATGAGGAGCTCTTGGTTAAGGGAAGAAGGTCAGTCAATGGGTGCAGAAGCTCGGTACAGTGTAGAATAATGTGGCATGAAAAATTCACAAGGCCCAGAAACTCACACAGCTGGTATAGGATTGTGGGGGTTGGGAAGGCTTTCACGGCCTGGATGTGAGAGGGCAACAGACGAATTCCAGGCGCCGAGACGTGGTGGCCCGGGAACTATAGCTGGGAAGACCCGAAAACGTATTTATGGGAATTGATAACCAGACCAAATTGTTCAAGGCATCGAAAGAGTTCCAGAATGGGACGCTCATGATCTTGTAAAGAGAAACTCATGATGACAATGTTGTGAATGTAGGCAAATATAGCAGGGAGGCCGCGCGTTACCTCGGCAATGAATCTTTTGGAACGTTTCAGCGGCGCTGGTGTGCCTAAAGGGCATGCGCGCATACTGGAACAGGCCGAATCGTGTAGTAACATCTCTCTGCAGGATATCAGGAGGCTCAACATAGATTTGGTGCTGCACCTTGACAATTTCCACTTTCCTAACGATCTTGCATCATTTCAAGTGGTCTGCGAAATCTTCGCCGCATAGACGCCAGTCACCCGGTTCTTTCTTCGGCACCAGATGAAGTGGGGAGGCCCAAGTGCTGGACGAAGGACGGATAATGCCCAGCTGTAGTATGTGATCGAATTCCCATTTAGCAATATCCCCACGCTCACCGAAGAGGCAGCGTGGACGAGCTGCACCCGGTGAGCGACGAGTGACAACGTGGTTGGTCACACTGCCTGGGTGACTGATTTAGAGTGCAGGGCATCAATGTCTCAGGAAAGTTTCAAGAATTCTAGCGTGCGGGCGTGGTGGGATTAGCGTGCAGGTGCCAGTGGTAGCTACAGCCTACAGAGCACCAGGAATGGAGAGGTGCGTTTTGCTGTCGATCAGGCGATGGCGGTGCATGCTCACCGTTGCGTCTCAGCTCGGCAAAGCGCATTCCTTTGGTGTTGATTCCGAGGCAACCCCCCATTCATCAGGGATTGCGCAGAAGTCAACGAAGCGTTGACACCGACTGTTGAAGCGTCTACAAAAGGCCCCTCTACCTAAAGCTGACCCCGACAAGCTGAACTAAATTGATGAACGGGGCTAACGTCGAAGATTACCACGAAAACAACGCCGACCTATAGAATGCTTAGTTTACTGTGCAGTTTCGCCCCATGAGGGGGCGAAGGTGGAACGTACGAAGCGAGTCCAGCGGAACGGTGTGGTAGCATGGGTGGGATTTTGCGACCAATTCGAGGATTGTGATGGGCCGAGATACACTCACCAGATTCTGTGGTCTAGTCTACCGAGGAAGACGACAGTTGAAAAAGTTAATACTTTCGGTGCAGTGAAAGGTGGTGCTGACATGTCCTGACGTGAACTCAGACGTTTACTATGCTCCTACATGGAGTGGGCTTTCATATCTCGGGTCAGCGTAAATAATGTAAACCATTTTTCTTCATTCATACTACCGGGCGCACTGATCAATGGGCTTCGTGGATTCCTCGCCCAAACGCCCCCTCGAGCAGCAACATAACGCTGAGGTCGAAATTAGTCAGGAAGGAAGTCGGAGACGAGGATAGCCTGATGGAAGTCGGTTACGATGAAGACACACCGGAACGTGCGCCGCAGGCCAGTGTCGAGCGTTAGGAACCACAAACCATTCATGGCGATTTAGGTAGAGTTCACCGATGGCCCAGTTGACCTTGAACACATCCAGCTTTTCTGGATACGTACCATCTAGCGCCACAAGCGGCCGTGGCACGAAGCTAGCGCGTTTTCAATAGAACGAGCTGGTTTCTCGCGAATAATTAATGCTGCAGGTCGATTATTAAAAAGGACAGGTGACAGACATGTTCGCGAAGACAATCCGCATTAGCCAAATGAAGTTATCACGCTGTGACAAGCTAAAATTTTGTTCCCAGAATGGTTAAAGATTCAGGAGTGGCAGCCTATGAAAACAACAAAATTTTGGGGCCTTATAACGTAAAAGTATTACAATATGTCTTTATTCCAATATTCTGACTCGAAATTTGCGTAACCAGTGGCGCAAGCATTGGGCGGTGACCCGCAATGTTGTCTGAAAAGACCAATCAAACGCCCTCCTCATTTATAGGAGGCAAATTTTGTTAGCTTTAAAAACGAATAGCACTGCCTAGCTGAGCGGCTTGTCTTATCTAATTGGCTGGAGAGGTGAGGAGGATGCTCAAGTGGAGAGGGATTCGATGGGCCGAGCCAGTGCATTGAAAATCGATAACCGGATGTAGAGGGTGGTGCCGCCGTCTGCGACTGGCCCGCTTTCCCTTACTTAGCTTGCGGTGGCTGGTCGAGAATCACGGCGGCATGCAACGGAAGGTAAAGAATGCTGCTAAAACAGATCCTCAGCAAAGAAGAGTTGGCAGAGCAAGGTCGTAAACGTGCGGAAAGTGCTCGGAAACGTTACACGGCCACGCGAAAAATTTCATTCTACGCAAATAAACCGATGCTCTCCTGCAGCAGCGAGTAGCCAGTGCCTGAGCGATCGGCGGCAGTCATCTTTTATTCCTTTCGGAACTGGGCAGCCAGCGGCTATTCAGAAAACAATTCAGTTTTGTTCCGCATATTAATGCATCTGTGAGATCTCGTGGTCTTGTGACGTCGGGTGACAGACAGGTAAAGTGGGTGTAGCCCTAAACCTTTTGACCAATAGCCAAGGTCTAATGGTGAAAAAGCGTTGAATGGGAAATGACTATTTTTCTTTTGTTCAGCCCAATCATGCATAATCAGTGTGTGCATGTCATATCAGATGTGGAGTATCGCGGTTTTCGTGACGTCGCGTAACAGACAGGCGAAGTTGGGGGGGTCCAAAAAAGTGTGTGACCACGCGAAGGGCTGATTGCAGAATTGGAAAAGAAAAGTTTGGACTATCTTTCCGTTATATCGCCCCTGTACTAAATTTTCGAGACAATGACGATATCTGTGCTATAACTACGGATGCTATCGTAATAGCAGCTACATCGTATGTAGTCCGGAGACTCAGCTTTCGATTGATGCCTATCTCGACTCTCTGCACATGGGACAAACTTGTTCCCAAAAGTTAGTTTTGAAACACAGTCATGAAAGTTCACGCGGTATCTATAAAAACTCGAGCGTATCACTATGGAAGCGCTGGAAGCCGTGGCCGAGTAGTTTAGTCTCTCTTACCCATCGTTCCGAATAATACTGACAGTGATTCGATGCGTGATGTTTCTTTAACGCCAGGTAGGGCTGAGTTCGACAGTCTCCCAGCAGATGGCTGAAACACAAACTCTAGATTTGATTTCGGTTTCTTCGGGAGTGCTCTTCAAAGGCTATATTTTCTATTTTTACTTCCTAAAACATAGCAATGGGTTGCTCATTTGTTCAGTGATCGCTTTTATTATCCAATTTTACTACTTGGACAACATAATAACAAGCATGCGCATGTCTTTGTGTTACATTAAAAGAAAGGGGAAACAGCTATTGTGCCTTGTAGTATGGACATATTCAGGAATTCTGGACTTGCGCGTTCACGATTCTGTGGAACTTCACGGCAATGCACATGCCAATCTGAATGGGAATTGGGAATAGAATTGGAAATTTTTTTTTATTTCGATATATCAGCCGAGTATCAACGAATTATCAATGACAAGGATTAGTTCGTTGTAACAACATAGGCATTTATGGCACTAAGTCGGAACATTGGTGGTGCGTTAAAGCAGTGTTTTGGTCAGGGATGACCGGTTATGTCACACGACATGAGAAAACACGGGGAAGGTGGGAGATGGAAATTCAAGACGATGAGCAAGACAAGAACAAGGTGAAAGTAGGAACCAACATTTCAACAAGTGGACTTATCTTCTTCAAGGCGACATATGCTTTCTTCGCCACAGTATATATAGGTGGGGTTCGTTGGCACCTGATTTCACCTTGTTCTCGTTTTGCTCAACGACAGGACACAATAGTTCGCACCCTCTCGACAGAGGGCACACAGACTTAAAGAAGCGAGAAATTTAAACTGCAAAGTGATTTATTACAACTCGAGTTTGAACGGTAATTGCAGAGCGAGTGTCATACAGTCTGTTTGCACGCGCGTGTTTTGAGGCAGCAGGGAAGGAGAGGGAGTGTATATGCGTACGCACCTTGAGCGCGCGTGCGTGTGTACTTGCATTTGCACGTACATGCGTGTTTGTGTCTGCATTTCAATCGGCGTGTACACAATTGTGTGTATGCTTCTGCGAGGTTACGCGCGAGCTGTGACCTTTGTACCAGCCTGCGCGTTTACCACTAACTTTTTCCTGTGTGAATAGTTATACATGCGTTTGTGCGTCGGGCTTCCTATTCGAGATATTTCGGGGAGCTGCGGGGTAACGACTCAGAACGGAGTTTCGCAGTGGCCACCGCTTTGGTTCTTCACCGATGTCGCAGAAGAAGGTGCCTGGTTCGGCAACGTCCGCGTCGACTGCGTCCACTCTCGCACTCACGCATCCGCGTGATCCAGGAACCTTCTGCTGCACCAATGGCGCCAACGTCGATGACTGGCTGGAGATGGATGAGCGAGTGAGCAGTCGCAACAAATGGAATCCCACAGTGATGCTGGCGAACAAAATTTTTACTTGGCAGGAACAGTGTGCGTGTGGTTTCGAAATCACGAAACAGAATTGCAAGCAGAAGCTGGGAGACCTGCAAGCAGGAGCTGCGTGATTTCTTCGGAAAACCGTTGGGTCGGAAGGTCATCTCCAACAAAGAGTTGGCATCACAAGTCCAAACGTCCACCGTGAGTGACGTCGCCCATATACAAGACGTACTCGCACTATGCCGCAAAGCGGACGCTGAAGTGCTCGAGTCTGAAAGACTCGGGCATGTCTTAAAAGGCATCGCCGATGACGCCTTCAATCTACTTATTTGTAAGAGCTGCACTTCAAATAATGCCGTTATGGAGTGCAAGTGTTTCAAGAATGTGAAAACCCGTCGTATCTACCAGTCATTTGCACGGCTTCCCAATACGGCTGCAAAATCATCTTGTGAAGATCGACAGGACTCTCCTGCGCGGCAGCAACAGCAGCCCTCAAAGCAGCTGACGAAGATAGTGGGCAGTGAGCTCGAAGACATGTATCCTGCGGCTCTATACCCTCCTGTCACCGACACATACGCTCTTATGGTCCCCCTTGTTCAGGCTATTCGGCGCCCAGAACTCCCCAATGTCGGCTTACAATCAATTTGCACCGTGGCCAGTTTCCGGCTGACCGAACGTCCTTCATTCATGCATACCCAAAATCAGTGGGTCCCTCGAGTTTCTCGCAGCATGGCAGAGTGGCGAACACCGGATGACCGACCTATTTGCTTCAGTTGTCACCGCGTTGGTCATGCCGCCAGATACTGTCGCAACCGCTGGTCTCCGACGCCGTTCTCGAACAGCCGTTGTGCAGACAGCAGTTTTCGCCATTTCAGGCGGCAAGCCGAGCCGACCGGCACACAACGGACGGTGCGACTGCATGGCGCCATCGTTCACCGTCGCCGAGCAGTCACCAGTCTCGTTCACCGCAAACTCGTCGCTCGTCGCCCAGCTCACCCTAGTCCCGTCGCCTGTCGCCGACTTTCCGGCCTGGACGCGTACCTCCGGGGAACTAAAAGATGCAGCTCCCGGAGATGACGCTGTATTCTCGACGTCACCGCCAAAGCCGCTCACCCTGCCGACCAGACGCAATATAGTCGATGTAGAAGTTGACAGTGTTCATATCCCAGCTCATGTTGATACTGGAGACCATATCTCAGTGGGCATGGTGGTACGACAAGGAAAACACCGTTAGGCTAACGCACGCTTTTCTTCATTGTGCAGTTCGTCAGTTCTTGGGTACCTGCACGGCAGTGCGGCTCGGCTACGGTTTTCCAGCGCCAGGGCCCGTCCATCGGCCACGCATCTACTCTACTGGAAAGCGAGAGCGACTTCGCCTATCTTTCGCCCGTCATACTACCGACAGCCAGGCAGCACATGCGCGAATTCGGGCACGTGCTGAAGAGCGACACATATGAACTCATTCACACATACTCAGTGACCCACGTTGGTCGAACGGTTGGCTTCCAACCCTGTTCCCTTTGCATAATAGCCCAAGGCGCTATCCATTTGACCATGGACTACCCAGTGATCCAGGTAAGCGGGAATACATTTAGGGACACGCAAGCATAGGTAGGTGGACAGATACACAGCTAGCCCCCGAAAAGCGCGTGAAATATTTTAAGACGCATTAAAACCCATATCATCAAGCATGCAAATAAGCTTCAGGTTTGAGGCGTAAATGGGGCCGTGCTAATTCACCGACATGGTGTTGTGAGAGCTGGTACTATAGTCCTGAACGGCTCTTTATAAATAGGGTCATTCCCAAAAGTACTCTAGTGCTGCACTAATGCGTCTTGAGGTATCACTGAAATGATGCGTCCTTTTCAACACTAGGTCACTTGCCTCAAACCTGATGTGGCGCGGACGCTTAATATATTAGCTGGTCTGTTTTAATCTGGCTGCTTTAACGTATGTTGAACCTGCTGAACGGTGTCCCTCAACCGCGTCTGAAGGTCGCCTGCAAGTTTTGCAGGAGGCAAACTGTGCACATTAGATTATTTGAGGAGGTGGTCCTGGGGAAAACGCCACTATTTTCTTAAGATTAGCTGTGTGGTGGTGAAGTCAGTGCAGCGGTTAGCAGTTGTTCTGATAGCGAAAGCCATCCCCAGAAGTTTCAATTCCCTGTCTTGGTGCCAAGCTGTGTGTGCGACAAGCATCGACTTCAAATGAGGGTTCACCCGGTTCCTAATGTTGCTCCGTGGATGGTACACAGATGTACGAGCTTGGCAAATTCTCGTGGTCATGTAGCACTCCGCGAACACCTTGTTCATGAAATACACTGAGTCCAGCTGTACTCGGAAACCAAACCTTGCGTCTATTTCTAGAAGGCACTCGCAGACATATTGTGACGTAAACCCGCACAAGGAAACAATTACACCCACTTCCTAAAGTTGCCTGTTCAAGAACTGGTTACACCGCGGGCTCATGGGGAACAGTCCCCGGACGTCGCAAACTACACTCTGCCATGGGGATGGTTTACGCACAGATTTTATGGTGCCGTACGGAAGCCTACCATGCGTCTTGGTTGTTTAGTGGGCTGGACATGGACGAGTGTAGCACAGTATGTTTTGTTTCATTCCAAGCGACGTTAGTGAATGGCGCATTTTATCGCACTTTTTTTGTCGCCGAGGAACGGGCAGCTATGGCACTGTCGCGGCAGTACTTGATGAAAGACCTATGCTTCTGTCATGCTACCACGTTGAGAAACGTGAGCCATCTGTTTCATCGTCCACCTGAAGGATGTTCTGCAACAGCAGTCTTTCCTCTCAGTGTACTAGTTGGTTTCAGCTTTTCTTGCTGTGTCTGCTGACTATGCGGCAAGAAACACCATGCTGATGTACTGTAAGCAGTTCCTCTGTTGTGACGAGCCCGTTCCTGCGTGAATCTATGTTCACCTGCGCTGTGGTATCCGTAACGATTTGCTTATGTTCTACTAGGACTTTCAAAGAAAATGATGACTTTCACTGAATGGCATGTTCCACTGTTACACAAAAGGTGCCGTATCCCTAAATATTGCATGAAGTGAGGCATCCCTAAATATTGCATTCACGTGTCGTACTATTCTGTGCACAAACCTGTCACCACCATTCTTGTTTTTTTAGGAGCATCACGCATGGCATTCGTCCTTGCGTCATTGCTGCGTAGACGTCTGACAGTGTGCATCCACTTGATTTGGAGCTCGCATTTAGACACAGGTTTTGAGCCAAGAAGTGCGTAAACATCAAAACTGCATGAGAATAAAGTTGTCATCTTCGTGGTGGCTAAAGGTGAAAATTCCATAACGTTACATGCTACATGGCATCAAAGTAAAAACATTGCATGCATCGCTGTTGTAAAGCATTTAATTCACCGCTTCAATAAAGCTTCGCTTTACGTGTAGCTCAGCACGTGCGTCGCATATTCAAATTTTTTACTCAGAATTTTCTCGACAGATAGTTCGTACTATGTGCCTAAACTGGAACTGGCCGCATGAAGCGCACCCGACTACAATAAGCGGATGTACGTTGCGCTCCACAGACCCCTCCACACTATTTCGCCTACTGTAAAAAGTTGCTGCTCAAACGTATGGGAGTGAGATCCCGTCAAACTACCTTATCGGGTGCTTTTTCTCCTTTTTCTCTTCACCCCTCCATGTAGATTGGTACATGAATCAACTAATTGATTGGATTGATTTTAAACATTATACACACGCTTTAGAAACTAAGATGCCACTCGTCCTGGCTATATGACACCCAGTCGAAAACAGAAATCTGTCGCCGGTTTATTCATTCCACGCGGCGAAATGCGCAACCATTACTATCACTGCAACAGGCGTTGGCTCTATATATCTTTCTAAAAAGCACCATGCTCTCAGCGGCATCAACACTTTGGCATCATAGGTGGAATCAGTATTTAAATTTTCTCAGCAACGTAAACAATTGTCTCGGAAAATGTTAACTAAATCTATACGATTATTTTCCCTGCTGTGGTACAGGAGGAAGTGCTGCGAATGCAACCAAATAACAAAAGCCACCCGGTGTATAGATATTCTTTTTCCTTCTCGGAACTGCGATGCTAGACATGCACGTTCAGTTCCATGCGTGGCCCTCTATGAAATCTCGTCTAATACGTTTGCGAGCGCATTGAGTGCACCTTTATTTATTACACAGTTCTAAACAGACATTGTATTTAATTTGAAGCTCTGGTTCATTATAACAACACGCACCGCTCAATCGAACAAGAGTCCAGTGACTTCGGTTCTTGGATGTCGGCCTCCAAACAGCCAATTGCCGCAATACAACATAATCACTTACCTATCGAATAAAAGCGCATATTCTGTGCAACCAGGCATACTGCGGCATGACTGAAGGCACCCAAAATAAGTGTATTACGTCTTCGGGTACTGATCGACGGACTTGAAAGAAGAGTGACGAGCTACCACCATTCTGATGGAGTATTCAAAGTTCACGGTCAGTCCGCCACGTGTTGTATTTGCACCGGCATCGGTGACCCGAAAGCCTAGAAACTTAAAACGTCCGTCACACTTTCTCACACAATAATGGAAATTCTCGCTCTTTGACAGGATCTGACAGGAAAAAACCGACAAACGCGTGTTCATGTCTTTGTCTAGGGTGCTTATATTGCGGTGTAGAAGTTACGCACATAGCACTGCTCAGTCGGGGCAGTACACGTGTCTAATGTACCACAGTCAGCAAATAATGCTTGCCGTTATCGCACTCCTACGACTTATGATTTGCTGCTATGGAGGTGAGTGAATGGAAGCATGGTAAACTTTTCCGGCGATAATTCCTGCGACGATGGTAATGTTTATATAATATAGTAGATCGCTTAAAAGTACCGTAACGTAATTACCGTAATGCTATGTGTTATTCCCTTTTCGGTGTTTCCTGAATTTCATGTGCAATAATTGGCAACGTAAAAAAAGGAAGTTTCCTATAAAGAATGTTTGCACGTAAGCGCTATACGCACTTTATTTTCACTGTCGTGTTTCTCCGTAGAAATCCAGCCCGTTTCTCCATCTTTATGTAACTTGAGCGCATAAGTGCGCCATCGCTGACAATTATTAGAACTGCAGCTACACGAAATTAATCATATAATGGCTCAAGCCATACAGTGGTTCAGAGGCAACTGTGTTAATGTGGGAATAAACATTGGTAATGTCACAAACATTACGATCTCGTCATAGTCTCAGAGAATATAGTTTTTGCCCATATAATTTCTTAACAGATCAAAGGAACCTTTAGAGAAGAAAATTACAAGACATCCGAATTTGAGGCTTAAAAAACACTTCAGCGACACGATGGCGGCGTGACATATGAAATTGTGAATAGTTTTGTAGCTATTATGCTTTATCATCAAAAAGCTGAGCGACTTACTTATTCGATATTGTTTTTTATTGCAAAGTCTGAATTGATAGGTAAACTTATTAATCGACCTGCGTTATTAGTCAAGAAACTATATGTTCTCACATCATTTGAAGTTGCGCTTCGTATTTTCTCTTGCAGCAGCAACAGAACTTCATGTCTATCCGCGTATATTGCAAGAGCGTACAACAGCTGGAAATTTGGTTCTTAAGCTTAACGAGAAAATCACGCTCAATCTTGAAAGGAGCACCGTACTGGCGGACAATCTCGTCTTTGTTACAAATAGTAACGGTATGAACGAGGTAGAAATGGTAAGTGCTAAAGCTTGCATGTTTTACGTTTAATAAAACGAAAATACCCTTTAAGAATGGAAATGCAGTGTTTCTACTTATCTTCATATGTTTTTGTTGAGGGGAAATGAATTGTTTGATCATTGTTACGTTACAATGAATAAATGGAGAAGTATATGGTCATTACAATCATTTCTTATAGAAATCGATGTGTCTTACTCCACCGTGAGTTGTGGCAGATAATTGTTGGCCGTGAAATTATTTAATTCCTTGTGCAAACAGATTTTTCAGCTACCTCTCCCCCTATGCAATAAGAAAAAGGTTTTGGGTACCAATGTTCACAATTCCACATCAGTGTGTAATATTTTGACAAATTATGTCGTTAGTGAAACTGCATAGTTTCCGCTCTACAAATATTCAACACGTAATCTGTGGCACGCGTCTAATATAAGTTTCTTTCGACTGTAGACCCACTGAGGCCATCCTGCAATTATGGAGGACCGCTATGGTAGTCATTTTACAAGAAAAAGGTTTCTTTTTCTTCTTACAACACCTGAATACAACGAACGACGGCGTAGCAGAAAACTTGACAATCCTGACTCAGAAGAAGCAAATTATATGTGACCTCGCCTCACAGCAGGCTATCGAGAAAACGGGCACACAGCTGCTGATTACCATTGATGTCGCGTTAATGTAATCTCTTAAATTAAAATTCTGGCGTTTCACGACCCCAAACTACCCAGAGTGTTATGGGACAAAGCTGTCGTTGAGGGGTCCAGATTTATTTCGACCAAGTCAGGCTCTTTAACGCACATGCAAATCTGAGTGCCCAAGCACTGTTCAATTTCGCCCCCATCAAATTTCGGCCGTGGACACAGGGAATGGGACCTAGGACATCGTGCTCAGTAGGAGCACACATTGCCACTGAACCCCCAGGGCACGTGTCTATGCATGCATTACATTCCTGAAATTAAGTTTAGCACAAATAAAATGTATCCAATCGTGAAGCCCCAATCTGCTTTCTCGAGGTCTGGAGCGTCATTGACTTTCATCAGAACAGCTTTCCAAGAATTTCCTGCACGTGCTGTGGGAAGAAACAGGAGCGCCATTACATACGCAGCGCATGTTTCAAACGCAAATTACGAAAGTGCGCTTAATCTCGAAGTTTCAATGAAAAGATTGTCACTTTCAGAAATTATCGCACTGAGGCATACAACGTTGTTTTATGCATGATAAGGAAAAGAAGACAACCTACAAAGAATTACAGGAAATCACAATTGTTTTCGTGTCTTTATTTTCTGGTGCCTTCTAATGTCTGTAACTAACAATACATTCAACCCCTCAGATCTCTTGGTTATTTTCATGTATGGCTATGTTCCATAATCCACTGCTGCAATTCGTACCACCCGTTTCCCCAGTGCAAGCTAGCAAACCAGGGCGCGCATCTGGTTAAACTCCTTACCTCACAGCTTGTCTATGCCACTCGCTGATACATGAGGAGCGCCGCCATGTACCTAAGCTCGTATGCCCTTGGTATATTCGTTCAAATAAACAAACTTGCAACGTTGCAGTGAAATGAACACATATACTTAAAGTTTGCTGATTAACAAACTGAACATTATGCTTCGTCCTGCGTTCTATATCCGCCTCTTTGTGGAAATCAAAACGCAACTACGCTATTTACAGAGGTGAAACAGTGTGTCTTCTAAAACAGGGGCAGCACCTTCTAAAATATATGTATTTTGCAGTGTGACGAAGCTTGCATTTTTTCTATGAACAATGTCAAGTTCCATGACCTGAATTAATAAGGCATTCCTCGGAAATTTTAATCAATGGTTCTCTACAGAAAATCCAAGAAAGTTGCACTAAAAGGCAGCTCCATTTCACAGCGTTAACAATAATTGCCTTTTCAGATACAGACATCTCATATTCAAGAAACTATATACCATGACACACATTACCAATCCTCTGTGACTGTACGACAGAAAGATGGCAACGTGGAAGTGGTAAGTAATTGATTCCGTAAAGGTCGTGCATGCTCATCACATTAGCTATCATGTAAAGGAATGAGCGACGAAGAAACCCCTAAATTTTTCTCTTTTATTTCTTTAGTCTTTTTCCGGATCTTTTCTCCAGCTGTAACGTCTTCCACATAGAACAGTAACCAGACCTCTTCTCACAATCCACTGACAGTTAACGTAATGAACGAAATTTCGATGTCAGTACGGAAAATTCTGTGTGGAAAGTATCAATAATGATTACCAAGGACAGGTTTATGTTACGTCAGGTCCACCGCATTTTCTCTGAGCAGCGTTTTGTATACACAACTTAAAGCAAGAAGCAAGGAAACGCTTGGGATGCATGCGCGCCCAAAGTGAAGTCATGCACAATGAGCCCACCACGCGTAGCCGCCAGATGACCCCACTCTACCACAGTTTCTGGAATCGGCAAAAGCCGGCAGCCCCGAAAAAGAAGGCAACGAAAGTTCAACTGTATAAAAAAATATAGGGCTTGAAGTCGTATATTTGTGGCAGCCAGAATATTCAGCTGCCTTTCCTAGTTAGTGAAATTCCGTAAAGAGCGGAGCCGTTTACCAAAGCATTCGAAGGTGTAGTACAGATGGCCATAGAAGCTCACTCGTTTGATGAGTCATTTGACATCTCGTCACGTAGCGTTTGAGTTCAGAGTCCAGCTAATACTCACCGACAGCTTCTAGATAGCACAAGGCCAGTGCACTTCGATTCATGACGTCATGCTACCTAGCCCGACAGCCACAGAACCTAATGGGGGCGTACCGATGACGCCGCGGTGATTCTGACGTCACCGCTCTCGTCGCGCCGGACTTCGCGATGAAAATTTGGTCCACGTAGCATGACGTCACAAACCAGAGTGCACAGGCTTCCTAGCTAGGAGGCGTTGCATGCACCTATTGATTGTAGGTTTCTATCGCCACATATAAAAAAATTACAACTGGCAACTCATGTGCACGTCTGTAGAGGCAGCTAATGTGCAGGTATCTAATGTTTCTGTCAGAGAACCATGCTTTGTGCCCGACTAAGCTACCAATAATAAAGAATCAAATTATCCTGGGAGAAAGTGAAGTCCGAAGTTTCGAAGTATTGCATTGAAGTCAATGTAACGAAATAGTTATGTGGTGCCTTAGGTTCCAACATATTTTCGCGCATTTCGGTCATTATTTCTGAAAAGTTCAAAACATCTCTCGTAAGCAAGTAACATACTTGCATGGTAACTGTTCTTTTCTTTTAATATATGTGTATGATCAATAAAAGACATCTATCTAGATGAATAGATAGCGTTACCTTTTTGACTTGACACTGAGCTCCTGCGGGAATGAACAGAGATCTGCACCATGTCTTCGAGTTCACGTCACATTTCGGCTTAATAACTCTATAGTGCCCAACGTATCATTTGTCCTGCGCCGAGTTTGATACCTCTAAATTCCCATTTAGTCACGTTGAACTTAACTCGCCGCCAATATTGACCTTTTTGAGGCGCTGAACCGATGTTTTCTTTGAAAATCATTTAAAAAACAAATTTCAATTGAAAAATTTACTGCTTTAATTAGGCTCTTGCTCAAATAAGATTTCATAGCGCTTATGGACATAAATGAAGGCACATTTATGGCCACACATACGGCCATAACTGAAGGTCATGAATTGCTTTAACTTCTCTCGACATGGAACTCTCTTTGGGCACTACAAGATTAAAGGATACGTAGCGTATTCAAAGAATATCACCAACACACGCTGAATTACCTAACATTCGCTCATCTCGCCTTACAACGTAAATCATGTCTGTGTAAATCCATCTTCGGAAACACAATCATTTTTATCTCTCACCCGAACCAAACCACACGAGAAATCTCGGAAGCCTATAACCAAAAATGTCGCCTTGTGTGTAAGCCAACCATCCTTATTACCACATGATAAAGAATTCAATTTTATTAATCAATATTCATACGTGCCTTAGATGCATGCTGTTTTTATACCTCATCTTCACATGCGCGAAGCGTCCATTTTTTATAAATGTATTTTTCCATATGTGAACATCAGTTGTGAGTAAAGAGCGCATGTGGTGTGTCTTTCTTTTCTACGTCTTCCATGATTTTAGCGCTCTATGTTTTTATTAATTGGTATTTTTGTTCATTTTAAATACAGAAAATTTGTAAGACTCGAATAGTTAACCTGGTACTCTTTTTTCCTGTAGGAAGGTATCATCAATGACAATCTGAGAATTAAGCCTCTCCCTGAAGGCGAACGTTCCTTGCAAGGTCAGATGCTGCACAAGATGTACGAAGTAGATGTGAAAGAAAATTTCGTCAGTGCGGGTGAGCAATTTTCCTTCTTTCTTCCGCAGCGGTACGAATTTGATGGCATAAATATACCGGGAGCACATAATACCTAACTTGCCGGCTTGCTCAAGATAGGGCTGAAAATACTTTTTTAACAGCATGAAACGATGGTTCCGCTGTCTCAGAGCCATGTCAGTTACCGCTAGCTGTCCATGAAAAGCAAAGCGGACCCTGTCTTCACTCTTATGTATCTGTGACAATTCAGGCAAACACCGCCGTCGTGCAAAGATGTCTTGGAATTGCAACATGATACAAATACCAGATGCTGAAGCTAATAGTTTTTGAGGACAGATGTAACCTACACAGCTGAATAATTTTTTCCCCGATATGATGCTGCATGTTGCCATCTAACTCACAATCGCAGTTTCATATTCATCCTCAGAGCCTCAGTGCAAGAGCCAGCGGAAGCCTATTGGCTTGCCAACATTTAATCCAGCCAACAAACCGTGTTCCTTTCAGCTTTTCTCTATTAATGTTGATTGCTTTTTTGATCGGGCCAACGTCAACCAAGCAATTTTATTTATCAGAAACAAAAGGAATTGGAGGGACGTCTGAGCACAAAGCTGTTGCAACAGACTGACGGAGGCACAGGCTTCCTTACATGGCAGTAGCACTCACATGACCTATACACAGAAGGCTTTGTACACAACAAAAGTTACACACTGCAAGTATGCATAAAAATGACACTTTACATTTGATTACAATGTAGTGAACTGTCGCTAAAAAAAAAGAACGTAATCACGCAAATCCTTATAATTTAGGGTAGCTGTGTTATTATATTTGTATAGTACAGTCGGCATATTATGTGTTAAGGGCTGCAGGCTGTAATCATCTCGAGAGCATCGTACCGGCTATGCCTCGGGGTTGCGTGTAGTGTTAGTGTTAGTGCAGAGTTCTAGCTTAGCAACTGATGTCAAATAATGCTCATATTCAGAACAGATATAAATTGTTCTATTAATGTTTGTTCGCTTGTGCGCTTCTACATTTCCATAACTGTTTACGAATGTAGTGTTTGCACTGGATCTATGTAGCTGCAATGTCAAAATGAGCCAATTTTGCGTGCCTTCTTAGTAAATGGAAGAAGGCGTTGCAACGGGGGGCGTGACACCAGCAAAGCAGCTGTCCGTGTCTAAGTAGAAGTTTCACGGAAGCATTGTAGAAATGGCGCAATGCAGCCTTGGCAGAAAAAGAAAGGCTTGGCGTAGGATATCAAAATTACCTAGTCTATACGAGCAACGCGCAATTTACAGACAGCAACAACTACAGAGCTGAAATTTTTACCGTGAAATGCTCTGAACGTGCCTTATAAGATCAGACACAGTAAATTTCAGTGCATGCGGAAAATGAACAAAAATCAATTTCATTTGTGGATAATTCCCGACACCCCAATGCAGCCAGCTATTATTCAATCTTGTGAACAGCACAAGGTAGCTGGTGGTATGTTAACATTAATCAGAATCTTTTCTGCAGCCCTATTAGAGTTCAATCGTCGTTTTACAGCGGCGCAAGTAAAGGGACTCTCGAGCGGGCGGTCATCATGGTGTCACGAACCACAGCGCATGCGTCGCCTGAAGGTCTTCAAGAGACGCGAGAGATGCGCAGCGTGTTTCGCTGTAAAATCAAGGGCAGGTTTGCGCCTTCCGCTGCTGGCATGAGCGTTGTGAGCGCAAAAGCTGGGCGTTGCTATTTTTCAACTATGTGCCCACCCCAGCGTGGTGCTACAGCGGGCTAAGTGGACCGCAAATTTGAAGCTACGAAGGCCGACGGTTTCCCGTCGAATGCATCTCATGCTTATCATCATTTATTATACCCATAAACGCCCTAGCGGATATTACATGAGGGGGGGTGGGCAACGTTCGAAAAATGTTGCCGTACATCAGCTATGTAATTTTCACAAAAATAAACATTAATAATAAAGCTCAGACACAGTAAAGCAATCATATAGGAATGAGCAAAACAAAACAAAAAATTATGTATAACAAGTTCCGACATCTTGGAAAAAGTAAGAGGGGGAGACAACGTTCGATAAGTGTTGACATACATCAAACACGTTCAGTTGTTACAAGAATGATACATTAATATAAAAGCTCAGACACAGTAAATGAAACAATTAGCAACAACTAAATAATGCTATGGAGGTTACAGGGCTCAGTGCATGTGTTTCGTTAAGAACTTTGGATTTCGTTCATTGACAGTGAGATCAGGCAAGCAATTGTGGGAATAAATTAGAGTATAGAAACCATTGACAAAAAGCCTCAGTAGACCGCTGCAAACATATTATACTGGGATAGTTAAAAAGGCAGCGAAAGGACCGGGCACGGGGCAATAGAAGTGTTCCTCGTAGAGCACGGAAACTTTAATAGAGCTTATGAAAAGGACATAGCTTGCTGATTGTTGGGCACAAGAGCAGAGTAGTATGAACAAAGGGTGATTTCACATTGGAGATTCTGGTGCGATGGTCGTAATTAGGGGAAAGGATGCAAGCCGCACGATTTTGTATGCATTCCATAGCATCAATTAGATAACTTTGATGGGAGGGATCAGATGGTTGACGCGTAGTGGAGATGAGTGCGCTCGAAGGTTTCGTAAATAAGTTTGCAAACAGATGGTGCACATAGTACAAGGGATCTCCTCAAAAAGCTAAGTGTTTTTGCTGAGTTAGTGGTTATTTTTGACACGCGTTCACTCCAGTTAAGTGAGCTTATTTCGGCGCCGAGATACCGATAGAAATCTGCTTGTTCCATTGCTGTGGAATTAAAGGAATACTTAAAGATGCGGTTAGAGTTCTTCCGAGATATCTGAATGAACTTGCATTTTGACGTGCTTAGTTCCAACTGCCTGCCTGCACGACTGCCTGCACGAGCCTACATTGTGCATACACTGAAAATTACTTTTTCGATGCGCTTATAGCCGGATTTAAAGGCTGGCTTAGAAAATCGGGTGCAATTGCAGTTGCCATCGTCAACGACCGAGCTACCGCTTTCTCAGCCGTTTACAGGACGCCATTGCACGTTCCCAATGTGCGGTCTGGCAAGCCGTATTCTGTTTCCATAAATTTTAGTGTCCATAAAGCGGTGACTCCCGTGAACAGGAGCTGTCCAACATATGCGTAGTATTATATGGCGGTCGGCTTGCTGCGGAATGCGTCATGCGTGCTAAAGATGTATGTGGGGGTTATGCTGGTACCGTATGCGTTATTTATTTATACCCATGTCATACGGGCGAAGAAATTCACATTGAGTAGTTAAGGCCTTAAATTACTGAAGATCATGTTTTTCGGCGGAGCTGATACATACATGAAATTTAATGACATTTGACCCGATCATGTCGATAGCAGCGTCTTCTTGAAGTGAGCCATTTTATGGTAATAGTAGAAAGATGCCTGTGTATTTACAAGTTTAATCCGTCTTTAAGGCTAGTGAAATGTAGAAATAAGCATACTATGGTGCCGCTAGCTTTTGTTTGTTCCAGCCTTTTACAACGTTGCAACCGACCATAACCTAGGTCATTGCAAGCCATATCCGAAGCCTAGAAGCAAAATGACGCCTGCCACATTTAAATTTAAATTTTACTGCACTTGTTCACTACCTGAGCACTTGTGTGCCTCGGTGCTAAGCATCGCGCTGAACATCGGAGACAACAGCAGCAAAGAGAAGCCGTATCTTCGTGACATAGAAATACAGATGATTTCGAACTCATTCAACTTGATCGCCGGTGCTGCTTTGTTGAACTCAACACCTCCTTCTCGGTGACGTTTTCTTTGCAGCCAGCGATGGTTTGAAGAGATTTTGCCTAACCTAGGCGAAACGTACATTAAGAAGGACTTGCGTAGCTCGGCGTCCACATTTCTGTACATCGCATAATTGTACCGCAGCAATCTGTAACACCGCTATGGCGGAGGCCATATCCGTATAAGAAAGGGCTGCCGTCGCGCTCAGCCTGTGTGTTCGAATGCCGTAGACCGAACCAATGCCGAACTATATGCGTTTAGTCGCTCAACTCTGAACATAAGGATATAAGCAGTTTTGTGTGGCGATCTTAAGAAACCTTGAGAAATGTTGGATAAAGCTGCCTTCCCGAGGGTGCATAGAAGATCACATCAGGGACTTTTTACTTTTTTTTTGCCGCCACCGGATTTCCGCAAGGCATTCGGTTCACTCGAAGGTTGTCATTTCACTGTGTCGCCCCAAAAAGAACATGCTTCAGATTAATAAAATTATAAGGGATGGTAAATTTGAAAGGCTTGTTTGCATCATAATTTCTAATTAAAATTTTGATTAGATTCTCTTAATGGTTGTGTTTACGCTTGCGCATTTCTCTGATAATCTTGGATGTTATATACTTCCAATTGCATATTTTTGCTTGCATTGGATTCCGAGATTTTCTGCATAGCGAGCAGTTCTAATTAGGATATTGTTGTTCTCCACGTGAAAGTATAGCATGATCCTGCTGGCTATGGTGGACCATCAGTACCGCTTCAGACGCAAAAATGTCGGCTCCTCAGGGTGGTGTCATGATTATATTGCTTATGGGAGGCCTTGACTCTGCAAACACAATGAAAATGAAACTTTCAAAAGCCCGAAAGCAACTATTGAAGGAATCTCTGTGCCTCCAATTGTGCCTTGTGATCAGGCATTTTCTTTGTCACCAAACTCGCAATAGTCTTACGTAAGTTCACTGCCTAGCACACAAGCAGCAGCGTAATATTACAGCCCGTGAAGGACCAGAGGGGTTGTTGAAAGTGCCTTTGGGTGAGTGAAAACCAGATTCCGCATAGGGTGTAGGCTCAACACCGCAACATTGGCTATCGGAGCATGTTGTGTCCCCTATAACATTTGCGAGGGTTTTCAAGAAAGAGTTGAGCCATAGTGGAAACAAGAGGTAGCGATGTAGGAGGCTGTCCATGAACAGCCATTTCGCACATCGGACGTGTGCAGTGGGAATGGTCAAGCTGTAAGGGAACCAATAGTGAAAAAAATTTTTTGTAGGAACTCAGCAATGAGTTGAATGAAAGAGCGTGAGTTTGGGAATGTTGGTATTCCATAACTTTTACATTTTTAGCGCACAAAAAGGGACGAGAGAGAGCGCTGTGTCCGCGTCGTACTTCTGTCTCACGTCCCTTTTAGTGTGCTAAAAACGTAAGAGTTGAATGATTTATGATCTGCTTTTATTTTGAATTACTAAGTTGAATATCTTTTATTTTCCCGCGTCAATTTTCAAAATTACTTTAGCATTCACCTCAGCAGGATACAAGGAACGCATTGTAGTACAAAACTCGGCTGGTCAAATAACGGTACCGCGGCCCTTTAAGCAACTACGACAGGCAACAACAGGTAGCACAACCATGAGTGGTGCGTGTGGCTAATGCTATCTGCGCAGTGTTCCATGCATAAATAGAAATAAGCAACGCAGCATATAGAAACATTGGTTTATTAACTGAGTCATATCCCTGATATTTCAGGCTTCCGTCGGCTATGTAGAATTTCTGCAGGACATCAGTAAGCGTTTCCTCTCGAACACCAGCTTCTTACTGCATATTTAGCTGCTCATTATGCAGCTGCAGCTCCTACACTTTGCAGTCCTGCCACATGGTACGAAACATCTCTTCTTTTACTATTTCCACTACGCCCCATTCTGGGCCGGTTCGCGCTCTTTTCCGACAGGCTCTCTTGGCTTTAGGAATTTCACATTGCGCAGGACAAGGCTCACCTGGTGATTGCGAAGGTGGGCAGGCGTGGAAGCAGGTGCAGCCGCGGAACATGCGTTTGCTTCTGGCTGTTCAGATGACCCTGTATTGGCCACAAGCACTTCCTTATGAGTTGAATCACTGAACAACGTGGATTCATTTTCCAGCAAATCGTCCAAATATTGGCCTATCTCCATGATCTGTATGATCTGCAAGAAGCTACAGAGAACTGCTAGCATCAGAATATGAAATCATATGGGACAGAGGCTGGACATATAATTTGTTTCAACCATTAGAGCTGTGCTAAGCGAAATGTGCATACTGATCTGCGAAACGAACAACTCTCCGCAGCTACTCTCCACAGCAAGACTGACGTCATTAGTTGGCAGCGAACAAAAAGAAGTTGTATATCCGCCAATAAAACGGCCACAGAACTGCCCCAGAACCTGCTCGTTTCTTTTTTCAAGGACCTCGAAACAAATGGCAGTCGGCGCATCTGTGCAACAGCAGCTGAATATTGGCACCAACATTTGTTTTAACTACGGCGAAATATTACGATAAATTGACGCACTTACTGTGCGTAAAACAGTGTGACGATCAGCAGACTGAATACACTAGCTAAGCACGTCCAGTGGATAGTTGACCGGACCAACTTGAGTAAGCACAGTCGGGTTGACGTGTGGCTGCAGAAGAACAAGAAAACACCTGAGAGGATGACCAGTTACTACTATTTCATTCGTTTTATAGCTTCGGAGATGCATTGCAATCAACGTGCATACGACGTTGTCCATATTTACCACTAGCAGCAGAAATTTGGATGCTGAAAACCTAGCAATCTCGGCATAAGACCGAAGTGCGCATGAATGGCGGGAGCCATTAACTGACAAGCTTCTCCCAGCTGTTTGCCGGGAAATACAAAGAACTTGGTGGTCAGCAGCAACCGCACTTTGTCTGCTTAAACGGGCACGCTGATTACTGTTTTGAAGCTCTGTTTTGATACGTGCACCGCGCCAGCTCGTTAGCAAATCGCAAGTACAAAAGTGAAGTGAACAAAAGCTCGCCCGTACTCAGAGCGCATTTCGAGTGGAGCTGCGCTCGTGTTCTCACTATGCTGTAACTGGCCAACGCTACTGTTACTGCAGCAGAAATTTAGCAATTTCGTTTCTCTCCCCGAAGACGAGCAAGATTTTCCTCCCAAAGCTTTATCGGAATGACTGGCTCGTCCTCCCTCCAATTGGCGCGTTCACTGGTGCAATCCATCTCTTTTTTATGTTTTTTTAAGCGAACGGAGCTTCAGTTGCGGGTTGGTTGTGGATCCACCGTAGAAACGCTGGTATGGAGAAAGCACTTTCATGATGGCAACAGTGCGAAGAAAACGAAGACGGAGTGAAAGGACACAAGACGAGCGCTGACTCACGACTAAGTTTACTGAAACACACATCAAGAATATAAGTGACACAGGCGATCACATGGTCAATCGAGAAACGCACAACCAGGCCCCGTCGATACAGGGCATCTGTTCCGTATCGAGCTGTCTATGTACATTAATTCCTGCTGAGAAAGCGCGATCGAAAGCTGGCTAATCGACCACATGCGCTTTCGCTCAACGTGGGCTGCTTCCACGACTAATCTGGTGGATGCTTCAGTATGCTTAAACAAAATTGTTGCCACCTTGAGCAGAGGCTTACAATTACGTTCCCGGCAATCAGCAGACATATGCACATAATCAATCTTGCCCAAGGACAATTCATGCTCCCTAGGTCTTACATTGATGCACCGGCCGTTTTGCCCTATGTACACTCGCCCACACTTGATTGGGAAAGAGTATAATACAGTGGTAGCGCAGCCTACATACTTATTAACATGCTTTACTTTTCACCTTACATTAGAATTACCTTTTTCTCACCTTCCTCGCCTTTTGACCGCTGGACCAATAGCACTCAATTTTCCAGGAGCCGAAAAGACGACCTGGATCCCTTAACGACCTGCAACGTTTTTCAGGCCATGGGACAAGCGGTATGCATAGGGCACAACTACCACGTTCTTTTTCCTCCTCTTTCCTTCGGCCTCCTGCTTCCTCGAGTCTTTTACCCATTTATTCAACTTCTCACAGCAGTCTGTTATTAAGCCACCTGGGTACCCAGCTTCCCCAGCCTGACTACATGACGTGCGAAGGCATCACTCAATGCATGCCCACATGTGTTTTACCAGGGCGGCGCGAAGAACGGAGGTGCAAATGGCATTTTTCACTACAATAGAATAAGTGAAGTTCAATCGGGGCTTGGCAGAACGGGGGAAATATTCCCAACAGACATGGTCGTCTAAAAAACGTAGTCTAAGGTCAAGGTATTGTAGTTCAGCCTCTTTTGGTGGCTCCGAAGTGAACCTCAAACCCTGATCAAGCTTAATTTCGTCCACGTTTTTCGTCCACCTTGCTAGTAGATTAGCCTCTGTCAATTAAAACAAAAAAATCATTAACGTGTCTAAACATATTGATGGCTTTCCCAGAAGAACTTCGTTTTAATGCCACATTCACCTGCGCCAAAAAAATTTTGCTCAGAAAGGGAGCCACTCTTGATCCAATACAGACACTAGCCTTTTGTATGAAAAGCGTCATTTCATCCAATTATTGTCAACTTCAGGTAACATGGCAAAAGTTCAACCAAACTTTCAAAAGTAACCCCACATTTTTGGACAAATAGCATTTCATCATTCTGCTCCGTAATGCGTACCTTGATACGGCCCATTAATTGCTTATGAGGCAAAGAATAAAAAAGAGCATCTGCGTCCACACCAAAAGCGGCACACCCTCCTGGATTATTTGACGAGAAGTGTTTTTTTATTATTTACAATACACCCTGCAGCGGCGAAGCATTAGAGCATGGGAGTGGGTACAACATAAAATGACTAGCACGAGAATATAATCGCACAAAAGGGGAGGATGACAAAGAAGCAATGCATCAAGATCGAAAGAAAAAGTACATTAGCAAGGTACATGAAAAAAGCACATGAAAAAAATAAAAAAGTAAATTAATAACAGTACAAGAGAAAAAAAGTACATTCAGCCTGCAGCCATTCGTCTGGAAGAAGATTGCAATCAGAAATCATTGATTAGTCTTAAAAATACATCACGTGGAGCACTCACAAATTCGACTGACAATTTATTCAATTCACAAGTACTGCGGGGAAAAAAAGAAAGCTTCATATAGTTCGTTGTGCATGAAATTTGAGGTACTTTGAAACTGTGGTCTCTTCTGTTTGAGATACAGTGGGGTGCTTTAAGGTATTTTAGCTTGTCAATGCCTTTCGCATCAGTGTAAATTGCGTGCAGAAGTTTCAGCTGGTGCTTCTGGTGTCTTATCTGTATACTCTAAGAAACACTTACACCCTTTGGAGTGTATTTGCCACACAACGATAATCGTCATCTGTCTTGCCCGCATTTCCTTTATTGAAAGCGCTGCACTCGTTACTTTCCTGTCGGGAATGCCGTGTCATGCTGATAACGCGCATGCCATTCGTTACAGGAAAGTACCGGGTTCGCCGCGTTAAAGAAAGGAAATGCGGACATGACAGATGACGATTATTGTTGTGTGGCAAATATACACCCCAAAGGGTGCAACTGTTTTTAGGGTGTAGTGGTTCTAGCCCGATGTGTTTCTTTATTGCTCTTATACACGCGTGTCTGGAGTACTGCCTTGATACAAACCTGGCAGCACGGTTTTGTATGCCTTCTAACTTATTAATCAGGTACCGCTTGTGGGGATCCCACAAGGCGGTGGCGTATTCTAATTGCGGTCTTGCCAGCGAGTTATATGCTACGGTTTTAAGAATCTGAGGGGCAGTTCTAAGGGTTCGTATAAGTAGGCTAAGCTTTTTCCCGGCTTTCTTGGCGGTCATATCAATATGACTGCAAAAGAACCGATCAGCAGCTAGATGAACACCTAAATATGCAACTTCGTTAACCTTCCTGAGTACGGAATGTCCAAATTTGTAGGTAGGTTCATTAGTGATTTTATATTTTGTGATTGTTCCCTGGTAACATTTATCGGTATTCAGGATAAGTTCCCAGTTCAGGAGGATATGCTGGTAAAGTCCTGCTGGTGTGCGTCTATATCATGTTGATTACGAATGGATCTGTAAACAACGCAGTCGTCTGCAAAAAGTCTAATTTGTGAGGAAATGTTTGAAGCGATGTCATTGATGCAAATTGATATAATTGAAAACACAATCATTTCGTTGCCAAGTGTCCCCAAGGCACACTTGGTAAAGCGAAGTGTGCACGTTTCTACAAGACCACATGGCTTCGCTAAAGCTGGTCGATCCCGTGGTCATCTCGAATTCTGAGAGCGTTATGAATGTATACCAACTCGCTCAAGTTTCCACTTTAATACAGAAAGAAGCAAGAAGCACGATGGTGATGAAATCGTCGTTGTTGTAGGGTTGTTGCCATAATTTAACATGACTCCGCTTGCAGCACCATCTCTTCTAATATTTTTTTGTTTTTTTGTTTTTTTTTCATTACCTAAAGCTTGACAAGCTTTACCGGTGTGGCACCACCAAAATGGGACTAAATCTTAAGGCCTTAGGAACGTAATGCCATTTTCGGTTCCCGCATAGCACGGGTAGTATATTACATATGCGTGAGGATTACGAGCAGAGAGACGCACATATTTGCTACGCACATTCCGCACTACCCCGACCGTCATACAGTGCTACGGATACTTCTACGGTTCCAGTTCGTGGAAGCTGAGCTTAATTTGTTTGCTCGATGCCCTCACGCATGGCATAACCAACTCGTTAATGCCATCGTAGGCAGCGGAGACTGCGCGTGCCAGCGTAATTCATGTACGAGAAGCGCCTCCTCTCGTTTTGGGTCCCCTGAAAGCCACCTTTCATCCTCATTGGCCATGTCTTTCTGTGCCAAGGCGTTTCGTACTGCTTGCTACCCCCCTTTTACTAAAGGCTTAGGCATTCCTGGCCTACGTTTGACGCCCCCTTTCTACTTGTGGCGTA
This sequence comes from Dermacentor andersoni, assembly GCF_023375885.2. NCBI lineage: Eukaryota > Metazoa > Arthropoda > Arachnida > Ixodida > Ixodidae > Dermacentor > Dermacentor andersoni. Next base: position 132,748,848 of record NC_092823.1, read on the forward strand.
TGGGGAACGGCGAAAGGCGGAGGTGCTCGTAGAATGTATTGCACCGGCGCGCCTGTTTTCATCGCGGACGATGGGTCGTATGTCATTGTACTCCGGATGGCAGCTATAAACCGTTCGTACTATTGGCTTAAACTGCGCGTTCTCACCCTATATTCGGAAAAAGGTTTCCTGGCTTCACAAGAAAGTTTTATGCGTTGCATATTGCAATCACTCAGTTGAGCCCTTGGGCGCGGCCGCGCAGCCACCATTGGGGGTATGAGCCATCATAGTGGCTCATACCCCTACTCTAGAGTTTTATGCGTTGCATATTGCAATCATTCAGTTCAGCCCTTGGGCGCGGCCGGGCAGCCACCATTGACCTTTAGCGCAACCACGTGACGTGACGTCACGACAGCCGGAGGAAAAGCTGGGCCCCAACTCGCGCGCAATATGCAACGCATTCTTGGCTTAACCAAGCTAAGCCTGGCCATTTTTTGACTGACTCTACGTATAATGCGTCGCTGGCGACGATGGAAGCAACCGCAGTCGGCGTCCGTGCAGTGAAACACACCGCACTCGCCAGTTCGTCATTTATGCAACCATAGGCGAACATTACGAGAGAGCGTTTCATTCTGTCGAAACCTCAGCAGTCATGGAGGCATTACGGAATCAGGGTGTAGACGAGCCGTGTGTAAAAATACTGAAAGATATTTATAGCGGCTCCACAGCCACCGTAGTCCTCCATAAAGAAAGCAACAAAATCCCAATAAACAAAGGCGCCAGGCAGGGAGATGCGATCTCTCCAATGCTATTCACAGCGTGTTTACAGGAGGTATTCAGAGACCTGGATAGGGAAAATTGGGGATAAATGTTAATGGAGAATACCTTAGTAACTTGCGATTCGCTGATAGTAACTCAGGGGACCAATTGCAATGCATGCTCACTGACCTGGAGAAGCAAAGCCGAAGAGTGGGTCTAAAAATTAATCTGCAGAAAACTAAAGTAATGTTTAACAGTCTCGGAAGAGAACAGCAATTTACAATAGGTAGCAAGGCACTGGAAGTGGTAAGTGAATACATCTACTTAGGGCAGGTAGTGACGGCGGATCCGGATCATGAGACTGAAATAATCAGAAGAATAAGAATGGGCTGGGGTGCGTTTGGCAGGCATTCTCAGATCATGAACAGCAGGTTACCATTATCCCTCAAGAGAAAATGTATAATAGCTGTGTCTTACCAGTACTCACCTACGGGGCAGAAACCTGGAGGCTTGCGAAAAGGGTTCTACTCAAATTGAGGACGACGCAACGAGCTATGGAAAGAAGAATGATGGGTGTAACGTTAAGGGATAAGAAAAGAGCAGATTGGCTGAGGGAACAAACGCGAGTTAATGACATCTTAGTTGAAATGAAGAAAAAGAAATGGGCATGGGCGGGACATGTAATGATGTAATGAAGAGGGAAGATAACCGATGATCATTAAGGGTTACGGACTGGATTCCAAGGGAAGGGAAGCGTAGCAGGGGGCGGCAGAAAGTTAGGTGGGCGGATGAGATTAAGAAGTTTGCAGGGACGACATGGCCACAATTAGTACATTACTGGGGTTGTTGGAGAAGTATGGGAGAGGCCTTTGCCCTGCAGTGGACGTAACCAGGCTGATGATGATGATGATGAGGTGAACATTCTCGACACAGCTCTGACAACGAAGTAAATTCTACAAGGTGTTCCAACCATCTCGAAGCATGCATGCAATTTGATATGATTGGCCGTTGATGGATATGATCGATATATACTAGAAAGGCTGAGAACAGGCCTTAACTTCTAGTGCGTAGGTTGGGCGGAAACAGAAATGGGATAACAAAGCGGCACCTCCAAAGGGCACGTTAAGAACATGAAATAACAGCCCATCGCTATATATATATATATATATATATATATATATATATATATATATATATATATATATATATATATATATCTGGTAACCTAGGAGGGATTATCGCACTCGGTAGCCTTAAAAAGTATTTGATTTATTTCGCAAATAGTAGACATGGATGACCGAATGTATGGTTCACATTCATTAAATGAAAGCCGTCACCGTCACGGCATATGCCAAGTGTTGATTCAAACCCGAAATCTAATCTATACATTCATATATATTTTAAGAGCCGCAACTTCTACGCCTGAAGGAGGGTAAAAACCGCAGGAAAAGCAATGGCAGCCGTAAGGGCCAGAAATGTAAGTACCCTTGCATACTTGGCTTTCTTCTATCCTCAACTACTTTAAAGGGCAGCATGCACTTTGGACCCCAGTAGCTCACAATATTAAAAAAAAACATAATCATTTGGTTTTAGTGGGAAACAGCATGACGAAGATTTAGAAGTAAACACGACGAATTTTCCTGAACATTTGTGGGAAAAGTCAGTACATGCCTTGCTGCACATATTCAACTAACTTGTGTCCGACTTGTAAAGTCTCTGAAAGCTTCCCCGACGATTACGACACTCCCTCCTGCGACAGTTGAGCGCGGACCCATAAGTGTTTCCATTTCGTAATGTATTATCTGGCGCGGACAATCTGTCTCGTGCGGCACGGGGCAAACGGAGCGATCGAAGTATGGTGCGACTGCCTGGGTAATCAGGAGATCCCGAGTGGCACCGCGTGCGTGACGCGTGGTCGCAATTCACAGCAGCCGCCACAGACAGACCTCCGCTCATGCAGCGATTTGTTTCCATATATGGTATCGGGGGATGCGCTCGCCGCGTGCCTTATCGATGGCGTCATCGGTGAGCAGACAACGCGCGCTATTCTAACGCCATATCGTAGCGATCGTCGCCGCAGAACACGTCTTGCGCAGCATTACGCTTTTTTTCTCATTTTTTTGCCATAGTCTCCTCCTCCGCTTTCCTTCCGTCGTCGTCGTCGGCACCGCCGTGATGTTCTCATAACGTCCGAATACGATAAGATAGTGGCCGAGCGCCGTATGCTGTACGTGCGAGAGACAGGGAGAGTTGAGAAGGATGGCGGCTTGGTACGGCGGAGTTTTCTCGCGCGCCAGATAGGAAGACTGGGAGATGTGCATGCTCTAGGAGGGAGGGGTAGGTTCCTAGTGGCCGTCCTTACTTCAGCTCCGCCTGCGGCAGCTGAGCGCGGCCGTGCGCTTGGTGGTAATCTGCGCTGGGTTCCAAGGCTAGGGGACCCGAGATAGCTTCGCGTGCGCCGTGTTCTCGCGCGCCTAGCTCACATAGAAGCGAGAGGCAGCATAGAGGGAAGTTCGCTCGACGCTGCTGCCCTGTTTATCCCACCACCACACGTAGAGCGAGTGTGTGCGCTCATCGAGTTGTAGCCCCCACCGACACCGCAACGCCTGGCGCTTTGTTCCGCGCTCGGAAGAAAATAAAGTTGGGCGGCGCGTGCTCGAGGCGCAAGCTCGGCACGCGCAGTGTCATTTTAGAAGCCGATCACGCTAGTCTTCGCCGCCGCCGCTTCGCTCGACGCGTTCTCCCTTCTCGTGAATTAAATGTCGGGGCGACGGCACGGCTCATTGGCCGCGGTCACGTCCTCCTAAACGGTGATTTCTGTTCGTGCTAGCCTGTGCGTGTGCGGTAACGCGCTTGTTAATTTGGTTTGTAAGCGAACGTTTACAGTCGTCTATACAGCTGATAAAACTGCCAGCCTTACTTGTATAACTCTGTAGTAACTTGCTATCGTAATCAATGATTTGCCTTTTGGGCGAAACTCTGACTTTTTTGTTACATGAGTATGTATCGACAATTTATTCGCACAAGTTTGCATGCACACGAGTGCGCGCGTTTCCTTGTGGGTACGAACATTCTCTATGAGAATCATTGTTTAAACTGTGGAAGAGGTCAATAAATATATACTCTTACTACACATATAGAAGTGATTGTACAGGCGTAAACGCACTCAGTGTAATCGTATTGGTATTACCAGTATAAAGCAACATGAAAAAGAACATCCAATATTCGTTCCAGCTCCCCCGAAGACGGAAGCACCTGGATCGGGCGTTGAGAACTTTGCCGTGGAGCTTCACATAATTTCCGACAAAGCGCACCAGCTGAGCTATAAGACAAATGAAGAGTTAATCGCTTACTTGGCAGTCATGGCAAATGCGGTAAGCTTGCTTTGCAACGACTTTACGTTTACTGCTTTAATTCATGTCACTTTAGAGAGACCCGCGAATCACACATATATTGTTTCCTCTTCCTAAATATTCACATCCTGAGGTAGTCAGTTTCCTTCCTGAGAACTCCTCACATATTTTCTAAGGAAACTACTTCTCCTTCCGAATGACAGAATAAATGTCTACAGGACATCGCCCGCTACATAAAATAAAGTTGCGATATAACGCACATTTCAAGCAGAGGATTTCATCGCCTCTTCTGCCCACTTTGCGCGTGCTGGATGCTGCTGTATTGACGAGTGCACATAGCCGGCCACTGGGCAGGTGCAGCTTGGTATGCGGCACTGAGAATGTGAACCTTCTTGTTCAATTTGTTTAAAATAGGTCTGAGTCCGAATAGACAAATAGGTCACTGAGTCCGAATAGACAAGCAGAACAATAAGACAGAAGGGAACATACCGGCATCAAAAACTTCCAATGGGCTACAGTGAATTGTAGAAAGAGTCGGGAACACAAGCAGACCGTGTGTGGCGAACAAGCTGAGAACAAGAATGCGCATTGAGCGAGGAGCGTCGAGCTACAAATAAGTACAGAAAGTGAAGGCATCTCAGTAAACACCATCGTAATTCCCGCTTAGTCATCTCAATCCCGTCATGCCATCGCGGTTCTGACATTTGCGCCAACCCACTGGCCGAAGTTGCCTTATAGCTTGGGCCACTAGGTATGTTCTTGTGGCCGTGATGCCGTCGAGGTCGTTGCATAGTCGTCATTTTAGCTTCTTCATCTGACTCTAATCATGCTGTCATCACGACTTCTACCCCTACCCATTATGTCACATCATCGTCGTCATGCATTTGTTGTCATGTCGCCATCGTGATGCCATTGTGGTCGTTCCATCGTCCTCCCTCCAATATCATCATCAGATTCTCATCATGTTGTATCAATCATGATGTCGTTGTCAAGCCATCATCGCCATACAGTCATTTTCATAGTCATCGCCATCCCACATTGCGCATACCGTTGTCATAGCAATGTCGTCACTACGTCGTCGTTATGCGTCGTCGCCATATTGTCATCGTGGTGTCATCGTGTTCGCTTCTTCATCGGCATTCTCACTTCATCCTGCGACTCCCCTCATGCCATTGTCGTCATGTCATGTCATCATGCCAACGCCATAAGGCTGTAATCTTAGCATCGTCACCATTTCAGAAACGTCATCCTTTTTTCGTCATGCCTCCATCGCCAATCCACCTTCGTGGGCCATCGACGTCATTTCTTCTTGCTCATTCCATTGCAGCCATGCTGTCGGCATTCTATCGGGATTATACTGTCTTCATTGCGGCGTCATCACGTGTTCTTTTTCACACAGTCGTCGTCATGCCATGCTGGTAGCTCTGTCCTCATTCTAGTTTCATCACCGTCGGTTGTCCTCATACCGTCTTCATCACGACATCGTCGTCCTACACTCGGTGTCATCCCATTGTCGTTGTCTAGTCGTCGTCACACTGTCGTCGTTATACCATCGTCATCATTTCAGAATCATCCTCTCACTGTCGTCATACCGGCATGGTCATGCCACCTTGATCATTCCATAGACGTCATTCCTTCTTCGTCATTCCATCGACGTCACTGCGTCATCGTCATGTCGCCTTGCTACGGTCATATTTGGCAAGCGAGTGCCATAGCAAAGTGGGCCGATACCAGAGGCAGTGTATGTCGCATACAGCCTAAGCAACGGAAGTCTCAGAATGTATACTACAGATTCTACGTATCGTCAGCAGTACGGCGTGTCTCTGAATTGCTTGAATGCTAATCGCATTAACGTTTACAAGCACCGTCCACAAGCAATGCCTACAAGCTTCGTGACATTGGTTTTGCTTCCTTTTTTTCTTTGTTCTCTTCAGTTGATTTTAGAAGCCACTACATTATACTAGGCTCACAAATCGCACGCCGGAACCAGCCGCGGTTCCTTAATGGCTTTTGTGTGCTGCTGCTGAGCACGAGGTCTCGGGATCGAATGTCGGCGGGTCACGGCGGCCGCATTTCGAATGGGCGCGAAAACATCTCTGTACTTAGATTTAGGTGCACGTTAAAAAGCCCCTGGTTGGCCACATTATTCCGGAGTCCCCCACTACGGCACGCCTCATTATGAGATCGTGGTTTTGGCACGCAAGACACCGTAATTTATTAATTTAAAATCTCACACCTAAGTCATTACTGCTATTTCTGTGACACAAAAAGGTGTGTCATTAAGAGCGACAGTGCCTAACAAATTGTCTTCTTTTAAATGTAGCGCAGAAGACGACGTCGTTGTTGTCATTGAGAAATGACGGACGACATAAACTGTGCGCACATACAGGCCATATTACAGCGAAGCTACTTAAGGTGGCTAGAAGCAGTGGAAAATGTCATAAGTGTTTTCTTCATTTTTTTTTCTTCCACCCTCCTCGGTATCTTCGGAAATGAACCGTTCGCGCAGTTCATCCAACTACACAGAGAATGGGTGCGCAAGTTCGTGCAGATTTGACCGCAATTTTTGAAAAGTGTTACTTATTACGACACTCAATGAAAATTGACAAACCCTCCCATTCTGCCTGTTCGGAGGTGGTGTGAGAAACCCTTGTAAAGATTCCGCGCAGCCCTGGAACCAGAAGAGACGGCAGTAAACTTGTATTTGGAGACAATACGAGCCTCCATATGGGTAATACGCCTCCAATCCTTAATGCTTGAATAATTTTCAGATTTAAAAATAATTACTGAATGCTCGTTTTCTCCAGATTATCATGCCCTCTATATAGACACGTGGTAGACCTCCCCAGTCTCCTCAGTGAACGAAATGAGGCACAATATTATTTTGTTAAATTAGACGCGTGTCGTGCATGGATGAAGCACGAAAAAAAGTTTAAAGTGGTGCCTTATTTACACTCTTAGTAGAAAATTACCTAAACACGCGTCTAATGCAGTATAAACCTATTTTATGAAAAACGTAGGAAGTTCGCCTAATGCCCTGAAAAATGTCAACGTGCCACAAAGTTGACATCTCTAAGAAATAGTAGGCAACTAATAGGTGATAGACGGGGAAAGTTTCAAGCGTATTCAATAAGCTTTCCTTTTTTTTTTTTACACAAAAAACTCACTGACCAAGTGTTCAAGGTCTCCTAGGGCCCTATTATCTTTCACAGTGTCCTAGAAATGTGCGTGACGCCGACTTCACATTCCATCAAAACGGAGGCTATGTTAGGTGTGATGGGCGGAGGAAACTTAAGTTTCCTGGTTTTATCATAAGCATTCGAAATCTCTACGTTATACTCGTTTTTGTCTCTATGTTATGCTGTATTCCGTGTACGAAGCATGAAGCGTATCTACCCGTCATTATCGGTCAACTAAACAAGGAAGCTTGTTTATATTTGACGAAATAGCTGGTACTCTGCGTGATACGAAGGCAAAGTTGCAAATGTGTGGTTTAATTAAAGCCTTTGCTGTGAGTTACTCATTAAAGTTCTCCATAGCATTGTTATCGCATTTAGTAACAGCATAGAATTGATGCCACTTTGTTAGAAGCACAGCTGCCGCTAATTTCACATCTCCTGAAAATGGGGAGAGGAGGCAGGAGGTGACTGACATGCGCACGATGGTAAATATGTGTACCGCAAATACGACCTTCACTAAGATTCTTATAAACACTAAGTCTAAGCGCTTTATGCGCTTAGAATGGCGGGCTCCGACATAACACGAACAGACGCTATAAAATATTTGGGCTTAACCATTACAAGTAACTTAAAGTGGAACGTTCACATAGAGAATATAGGCGCAAAAGCTTTTAAAACACTCGGATTTCTACGAAAAAAGTTGGCTGCGGCTCCTGCTTCCGTTAAGTTAATAGCCTATAAAACTCTAGGGCGTCCCATTCTCGAATATGGCAGTATAGTTTGGAACCCTCATCATGTATACCTTATAGACAGATTGGAAAGGATCTAAAATAAGGCATTACGTTTCGTCTATTCAGAATTATTCCCGTCAGGACAGCATCACTGCTTTTAGAAATGCCGCATGCATTCCTACACTTGGTTGTCGGCAGCGTGTGGCAGCAATGAAGTTCCTTTTCTTGCTTTATCATGGTCGCCTAAAAATAGATAAACACGTCCACTTGAAACTACCCCATCGTCATTCCCGTAGAAAGTGCCATGATAAACATATCAGGCAATAAGCCACACGCTGCGACACATTCAAATTTTCATTTTTTCCTGCTACCATTGAAATATGTAACGCTTTGTCCCGGGAAATTATTGGCATGGATAGCGTAGAGAAATCTGTGAAGAGGGTAGAATCATACTTTCTTTTGCTATTACATATTGATGTGTTATACTTCGTTATGTTATGTCTACTTATGTTTTATGCTTACTTATGAGGCTTACCATTTCTTTGTTATCGGTTGTACAGGATGTTGTATCGATTGCTGTTGTATCGGCTATATTTACTATGTATAGTTGATGCATTGTACTCCTGCGTGTACCAACCTGTCCACTCCATGTAAGGGCGTTGTAAGGCTGACAGTATTTTTCAAATAAAATAAATAATTAAAAACCTCTTAAGAATAAGCTTTAGCTCAGGCCCAACACCGACGCGGCCTATTCAAATACATGTAAACGCAAAAACGTTTTTCTGTGATAAGCCGTGGACTGATTTTAATGAAATTTGTTGTATTTGAGAGAGAAAGTTAAATTCTACTCACCGTTAGAATCAGAATCTTGATTTAGGGCCTGAATGTGGATAAGGACGTTTTCAAATATCCCAGAGGTTTAAAAATATACAAGCACGAAGTTTACAAATTAATAGCTTTGCATCAAGAACAGATATCGCAGTTCTTTATACGGTATCCACTAGGTCATTGAGAGCGGACAAATTTGCTTCGTAATTTTATATCTTACGTGAATTCGTTACGTTGTGTACAAGGGCTCTGCAAAAACTGCATTTCCATAATACTAAATTTTTTGAGATTCATGTGTAACATATCATTTTTGTTCACTTTACATGTACTGTTAGATGCAGTTCCCATAATTGGGATGTCGTTTTTCATTGCGGAGTTACAGAATTGCAAACTAAATAGTTTCATTATCGGAATATGTTTGATTTTTGCCACTTTTTAATAAAGAATCGACGACCAACATGAAAAATTCGAAGCCTATGGTCACTAGATTTTAAGCTTTCTTGTAAATGCAACAAACCTTGCCAAGTTTTGTGGAGTAGTTGCCGAGATAAACGAACTATCCGCTTACATGTATTTAAATAAGGACACACGAGCTAAAGCTTCCTTTTAAGCGTACTGTTTGATTAAATGGAACCCTCGAATGAAGAAAAAGGTTTTCTAGAAATGGAGTGGTGATTGTGCAAGGTCGTCCAAGTCTGCTGTCTCTTCTAAATAGAAAACCTAAAGCGTCCTCAGCTTTAGCCTTCCACCTCTTTCTGTAGAAATACAGCATTTGCTTTTCGTCACAAGTAAACAATACATGATCACACGAATATGCTCTCGAAACGGAGAACGTCGCGGGTAGCTGCTGCGTGACATTCGAAAGGAGCGTCGATATCCGTGTTTTGTTATTGCTTCTTTACTGACGGCCATTCGCTAACAATAGCAACGACGTATCTGCATGCATTTGGAACTTTGTAATCTTTCCGTCTAGGTTCGGGTAATTTTTTGTCGAGTGTGTCACTTTGTCTCTCAGCGGTGTCTAACTCGCATTCTTTCCTAGGTGAACTTAAGGTACCTGGAGATGGACCACCCTAAAATAAAGTTCGTTCTCGTTGGAATAACAAGGGCTAGGGTAAGTATCATACGACTACATATTTGAGGAAGGGGGATGCAGTCGGTAGGACCTTGCTGAGTGTCTCGACGTGAAGTTTGTGCAGTGCGGATAGAACAGCGGGCAGTGCGGCCGTTATTCGTTATTTCTCCAGAGCGCCGCACCGCTGCTATAGGGCATTGCAGCCGGGGCCGACTGTTTACAAAACAGCGGAGCATTTCCTTTCCTTCCTTCGTGTTGCGTTCACCCTGCCGAGGTAAGTCAATGACCAGGCCGGGGCGCTTTCTAGCTTGAGGTCCCGCGTTCGATCTCTGTCGAGGCGGCCGCATTGCAGTGGGAGCGGAATGCAAAAATACTCTTGTACATCGTGAATTTCATGCACATAAAGATAACTCGAGGGGGACAAAATTGATCTGGAGTCCTCCACTGCCGTATTCCTCATAATCATTTCATGGTTTCGGCTTACACAAAAGAGACACCATTTAATTTATATTTATTGTTTCTTGAAATCCATTAGTTCCGCTGATAAATTATGCCAATCTTCTGTGGTCCCGAGAAAATATAACATTTAGGCTGATCCATGCTGGAGTAATACGGCATAACACAACATAAATTATCTTTGCGTGAATAAATGTAATGGGCAGGGGGACAGGGGGGAGAAGTGAAGATACCTCCTTGAACTAAGTTTCCGCTTCAATGCTGTAGGATGAATAAAAATGCTTAAGGCGCTGATTCCTGCACCTGAGCGCTTGAAAAATCCAGCCGAAATCTTGCTGAATTTTGCTAACGCTTAACCGGCGATCAAATTTCTCCGCAACAAACTCTGTGACAGATTCTGTTCGTTCATTAGCATTCAATAATAAGCTCGCTGCGAAAGGTATTCCACGCAAGAGGTGAATTTAAGGCCACACAGCATATAAGTTTCGCCCATCACTTTCTTTAAATCTCCATTTACTCTGGTGTTTCAAATTGCTCTGTGAAACAGGAAGTGAGCACCGGTGCCTTCAGAGTAAATAATTATTGTGTTGTGAGCGCGAGCCGTGTTCCGACCACTAGAAGCGTATTTATCTTACTAAGAATGAATGACCTAATTCCTGGCTATTGAAAATTCATTTCCTTACCATTTCGCTATTTTCTTTGTAAAGGGCAAGTGTGGAAAGTTTTGAGCGTTCAGGGCGTCATCAATTCCTAATTGAGGCAAATATGTATGTGCGTAAATTGCGCTTATATATATATAGCGGTTACGCCCGATCGTAGGCGCCTAACGTATCTAGTTTATGTGCAATGAAGTATTTATTGAGTTGGTAGACACATCGGGATCACCAGCGATCCGTCTAATTGGGGTGGCAGTTCTCATTATCCTTTACGGACGCACTCAGAGACATTTAGGGGATCGAGGCCAATAACATATTTTCACGAAGAGTTGCGAAGAAATGGTTTTATTTACAGTAGATAGACGATGATCGTTGCGTGATGGTAGCGCAGCCCGGCCTCTCACACTGCTCGTTCTCTTCATCTTCTCTTTTTTCCTCTTGTTTGTGCCTTTCGTATCCGTTACATTTCCCCGCAAGCAGACGAAGCACGTGGGGCGAGTCAGGATGGACAAGCAGGGTAGAAAGTCTTCAGGCGAGCAATATGAGCCAGCTGAGTTCTGCTTGATCGCCGGCCATTGCGCAAGAGGCGAGCTATGACGTAAGTGAGTTCGCTCAGGTGGTCCACATCCCCAAATGGGCTTAAATATTGTGAAAAAAACTTTTGGCACAATCCACGCTTGCGTTGCGGTCTCCAAAGAAGGACCAAGTCACCTTTTTTCAATGTTACTTGTACGTGACGGTCGTCGTATCGCTCTTTCGAACGACTTTGCGAGGCCAGAGCACGAAGAGGAGCTATTCGACGGGCTTCTTCGGCGAGACACAAAGTCGCCGATACAGAATCGTCACTGTGCAGAACGAAGGGTAAAAAAGTGTCCAGAGGGCTTCGCGGTAACCTTGCATATAGGAGATAAAATGGGCTATAGTTCGTGGCTTCGTGTTTTGCCGTGTTGTATGCGTAAGTGATGAAGGGCAGCACGTCGTCCCAGTTCTTATCATTGGAGGAGACGTACATGGCAAGCATTTTGGTCAGCGTTCTGTTTGTCCTTTCAACGAGGTCATTGGTCTGTGGATGATACGGCGTGGAATGACGGAACTGTGAAGTGCACAAACGAAGTAACTCTTCAATGGCATCAGCATTGAACTGGCGACCACGGTCGCTGATGATGACACGTGGTGGGCCATGACGAAGGACCACGGAACGCAGCAGGAAGACCGCCACGCAAGCAGCGGTGGAAGACGATATGGCTGCAGTTTCTACGTACCATGTAAGATGGTCTACGCAGACAATTATCCAACGGTTCTTGTTGTTAGATAACGGGAATGGGCCCAAAAGGTCAATGCCTACTTGCTCGAATGGCGTACTGGGCGGTGTCAATGGCCGAAGGGGCCCATGGCAGCAGTGGTCGGTCGCTTGTGACGTTTTCACAACTAGCGACATAGCGCTTGGTTGTTTCGTATATCTTGGGCCAGTAAAAGCGCTCCTGTGTGCGGTGTAGCGTTCGTACGAAGCCGAAATGGCTGGATGTCCCATCGTCCTGCATGGCGCGTAGAACGTCGGAGCGGAGACTATCGGGGACAGCAAGCAGAAAACGCGCTCCATCCCCGGAGTAATTAGTTTTGTAGAGAAATTTATAACGGACAGTAAAGCGATCGCTGCCTTGAGAATTACGGGCGGCGAAAAAAGCGGATCGAGGGCACGATCATTTCGTTGTTCTCGCTGAAAGTCTGCCGCGTCAGGGAATTCAGAAGTAACAGCAGCGAGACCGTCGTCGAAATTCTCAGCATCGCAGTCGGTAGTCGCAAGAGGAATCCGATAGAGGCAGTCTGCGTCAGCGTGATGACGGTCACTCTTGTACGATACCACAAAGTCGTATTACCACAAGTCGTATTACCACAAGTCGTACTACCACAAGTCGTATTACCACAATTCGTATTACCACAAGTCGTATTACCACAAGTCGTATTACCACAAGTCGTATACCACAAGTCGTATACCACAAGTCGTATATTACAAGACATCCCAAGACCAACGTGCGAGGCCACCAGAGGGATCACGCAAACCGACCAGCCAGCATAAAGAATAATGGTCGGTGATAATCTTGAATGGTCTACCGCAAAGATAACACCGAAGCTTCTGTATGGCGAAAACAGCTGCCAGGCATTCCTGTTGCGTAACCGTACAATTGCGTTCAGATTTACTCAGGCAACGGCTGGAATATGCGACATGTTCTGCGCCACTGTGACGTTGCAGAAGCACCATTCCTATCCCGATTCCACTAGCGCCAGTGTGAACTTCAGTCGGGCAAGATGGATCGAAGTGACGCAAGAGGGGTGCTGACGTTAGTATGAATTTCAGTTGAGAGAATGATGCGTCACACTCTGCTGTCCGATTGAAGGATGCATTTTGTCGCAAAATACTTGTCAACGGGTAAACGATGTCGGGGAACAAACCGACGAAAATATTAACATGGGCCAATGAATGAGTGAAGTTCTCGTGCTGACTACGGTGGCTTCAGGGAGCTAACCACTTCAATCTTGCGAGGATCGGGTGTCACGCCATCCTTGTCGACTAAGTGTCCCAGGACCAGCGTTTGACGTTCACCAAACAGAAATTTTGTTTAGTTTACAACCAGTCCAGCTTTCTCGATGCAGTCGAGAACAACGCTGAGGCGTTCGTTATGTTCTTCAAACGTGTGGCTAAAGATTACAACATCATCGAGGTAGCGCATGCATATCTCTCACTTTAGGCCACGTAGTACTGTGTCCATGAATCTTTCGAAGGTGGCAGGAGCATTGCAAAAGGCCAAAAGGCATAACATTAAATTCGAATAGGCCATCGAGAGTCACGAATGCGCTCTTTTCCATGTCGGCAGGGTCCATAGGTATTTGCCAATACCCCGATCGCAAATCAAGTGTTGAGAAGTAAGAAGCAGTGTGCAAGCAATCAATGACGTCATCGATTCGCCGTAGTGGATAGAGATCCTTCTTCGTCACTGCGTTTAGTTGTCTGTAATCCACACAGAATCTCCAGGAGCCATCTTTTTTTCGGACCAGTATTACTGGGGCTGCCCATGCACTAGACAACTCTTGAACGACATCTTTGTTCATCATCTCTTTGACTTGCTCTCCAATAACTTTGCGCTCGGAGAATGACACTCTGGCTTCTGGCGGACGGGGTGTGCTGAGCCGGTATCTATTCTGTGACGAGCACGGAATGACGGTAAATGAAGGGGTGCATCTCTATGCGTGAAGTCGAATGCAGCCTTATGCCTGGCAAACACCTGTACCAGTGCTTGCCATTCCGATGTACCGAAGGCCTTGCTGATCATGCCAAGCATTAGCTCTTCAGAATGGCGATTATCGCGAGGAGAGCAAGCTGTAGAGACGTCCGTAGTTAGTGCCGCTATTGAGCTATATGCGGCTTCGTCGAAGAAAGCGATTTTCATACCGCGAGGAAGGACAATCGGCGTGGCGGGACAGTTCAGCGCCCACAATGTGGCGACTCCTTTCGGCATGCACACGACAGAGCAGGGCACAAGTATATCTTTTTAGCACAGTTTATGCGGAGAGGCCCTAATACAAGGTCAACACAATCAGCGTCAGCAGCAGTTGCAGAAACACGAACGGGCGTCAGGCACCACGATGGTGCAATGACTTCATCGAGAACACTGAGCGCGTCTGTGTCCCTGTCTTCGCCACACGAGCTTTGTTCGGAATGTGCTGATATAAATAACTTATTCAATGATCTTTCGCCCCAACCACAGTCCACGGAAGTGCCGCACTGTTCAAGAAAATCGATACCAAGGATAACATCGTGCGAACAACGAGAAAGAACAAGGAATTCCGACACAAACACTTTCCCAGCCAACAAAACACTCACAGCACAAACACCAAGGCGATGAAGTGACTCACCACCTACTCCACGAAAGGTAATACCGTCGTTCCAAGAAAACATAACTTCGTGGCCTAGACGGTTTTTGAAAGCGAGGCTCATCACACACACAGTCGCCCCAGTATCAACTAACGCCATGGTCGGTATTCCGTCAATCGAGACATTCACTCTGTTCTTGAGCATCACAACAGGCAGAGGTATTTCTTGCAAAGGCCGTCGGGCGATCTCAGCTCCATTGGCCGCGGATGCTAGTTACCCGGCGGCGGTGAGGAAGAACGGCGCAGAGGGGACGAGGGGCGACGGGGACGGTTATTTGGTGGCGTCGAACTCCGCTCAGCTGCTGGCAAATCGCTGCGTCTGGAATCGTGTGAGAAGTGGTCCATTGGAAGCAAATTAGTCGTCCGTAAATCATATGAAGTACGGGTTCTGGGTGGCGAGAACATCGGTGGTGCCCTTCGTGATTGACGGCCTTGGCGACAATACCGAGTTATACGGTCTGTGGAACCACAGTTGTAGCACACGGGAGGGTCGCGTTTCACAGCATCTTCCTCGAAATGAATGCTAGGCTGCTGCGGGTGGCGAGAAAGTTCGTTGTCATGTGAATTACGTGTCTCTGCTGCTCGCTGAAATCCGTTGTATCGTTCATAAGTCACGTCGTGGTAGAAGGGTCGGTGCTGTTCTTGTCATGGTCTGACAGAAGTCACAGGGCCTCGGGGGTAAAAACGCGGCTGCTCTCGTTGTGGCCGAGTGTCATAAGTAGGGCCTCTGTCGTAGAGACGTGGCTGCTGTCGGGGCGCGAGTTAATCCTCAGTGCCCCTCGCCGCAAGATACGGGTAGAAGGATGCCATGTTTGGCTCGAAATCTGGTGGTAAGCGGAAGTAATGAGTGCCTGGATGTGTCACTTGCGCGTGCGTGTTGAGCTTTTCCCGAACTATTTTTTGGATCATTGATGCAAGATCGAGGGGCTGGTTGCTGTCAACGTTTGCAACTGTCGTCACATTGGCTAGCCTACCAAACTTCGTCTTGATGCGCCTCGTCTTTAGTTGCTCGAAAGTGCGACAGTGCCGATTGATGTCAGCGACGGAAGC
The DNA here is from genome assembly GCF_023375885.2 of Dermacentor andersoni. Taxonomy (NCBI): domain Eukaryota; kingdom Metazoa; phylum Arthropoda; class Arachnida; order Ixodida; family Ixodidae; genus Dermacentor; species Dermacentor andersoni. Next base: position 132,764,844 of record NC_092823.1, read on the forward strand.
CGGGTTGTCTTTTGCGATGAGGAAATTGTAAACATCTTCGGCAATTCCTTTTGAATGTGCCCAACTTTGTCTTCCTCAGACATTCCAGAGTCCACCATCCTACACAGTTTTATTACCGCCTCAATGTAGGTCGTGCAGGTTTCGCCTGGCACTTGCGCACGTTGTAGTAGCGTCTGTTCTGCCCTTTTCTTTTTCGTCGCGGAGTCGCCAAATCCCTCTTTGATTTCCGAAACAAATCTTCCCCATGTTGTGAACGTTTCCTCGTGATTGTCGAACCACAACAACGCAGTATCCGTTACAAAGAACACGACGTTGGAATGCTGAGAAGCGCTGTTCTACTTGTTGGCGGCACTCATCCGGTGATAATGGATTAGTCATTCCTCGACGACTTCATCCGATCTGTCGGCGAAGGGACAGGTATCTCTCAGTTATAGAACATAACTTGTCGGCGCAGCAGTTGGAATGGGCCGTTATTCGTCTGCGTCGTGGAACATATTCAACTCCGGTAGATTCGGTGGCAGCCCAGCGAGGTGACGGCTCCGTCGAAGAACTTGCGGTTCAGCCTCCATCTCCGGGTGTCGATTACCCAGCACCTCCACCACAACTGTTACGAAGAGTTGCGAAGATACAGTTTTATTTACAGTAGATGGACGATGATCGTTGCGTGATCATCGTCCATCACTGTAAATCGTTGCGTGATCAGCGCAGCCCGGCCACTGAAACTCTTCGTTCTCTTCGTCTTCTCTTTCTTTCTCCTGTCCATGCCTTTCGTATCCATTACAATTTGTCTAAGAGTTATGAACCAGCAAGGAATTGGTGTATTTCTCGTACTATGTTGGCCGTAATAATATGCCGTGATAACGGCACCTAATAGTCTTTGAAAAAAAAAACTTCCACATAACCTTGGAAAATCGTCACTAGCACAGAAGTTACCAGAAGAAAGTGTCCTTCAGAAACAAATTTTGTGAAAATCTGGACGGCACGCACCACTAGAGACAAAAACAGACAGAAGGAGCGCTAACAAAAACTATATTTCAGTCTGTAGGACAGAAACAAAATAAATTGATATCTGAATTTATTCGCTATAATCAATACATTATTATCAGTAAAAACGAAAAAAGGTCAAAGAACATATTGCTACGGAGCAGTGTTTACAATGACGAAGAGGCGAGCAGTGAGAAGACGACGACGACGATTGGAGGCTAGCGCGGGCTGTCGCCTCTTGGCCAAGTGCGGCGTATTCCCTTTGTAACTACACTTGTATATAGCTTTTCGTCTGCGTCTTCCTACGTGACATATCTGGTGGAGGTGGATATTCCCTGCACCTCGTCACGGAGTTTCGCACTGCACGGTACGTCGAACATTCTTCATGGCTCCCGGCGACAACTCGACTCCGCCGGCTCCGACATCTGCTGCCACTTCGATGACCTACATCACTCTCCCCACTCCCCGTGATCCTGGCGTATTCTCGGGCAAAGATGGGGAAGACGTCGATGAATGGAGCAGCCTGTACGAACACGTCAGCCGCAATAATCAGTGGGACCCTACTATCATGCTCGCCAACGTAGTCTTTTACCTCGGTGGCACACCTCGAGTTTGGTTTCGGACGCACGAAGATGAGCTCACCAGTTGGGATTCGTTTGAGCAAAAGCTCCGAGACTTCTTCGCCAACCCCTGCGGGGCCCCAACTTGCCGCGCAGAAGGTACTTTCCGGCCGTGTGCAGACGTCCATGGAGCCTTACGTCACGTACATTCAGGACGTCTTGGCTCTGTGCCGCAAAGTTGACGTACACATGACTGAATCAGACAAGGTTTCCCACATCCTTAAAGGCATTGCCGATGACGCCTTTAACTTGCTCGTTTTCAACAACGTGGCCACGGTGGATGCAGTTATAGAAGAGTGCCACCGCCTGGAACTCGCTAAAAGCCGACGTATTGACCAGCAGTTTCCCGTCTGCCCAACACCCCAGCGACATCTTCCTGTGCCGACGCTCCTCGTCCCATTAACACTGGAGATGTTACCCGGATCGCCCGGCGTGAGGTCGAGGCCGCCTATCCGGCTGCCTTCGACTCCAGCACCTCCTACGCATCTGCAGTCACGGTTTCCCTGATCCAGGCAGTTGTCTGCCAGGAATTCGCAAACATGGGTCTTCACATCATCTGCTCGGCCCGTCGCCTTCATAACCACGGGGCTTCATCGATTCCGCCCCGTCCCGCATCTTATTACCCACTACGTTTCCGCAACCCATCAGAATGGCGCACTGCTGACGACAAGCCCATTTGTTTGCTCTGCCGTCGAATCGGGCACATTTCTGGGCACTGTCGCAGTCGCTGGAGTTCCCCGACCCGGTCTACTTATACAGACTACTCTCGCCCCTCAGGTGGCCCTTCTCGTCCCTATGTCGCACGCTCCGATATTGCCGCCACTGATTCTCCTGCGCCGAACCACCTTTATTCTCATTCGCCTTCGCCCCAACGACGACAATCTCGCTCTCCCCAGCTCAGTCACTCCTTTTCGCCGACTCCCTTCGGACGCCGCTCCCAGCCGGAAAACTAGACGATGCAGCGCCTCGAGGTCACGCTGCATTGCTCCCTACGCCGCTAAATCATCTACTGACGTTGCCCACTCAACTGAACCTTCTTGACGTGCAAGTCGACGGTGTTTGTGTGTCTGCTCTTATAGACACTGGGGCGCATTTGTTGGTAATGAGCGCTGACCTTCGTAACCGGCTCACCAAAATAATCACGCCCGCAACAACGCCTGTTGTCCGTGTCGCCGATGGCGGAACAGCCCCCGTAATTGGCATGTGTGCCGCCCACGTCTCCTTCACTGACCACTCCACTATCGTGCTATTTACAGTCATCGCCCACTGTCCCCACGACATCATCCTCGGCTTAGACTTCCTCTGCGCACATTCTGCTCTCATCGATTGTTCCGCCAGTACTCTCCGCCTTCACTTGCCTGTTCTGGATCCCGATGAATCACACCCCAGTCGCCTCAGTTCCATCGACTTCGTTCGCTTGCCGCCTTCGGCACTGACATACGTTGACTTCGTGTCATCCCCACCTGTGCCCGACGGTCACTACATCGCGGCTCCTATGTAAGACGTCCTACTTACACACAGGATCACAGTGCCTCATACAGTTTCATCTATTGCGGTGAATTGCGTCTGCCTGCCAGTGGTCAATTTGGTTTGACAACACAAGTGCTGCCACGCGGGATGTCTCTGGCCCAGCTTTGCTCATTCGAGTATACCTCAGTAGCATCTATTGCAGAAGACGACAATTCAGCTGATCTTTCTCTACCGTCGCAGTCGGCAACTTGTACCATCGCCGACTTACAGAAAATGATTGCGCCCGACATGCCGTCCGAGCATGCTCGTGAGCTCTACCGCGTTCTGTTTTCCTTCCACAGTATTTTTTACTTTAACGATCGTCCTTTGGCCCGAACTACAGCTGTTAAACATAGCATTAATACCTAATACCAGCCATGCCCCTCCTATTCATCGCCACCCGTACCGAGTGTCACCGGCTGAGCGTCAAGTTATTCACGCAGAAGTTCGCAAAATGCTTGCCAAGAACATTATTGAACCATCATATAGTCCATGGGCGTCACATGTACTGGTCAAAAAGAAGGATGGCTCATGGCGCTTTTGCGTGGACTATCGGCACCTTAACAGGGTTACCAAAAAGGACGTGTATCCCCTACCTCGGATTGATGACGCCCTTGACTGCCTCCACGGTGCTCACTACTTCTCCTCTATTGACCTTCGCTCCGGCTACTGGCAGATTGCCGTGGACGATCTTAACCGCGAGAAGACGGCTTTTGTAACACCAGACGGTCTTTATCAATTCAAAGTGATGCCGTTTGGTCTATGCAACGCTCCTGTCACTTTTGAACGTATGATGGACTCCCTTCTTCACGGTTTCAAATGGTCCATGTGCCTGTGCTACTCGGACGACGTTATAGCATTCTCCCCAACGTTGGCTACGCGCCTCGAGCGCCTCTCAGCAGTCCCGGACGTTTTTCGTCGAGCCGGTCTGCAACTCAGCGCATCGAAGTGCCAATTCGGCCGTCGCCAGATTACCGTCCTTGGACATCTCGTTGAAGTGAACGGAGTGCAACCGGACCCAGGCAAGATCCATGCTGTTACGCACTTCCCTGTTCCGAAGTGTGTCAAGGATGTGCGCAGCTTCATCGGCCTTTGTTCGTGCTTCCGCCGTTCCGTGAAAAATTTCGCGGCCATCGCACGAGCACTAACCGAGCTTTTGAAAAAGGACGCCCCTTTCCAGTGGGGCGATAACGAGGCCTCTGCATTCTCGTATCTAATCGACCTTCTCACAACGCCTCCCGTTCTGGCCCATTTCAATCCTTCTGCGCCTACCGGAGTCCGTACTAATGCCAGTGGTCATGGAATTGGCGCAGTACTGCCCAACGCCGGCGTGGCAACGACCGGGTTATCGCTTACGCCAGCAGGCTCCTCTCACCCTCGGAGCGCAACTATTCCATCACTGAGCGTGAGTGTCTGGCCCTAGTTTGGGCGGTTGCGAAGTTCCGCCCATACTTATATGGCCGAACCTTTTCCGTTGTCACACACCATCATGCGCTTTGCTGGTTATGCTCACTGAAAGATCCTGCAGGAAGACTTGGTCACTGGATCTTACGCCTCCAAGAATATTCGTATACTGTCACCTACAAGTCTGGCCGACTACACAAGGACGCTGACTGCCTGTCTCGCTACCCGGTAGACAAGCCTGACGACGCCGATAGTAGTACCACCAACGGCATTTTCTCTGTGTCTGCCTTCGCTAACATCGCCGATGAGTGTAACCGAGACCTATCGCTGCGCGCACTCATCGAGCGTCTGCGCTCTGCACCTACCGACGCATCCGTTCGCCGATATGTCCTCCAGGGTGGCATTCTGCACCGAAGGTACGTCGTCACTGACGGATCTGATCTTGCCGTGCCAAAACATGTACGACAGACTAGATGCATGACGCACGCACTACAGGACATCTTGGGGTAACCCGCACGTACGACCACGTCCGCGGATCTAGGCAGGGTCATCGAAAAGCACGGAAAAAAAAGCAGCCAACGCGATTCGACTCCTCAAACGTGTCACTTCGCGGAAGGCGGGCATGAGAGAGGAGAGCCTATTTAGGCTCGTGCAATCCTTCATCATCAGCCACGTCGCGTACGTTGCAGCCTACCATAGATGGCTGCAACACGAACGAAACAAGATCAACGTGATCATCAGAAGAGCGTACAAGACGACGCTGGGTCTGTTCGAGTCCACGAGCCCGACCCGCTTTTTACAACTCGGGATACACAATACGCTCGAAGAAATAGCCGAACCGTAACGGACCTCTCAACTGGAGCGGCTGTCCATGACCAAAGCCTGGAGGAAGGTACTGCATGACCTGGGAATAGGACGCATAACGTGGTGGAGATGAAGCTCCCCGTCCCCGAAGAGGTCCGACGCAAGACCAGAATCGACCCCATACCGGGGAGCATGAATGCCGAGTTCAACAAGGGAAGAAGAGCTGCGAGGGCCAAGGCTCTCATTGACCAGCACGCCAAAGACGAGCACGCGCGGTACGTGGACGCGGCCGAATACCAACAGAACGCCTTCGCTGCGGTCGTCATAGAGGCGTCCACCGGCGCCACGAGGACGGCAGCGAGTGTGAGAAGCGCCGGAGCGGAACAAACGGAGGTGGCAGCCATCGGCTTGGCCATCGCCGACGCAGACTACCACACGGTGCTGAGTGACTCGAGACAGGCGGTGCGAAACTTCGCCAAAGGCCAAATCTGCAGGGAGGCCGAGCGCGTACTGCGAGCAGAAAAGAAAACTACAAGACAGAAAAGTAAGACTCAAGTGGTTCCCGGCGCACGCGGGGGACGCGTCGGAACGCAATGATAACCACAATGAGACGGCACACGCAGCGGCCCGAGCGCTAACCAATGGCGCCCCGGCGACAGACCGTCCGACGTGGTTTGGAACCAAGGACCGCATGACGGACTACAACAAAATCACGAAGGCCTACCGCCTGGCTAGCAGGACTCTCCCACCCCCACACCCAAGGCTGAGTCGAGCGGAGGCGGTACTACTGAGACAGCTCCAGACCGGATCGCTACAGAGCCCAGGACTGATGCATCGCATGTACCCAGAGACATATCCGACCGAAAAGTGCAGAGTCTGTCGGAGGGAGACGGCAGATTACACGCACATCTTGTGGGACTGCGTTAAAAATCCAGAAAAGGCAAAATCAAGAACGATCCCACCGTGGCTCGAGGCATCCGCGAAGAGCTACGACCAAGACGAACAGCTCTGGGCCGTCCAGCAGGTACTCGGGGCACTCGAAAGACAGGGACCCAGCGAACCGGCAACGGTGAGCGGAGACCCGCGCCTAGTAACGGCGACTTCGTCGATGACGTAGGCCCTCGCCGGGACGCGCGAGCGCCTAACTGCAGGCACAAATAAGGTTGGCTCCAATCCAATCCAATCCAATATACATTTCATACATGAGGTGAGTACGGTGCTGACGCTCGACAAGCCCTCGCAGCAAAGAAGATATTCATGCAAACTACATGTCACGATCATTCCTTCTACATAACCCTACATATCTTTCTTTTTTTTCTTTCTAATGAAACAGGATCACGAGTTCGCTAAAATTAACAACGGTCAAATTGAGACGGGAGAGATGTTGGCGGGCCTAAAGACTTACAAAGATGAAGGAAAAGTACCAGGGAAGCAAGACGTTATTTACCTGATTACTGGGTAAGTAAACAACGGGAATAGTTTTTGCCTTTCTGTATATTCGCATTCTACGACACAAAAAAGGAGGAGGTTTCTGAAGCAGCGCATGTCTTTGCAATCATTAGAGAGAAAACCAACTGTACTGATTTATAAAATTGAGCCTTCGATACCTATGTCATGAATTCAGTTATAGATATTTAGACAAATTTTGCAATTATTTTGCAGGCTTGACATGATAAAGTTCGATAAAGGAAAATTGGACACTGGTATTAATGGTACGTAGAACATCCTTTGATGAAAGCGAATTTTGCGGTGAAGGCATGGTCACGTTATGTTTAAGGTATTCGCACATAAACCAAAACGTAACGTTCGTTTGAAACATGATCCAAAGGTCTAGAGTTCTGGCATCGACATTGGGCGGAAGAGTATTTTCTTGTGTAACCACGTTGCGACAAATGTTTAATTACTGAGTAAATACTATGAAGTATTTTCACAGGCTACCTCTTCAGCTATTATTAAAAACAATGGGTAATGGTTTCCGCTCCTAAATTGTAGAAACTTCAATGTTTGAATACCTTCTGGATATCCCTCAAGGTGACGAGAACAAGCTGCTTGCAAACAAAGCAAGCTTACTTAGCTACGCATTTATTTTCGCTATGACTAGAAGATATCCCACCCCGATACCGACGCTCTAGAGCAGTCCCCGGCTCTGTACGACAATGATGGCTTGTGCGGACGGTATCACGAGATGGTGGTGCGTTACTCCAACGAGTGAAACAGCGCGAATACGTGGAGCTCAACGCGGCCACTTGCCGCAAGCATCAGATATGAGTTTTAATTGTAGAAAAGGGCTGCAGACGTCCTCCGTTCTGTACAAGCAGGTGCTACTGAGAAATCGCAGACGACTTTTAACGCCAGAGCGTTAAGAAGCTCGTGTCGCAGAAAGGCCGGTGTCGGTGGCGTTGGCAGTGAGCGCAAAAACCCGGAAGGCAATTCATAAATAAAAACCACTTGCAAGATGCGCTGGGTGGGAATCGAACCAGGGTCTCCGCAGTGTGAGACGCAGACGCTACCACTCACGGTACAAAAAGTGGTAGAAAAGCGCCTCTAGTGAATCTGGTGCTGCCTTAGAAACGTGCCGTAGAAAGTTATACTGCGGTGTATATCGGTAATTATGAGCATGTAAATTTCAGAAGTCGTGGTAAAACGAGTAGCGAAGTACGTTTCCGCTACATTTCTTCTGCGCTTGGCGCACATGCATAGCCACCTTGCGGCAAACAGAAGACCCCTTCCTCGCAAGCTACGGCGCTGCCCCGGCAGGTGGCGCGCCACTCTCCCGATTCTTGCCTTCGTCTTGTTTGAGCGCATTGGGGCCGTTGGGGACAGGTGCGAGGATGCCCCAATATCCTTCCGTTTAATAAGCTTTCTCGCTCTCTTCCCTCCCAACTTCCAGCGTGCGTAACTCGAACTCTCATGTTTAGGCGACGCGGTTCCTTTTTCCGCTCACAGCGCGATTCCTAGGTGCTGCGTCCGATGCGGGACACCTCTGACGTGATCGCTGCGCCGTAGCGCGTCTCGTGGGAAAGCGTCCCCTACGATGTGTGCCGTGCTACTGGCGAGCAGTCATGCGTCTGCATGGTGCTCCCAAGCGTGATGGAGGACGATCCCATCGAGGCATCAGCCCCCATGATTGCGTCCGCCTTCATGGCGTGTCGCGGCCCGGCTGTCCGTGCCGATCATGACATTTGGCTCGCGTAGATCGTTTCTCCCTCCGAGACACCGAGTGCTTTGGTTCGTTCCGCTTGCTCAGGCGCACGTTTCGTCTTTGTTTGACTCAAGAGCATGCCGAGCGAATGAGTGGGCGGGGTGAACGGGGTGCGATAACGCTACCGCGTTCCGCTCTTGAAGGCGAAGCTTGAGCGTCCTCCAAGTCTTTTTTGCTTTAGGGGCAAGGTAGTGCTCCAGAGAAAGAACAGAGGTGCTACTCAGACAACTGTTCTACGTTCCATAGGGCATGCAGCTGGCTACTAACTATCCGTACAATTTTCCCACACGTACCCAGTTTCCCGGGCTGTTACATCGAAACTATTACAGAAACCTAGCTTAGAATCTTGAAGATACCACTACAGTTTCAGCCTACTAATGGCTGGCTAACAGCTACTTCCACGCCATCATGAACATTAGTAGGCAGCTATACAAAGTAAGAATAGTAGTTTTGTCGGCGTATCACCTTGTAAACATTCGCCTATAACTAAATTATACATCTCCCTCGATGACCCCACACGCAAGTTGTCAAAATGCTGGAGTGAGGAAGTGTGGCAGCAGCAGCGAGCGAATTTACCTTCGTGTTGCCTTTCGCTTCAACGCGAACTAAGCATCGAGAACACAGCGCACACAAAGCTATCGGCACTCAGAGCCCTCTGTGCCCATCGCAGATCCCTCAAGACGAAGTGGCCACCAAAATAGATCTGTCCCCCCACCCCCGGCGCCTGGCGCGAAATGGAAGACGCGCTACCTCCCCACTTTCCTCCCTTGTGCGCGCGAGATTGAGCAACCATCGTAGGCTCACCCTCACGCGCTTTCACTCGCACATAGCGTACGGTGCGCGGCGACGATGTTATCGCACTTTGACTTTATACGGAACATCGCGGCGACTCCGACGCCGACGGCGGTAATGCGCCTGCACTGTTCATATAATTGTTATCGCAATAAAACAACAATGAATCTGCGGGACTGTTGTTCCCGGGTCCCCTGTCAGCGCATTTCTGGCCCCCGAACTCGCCTTTACTCCTTTGAACTTTCCAGTCTATGGCGTTTTGGTGCAAAATGTCTCAGCTACAGTCCAACATAGTCTCGATTCAATGAAGTCTGGCTTGGCCATGACCTGATCTCAACACGACGTCAGCTACCGGCGCACCACCATCGGCTCCGCCAAGCAGCTCTCTAACTTTCGTGAAGGCAAAGAAAATGGTATTTCAAGCAATTCTTTTGTACAGTATAGCATTTTTCATGTTTCTATTGAAATACAAAATCTGTCTGAAGAAAGAACACGTTTTCCTTAGAAAACAATAGCAGTGAACTTCGTGGCCGCCCTGTGTGATCTGCTAATGAGAAAACACAAATATTTGGTAGCCTAAAATATTATCAAGTTTGCAAAACGAACATCTGTTTCTTGTGTGCGTTTTGGAGCCCATTCACCTAGTTGTGAATTTTTAGGCTTTATATAGAAATGAGGAACAGTTCGAATACCCTTCGGGAGTCCCAACTATGCGTGGACTTCCCATAGCGCTATCACAACACAAATTAATTCTAGGTACTAGAGGGGTTCTTGTTTCACACATGAAAGTGTAATGACGCCACTCCCTGCTTCGTATGCTACAGTTGCTGTGCTGGGTTGTGTACGCTGCGTAGTAAAAAGGCACGCCATGCTTTTTGCCGCACAGCGTTGGCACTAGTAACATCAGACCTTAGTCTACCGTTTTCAAAAGTTATTAAAGAAACGAGTTGGATGTGATAGAAGACGAGTAACAAAAGCACAAGGGTATCCAATAGAACTGGGTGATTTGGTTTATTTTAAGCAAAACGATTCCATTTGCACGGCCGTTGTAATGAGGGCATCCAATGACAGCTTTATATATGGACCATGAGAGCCGTGAAACAGCGCTTTACAATCTAAACGTAGAAAACATATTCGATACGGTGTGCATTATCTGCTCTGATTCCTGAAGTATCTCGCTGATAAAACAGAAGGTAATCTGGATCAGGTATCGCGTTTTATCAGCATTATATATGATTGCTTTACCAGTACCTTAGCAACAAAGGCTACGCTGGTGTGTGCAAAACATTATATGTGAAGATAGAAAAATTAAATACTATTATTTTTCCGGAATATATATTACAATAAAACTATAATTATTAAAACGGAACATGATATGAAAGAATTATACGTATTAGCACGTTGTGAGCAACGCAAAGGCTTTAAGTATAGTCACTGACAAACTGTAGAGCCGTTAACTCTTTAAAGAGTAAATAACTATCGCAATAAACAAATAACGACACCCAATGAGTGCCTATATATTTATTTTGTTTCTCGTATGTTTCTGTGAGCAGTAGCGTGTCTAAAAGAATAAGAAGGCTGATTATATCGTACTGACTTAAACCTAAAATATAGCGTTCATAGGTAGGTCGCATGATTATTGTTCTTACCATGCATCATAATGTACGAACCGTGTATTGTAACCAAGCTTTGCAAGAGCAATGCTGCCTAAAATTTTAGGACGTGCATATATTGGAGCCACCTGCCGCGAATTGGGAATCGGCGAGGGTGAAGACACGGCCCTTACGTACAACGGAGTCCATACGCTAGCCCACGAACTAGCCCATTCGTAAGTATATTTGCCGCTGCAACTGTGGAAACATAAGCTGATATTTAAAATTGTCCTACCGTTACATTCTGCAGGCTAGGCTCACCGCATGACCAAACCCCGGAGTGCCCTTGGTCTGAAGGATATATGATGAGTTACGTGGATGGAGGATTAAAGAAGTACAAGCTTTCCCGGTGCAGCCAAGCGAAGATTAGAGAATATGTGCAGTAAGCAGCAGCCCATGAATATTCTTGAATCGATATGAATCCTTTATTAGGCAAGCGAAATGCTCGCGACATGTAAATGAGCTGCTCGTTTAAATCTTCAACACAGGGAATCAACGAACGTGAAAGTAATTTTAACGCGACAGCGTTAAGGAGCTCGTGTCGCAGAAAAGCCGGTGTCGTCGGTGTGGGCGTCAGCGGCGTTGGCCGTGAGCGATAAATCCCAGAAGGCACTTCATGAATAAAAAACATCTTGCAAGATGGGCAGGTGGGAATCGAACCAGGGTCTCCGGAGCGTGAGACGGAGACGCTACCACTCAGCCACGAGTTCGTTCCTTCAAAACGGGACAAAATCGCCTCTAGTGAATGTGGTGTTGCCTTAGAAACGTGCCGTAGAAAGTTGTACGGCGGTGTATATCGGTAATTATGACCATGTAACTTACAGAAGTCGCAGTTTCACGAGTAGCGAAGTACGTTCCGCTACATTTCTTCTGCGCTCTGCGCACACGCAGAGCCATCTTGCGGCAAACACAGAAGACCCCCTCCTCGCATTGTACGGCGCTGCCCCGACACGTGGCGCGCCACTCGCCGCATGATCGCGTCCGCCTGCAAGGCGCGTCGGGGCCCGGCTATCTGTGCCGATCGCGACGTTTGGCTGGCGTAGCGCGTTCCACTCTTGAAGGCGAAGCTTAAGCGTTCTCCAATTTTTATTAAATGCAGTATTGTCAATAATCTTCACAGTTACCATTAAATTAGCGAACTAAAAGGAGTTGCTGTGGCATTACATTTATTATAAAGCTCTCTGGTAGGCGTTGTCTCAATTATTATATTTCTGACACACAAGACAAAGGAAGAACCATGGCATATGCAATCCACTTGTTGTAATGAAAGCTGTAAGCAAAGCTTTCTTGAAATGTTTAAAAACAATATAAGTTAGTTATATAAAAGTTAGCTCTTTCAAATTGTGCACATCAAATGCGCAAGTTGCAATGTGTAACTAAACATTCGTGAAATGGTGAATAATGTATACACGTGAAATCAATGTACACAATTATAGCAATTTTCTTTCCATGCAACTCGTAATCCCCTGAAACACTTATGTTTAGGCGTCGCAGAGTAGTACTCGTTATTTTCCTATTGTTTTCCTTCCTTTTCTTTTTTACACTTCACCGTTCGCGAACTATGGAGAAATGTAAACAGCAATTCAATTGAATACACAGTGTGAGACGTCGACGCAGAACATTCACCAGGATGAAGATGATGTTTATCAATGGCAGAGCTCTGAAGAAAGGCGTACGCAGAAAGAAGTGCCACGCACATTTAAACGCGTTCGCGGCTCCTCTCTCTGCTCTTGTTACAGTGGCAAATGCTCAGTGGTCTAAGGATGGGGATTCCAAATATAACAGATACATGCTAATCAAAGAAACCAATCAAAGTCATGCGCTATAGCATTAACAGGTATACGCGCTTTAGTGATACCTATGAGCCGATGTTATGTTTACACGGTAATTTTACGTAGCACTTTAATGTTGGAAAATGCCGAACACAGGTGGTGACTTCACTGGCCTTAACTTGTTGCTCAAAGTTTTGCTCTACATAAGCCGCAACATGCGATGACCGTGATCTGTGATCGTGATCGCGATTTTTTGTGATCTTGCTTTTATAAATAAAATGTTTACTCTTCGACATGCTCCGACTGCCCCAACAGCAGGTACGACGGGGGTAGCCTGAATTGGGGAAAGCAAATACACCCTTTAATATTAGGCTATAGTACATGAGAAGGTGTGTCTGCTTTCTAGATACCTACTAGGCCGCATTAATATTTTATGTTTTTGTAGGTGTGCTGCTTGAGTAGATGCGCTAACTGGCATTGAATCGGTAAGCATGCAATGCAATGTAATTTCGGTATGGGGTCCGGTGATATCAGCTTAACAGGTAAAACATAGCAGTGTTCGCATTCTTCAGAACATATAAAATGAGCGGCTTCTTGCGTTAAAGCTTTCAGGCACCTTTTCTTCCTAGTGTACTTTTTAATAAACGCCCTGACGTGTCTTGCTATTCTTAAAGGGCCCCTGAAACGGTTCGGACAAATTTTGTAGACTCGTAGCGCACACCTTAAGTAGAACATTCGAGCCATAACTTAAGTGAAGCATTATGTATTAATGGAGCTACAAGCGATTACAAGGTACCCTCCTCCCTAGACAGGCTTTTCCTCCTCAACTCGTTCGCCGAGCGATCGGGGCTAAGCTCCGCCTTCACTGGTTCTGCGCCACGATGCGACGTCACATCGTCCACTTCCGGTTGTTTTGGAGCCCGCCCCCGCCCGCGCGAAACGTCCAGCTAGCGGCTTGGCCGTAAACCCCAAGCGAGAGCTATCGAAGCACCGTGCGTTTCGATCATTCTGTCTTAGCGCCGAACGTGTCTGGTATTCTGGTAATCACACACTAGCAGAACGTTTCGATGGAACGGTGGAGGCATAAACTCAAGCTGATGAGGGAACCTTAGCGTAGATGTACGTGAGCTGCCTGATCGGTCTCCATGGTCCAGCCACCCGTGGCGCAGAGCTTAACCAGCTAAAGAAAGAGCTAATATTGCTCTAACCAAATGTAAAACATTTTAAACATTTACAAAAACAACGCGTTAACGATTACACTCCTGCGAAAAATTTACACCGGCAGCAAAGAAGAATACATTTTGTTACTGCTACTGCGTGTGGTTGAGCTCTATGCCACCAGGTGGCTGCACCGTGCAGCCCATTCACATTTGCGCTTCTGTTCATCCCCTGAAACGACACGCAAGGGCCAGGCCCTAACCCATTGCGCTTGCCTTTACCCTAATACCCGACTCGCGAAACGCTATTGCGTTAAGGCGGAACCGCATGGCGCGATTTCAGGCGCGATTGACGCGCGGATGGTGGGACGCGCGCGTCATTTTGACGCGTGCCCAGCATAATCCGTCACCAAATCGCGCCGCTCCGTGATGCTACTCGGAGTAGAAAAAAACGGGTCGCGCGGCGCGTCCGCCAATCAGAGTTCAGGTAGGTCACGTGGCATTTGGTCACGTTGCATTTTGGTTTTTGGTTTTGCCACCAGATGGCCCTGCTCTCTGCGCATCTCGACGGAACTTCTCTGGCGCAATTTTTTTTTTCTCGGCAGAACTGGCGCGTGCGTCAAACAAAGCACGTGCTACCGTGATTTCGTTCGCACATCGTGTTGGTTCGCGCATCGTGTTCCCCTAAAATGGACAAAGCAACCTTCAACGAGGTCGTAATAACTGAAGTGGAGAAGCGTCGCGTCATGTGAGACGTACGCGACGACCACAATTACAAGAACATCAAACGTGACCAGGCTTGGCGCAGATACCCTCGGCGTAGACGATATAGCAGATGCCCTCAGCATCCCCCTTAATAGTAGCAATCGCCTATTCTGCTCGGTAGTAAGCCGCCGACACTCTATTTTCTATGTGAAGTTGTAAACAAGCAGCGGCCTCTAAGCATGCGGAAGGTACATAGTCGCAGTTTCGCACGCAATCTTGCTGCTTGAAATTAAGCTTGACAAATACACTTCGGACAAAAATGTCGCTGTCTCATTACACTAAGATTATTTTTATTATAGTCTTCTGTAATTTTAAAGATATATTATATATGCGGTAACAGAGACAATTCATGTCGTTGGGAGTTATGCTGTCTGGCAACCCGGAAAACGCGACGCGAAAGCGCCGCTCCCTTTTTTCGTGCGGGTACTCGCGCGTCGGCGGCAACGCGGACGTTTGCCGCGAGTCGCGTTTTTCGCTCGCGGCACCCTAATACCCTAATACCGGATTCGCGAAACAATATTGCTTTAGTAATCTTCCGGTCTGAAGTGACGGCCGCAATCGCACAAATCCTGGCGCCCATAGGATAGCGGCAGTTCGATGCGCTGCAGCCAGTCCGCTCGTCTTCTGGCTTGCAGAGGGACACGATGTCGCAGCTTGACATTGCCAGTCGCTACGTTTGTAATCCACAACGCAATAAAGTCGAATCATAGCGCTCGCGAAAAGACAGACAGACACTCACGGCGGAGCTCTTGTCAAAGACGGAGCACATTGTAACACAAGCAGACGACACTTGCTGTGTGCCGGAAGTGCTTAAGTGTACTAAAAAACTGTTCTTGTGCATTCTCTTTATGTTACTTTCTTTTTATAAAAACAAATTAACTAACATTCCAACTATTACGAACAACATTTGTTTACCATAAAGTTGGAAAAATTATCGATCACGCGCCCTGGTCAGCCAATCGGATAGCTCGCCCCACTGACCTCATATGGGTGATTTCCGTCATATGGGTAGGGGTGGCTTAAAATTCCGCCGAGCAATGTGCTGCGATGGGGCAGCGATGTGCATTTTTGAAACCTTATAATAAATTACACGCTTTACGCGGAGCACTTAGATGTGTCAATTAAAGAACAGAAGTACCTACTCTAACGACTCAGTACGTTTGTAGATAATCGTCCAAATCGTTTCAGGGTCCCTTTAAGAATGCGCAGAGGGAGTGCAGGTCCTATGGTTTGACGAGTGGCGAGATGCGTTACATGCTTTCTTCCTTGGTGCTCTTCGTTTTTACATCGAAAACTTTGCCCAAGAGAACAACAGTGTCACAAAAAACTCGATTTTCTTCATAATTTTCAGTCTTGCTGGACTGCATCACGTGGTTATCGCCATTTCACGAGTATCGAATTATATAATCAACGTAGACATTTTAGAACTTTCCTATGGAGTCTTTTATAACTATATTATTCTTTTCTTTTTTTTTTTGTAACCTGGCTCCAATTTTTTCCCCACTCCAATGGTTGCGTGTTGTACTCGTACATGCAAACGATGTAACAAATGTTGTGCACTTCTTCGTTTCTTCTTTGAATGGCACCTACGAGTACCCTATACATAGGAATATTCTTGAGAAACATTTAAATCCCCCAATCTCGTCGATGATTTGGTCGATGCGGGGCACTGGAAAACGGAAGAGTTCCGTTTGTTCGTTAACCTATAGTGCGTGCATAAGTGAGTGATCCGTCTTCCTTGGGTACGGTAGTTATTGGTGAAGCAAATAGTCAAGGTTATGGCGTATAATACCAGAATGGAGCATTTCTTGACGCTTTGGATGTAGCCAGAACGTTCTCTTTTGACTCAGGCAATACGCTTCTTCCTCACAACGGACACATCTCGCACCTCAAATGGTACATTAGGGGTGCTATAACGTAAAGCTATCCCAAACTTTTCTATTCCAAATCGGCAGTCAGCCGTCCGTGGTTGGTCAAAGACATTTTTGAAACACCCCCACTTCGCCTGTCTCTCACTCGGCGTCAAGACAGCCGTGATAGCTCGCCATCTAATATGACGGGTACACGCTGATTATACATGATTAGACCGAACAGAAGAAAAACAGTTATTTCTAAGTCGACGCCTTTTCTCCGTTAGCCCTCGGCTATTGGTCAAACGTTTTCGGGCTGCATCCACTTCAACTGCCTGTCACGCGACGTCACAGAACCGCGAAAGCTCACCGCGTCGAAGTGACGTGTACGCGTTAAAGATGCATTAGGATACTGAACAAAACCGAAGAATTTTCTGAATAGCCACAGACTGCCCCTTTCTGAAAGGAATAAAAGATGGCTGCCGCCGATCGCTCGGGTACTGGCTACTCGCACCTGCCAGAGAGCATAGGTTGATTTGCGTACAATAAATATATTTGCATGGCCGTGTAACGTTTCGGCACGTTTATGACTTCACTCTGCGAACGCTTCTTTGCTGACGATCCGTTTTATCGGAAGTCATAATCTTTCGTTGCATGCCGCAGACATTTTCGACCAGCCACCTCAAGCAAAGTAAGGGAAAGCGAACCATTCGCAGACGCCGGCACCAACCTCTTCACGCGGTTATCGACTTTGAGGGCACTGGCTCGGCACCGTCGAATCTCTCTCCACTTGAACGTGATCCTCGCCTGTTGTCAGCGAATTAGATAAGACAAGCCGCTCAGCGTAGGTAATGTTATTTGTTTTTGCAGCAAACAAAAGTGATCTCCTATAAACGAGGAGAGTGTTTGATTGGTCTGTTCAAACAACCCTGCGGGTGACCGCCTGATGCTTGCGTCGGCGGTTACGCAGACTTGACGTCAGGAGATTGAAGTAAAAATATATTGCAATAGTTATGCCTTATAGGGCCCCTATAGCAGTTGTATCTGCTGGTTGATATGCTCCTACACGTATTTGTTTTAAAAACTTGGACTCAACATCTTCAGAATATGACAGGATTCTCCTTCTTTTCTCCATTATTGTTCCGTCTCTGATTTGTTCATCCGTAGGGATCAAGTCATTCCACAATATAATTAAAAATTTCAAAAATATATTATCGTGTTTTACGTGCCAAAACCGACATCTCATTATGAGGCACGCCGTAGTGTGGGGCTCCTCAAATTGGTACCACCTGGGGTTCTTTAACGTGCACCTTAATCTAAGTGCGCGGGTGTTTTCGCATTTCGCCCCCATCGAAATGCGGCCGCCGTGGCCGGGATTCAATCCCGCGATCTCATGCTTGACAGCCCAACACCATAGCCACTAAGCAGCCACAGCGGCTAACAATGTGATTATATTTAGAAGCTTGGCGTCTGGTCGTGATACGAAAAAAATCAAACTCAACCCCATACTATAACAAACATCTAAATTGAACGCTTGCGTCTTTCCGCCGTTTCAACTCCTGCAAGGTTCCATCATAGATGCAGACCCAAACTACCTTTACAGGCCGGCACAATGCCTTGATGGGCTAGTTCGTGCGAATCCATAATTAATTTGCTTAGCGCAAAACAACGGACACAATAGAGACGGCTGTCGCCTTTCCAGTGTTTATAATCTTCTCGTTTGCAATCCTTGCACTCATGAGGCTGTCTGATGCGCCAGTGTACACGAATAGGGTCATTCCCGGGCATTTACAAGCATGGGTAAAAAGTGTCTGTCTTAACTACAAATACACTGTCGTCTTGTCTGATTACTTTATCGTCATTGCAATGTGAGTTCGTAATTGTTTCCTCGCAATCGGTAGATCTCCTTTTGTGAAATTGCAGTTTTGCAAGGATGCACGCACATTGCGTTACTGCGCACTTTTTCAATAACCGATTTGTCAATCACCTGTCCTGTTGTTGCACATGTGGTCCGACAGCAGATGATAAATTCACTTTCACTTACAGTTAATTGTTCATTCAAGATACATGGTTGTCGGTAGTATACAGGCGAGGAACCCAAAGTCTGATGGTGACATAATTCAATAAATGCAGAGTCACCTACGGTGAAAGGGGTCCTTATTTGAACTTGCGCATGACATTCACGTCTCGTTCTCAGCATCACAGTTGGCACCACTGATCACTCGAGAAGCAAGAGGTCCGCTATTGGCAATAGCCAGTGCTTTCCAGAAAAGTAATAAAGATACTCTCAACTTTCTGGTTAAAAACCATAATCTTGTCCCACAAGCGAAGTGCATTTCCGCTAATTACATACAGAAAGCTCTGTATCCATACTTTCCATGCCTGCTGCTTGTACTCTATGATGCGTAGGCTTAACAGTTTTTTCAGCATGTTGACCAAGGGTCTTCCGCATGTGACATACGCGATGTTTTCGGCGCACCAGTTATTGTGTTCGCAAGTGTACTCATAGAAGTCGGGCCATCTAGTAGTGCTAGACTAAATACCGCCCAATGGCTCAGACTCCTCTACTGATTCAACTCTTCTGTAGTTCGAAAAAGCAAAAAGCAGTTATAAGATGTTTCTGCTGCTGAACTTGTTTCATCTGTAGGCAAACTTGACACATGCCTCAGACAGATTAATGGAAGACGAAGGCGCGCTTACGGTTGCGTTGCAGTGAACTGGACAACCTTGACTTGTCCAAAGGGCGCGACCACGCAATTCCACGTTGATTCTTGCAGCACCTATTGCAATGACGTCTTTCACTGTAGTATGGGCCCTGGCGACGATAACATCGTGCAGAGCCGAGGTGGTCATCTTGTATTGTGCACAAGCGAAGTCCTCTCCATCCGCCTTGTAGCCTATGATGAGTGGCTGGCCTCCTCGCTGTTTCACGTAGAAAGTCACCCACATGTTCAAGTTCATAGCCTACAGTGCCAAAATGTAGGACTCCGCGGAAGCTAGGAGTCTTCGAACATTTATTAAGACAACTTAGCCGCCGTATTCAATCTCTCTCTTCTGTCTTATTGTAGGTGTAGATCCTTGGGAAATACTGGCTTCTTCCCTTCCTTCATAGCCCTGGTTCCCTTTTCTAACTTCATCTGCTTTCGCTCCTGAGCAGCGAATCTTATATACAAACATATCCTGTGTGATAAGGGGACGAGAGACGCGAAATGGTGGACAGGGCAAAGGAAGTTTCATTTTAAAATAAAGTTCAAGATCTTTTCAATACCACGGTGCCTCGGAGAATCATCGTCCTCACCAGCAGCACACTACCTTTAATGTCTACTGCAGGATCCCAGTGACCTTCAATTATCCATGTCTTGCGCTTGCTTATTCCAACGCGCGCCTGCAGATTTCCTAATTTCCCCACCCACTTAATTTTCGGTTGTCTTCGACTTCACTTCTCTGCCCATGGCACTCGTGGTGTAACTCTAATGGTCAATCGGTTATTGGCGCTACGCACTACACCCTACTTAACGTGCCCAGCTCGATTTCTTTCTTTTCATGTCAATAAGACTATCGGCTATCCCCATGTGCTCTGTTGTTCACACTGCTCTCTCCTGTCTCCTATCGTTATGCTCAGTGATGATGATGACGGTGGTGGTGATAGTGACTCGCTTTGTAAAAAAAGCGAAAGGCTTAGAGAAAAGGCATATGTGACTTGAAGTTCCGCGAAATTTCATGTGGGCCAGTATTTACGTGGGCACATGCCTCTGGACTGAACATACTCAAGCTTTACCTAGGAACTTCTGGATAGAGCCTGTTTCTTTATATTGCAAATAAGCGCACATTAATCCAGTGTATATGAAAGTGAGAACCAGCGTTTTATTGCAATACTGTCAAGTTGGTCTATCTGAAACATTTATTACGTCGCAAGATTTATCACGGTGGACTCATTTTCTGTAAACGTGTAAAAGTCGAACATAGCCATATAGCTGCGTCAGAGATTTTAATACTCAATGATATAATTGGAATAATGTTACTATGAGCCATATTGAATGCGCAACCTTTAATCTGGTCAGCTATATGTATTTCAGGTACAATAACATGCTTGTAAAAAGAAATTTGGGCTTTTGACGTCTTTCTTGGCAGACAGTTTAGTGAAGAAAATAAAGATCTGGCATTCAGCGGCCACTACGATGATCTTACGTCGTAAAATCTGCTAATATAGCACTAACGCCCTAACCCAACCCACTGTGTGAAGGCTGATCATTTGCAGAGAAGTGTCCACTATAAGATGAGATTCTTTTCACTGTCAGACAACTGGCACTTTAGCCTGAAACCCGAAAATCTAGATTCATCTGAGCAATCATATAGTGCGTCTTTTGTTGTCTATATATGCAATTCAGGTTCTAAATTGGCACAATAGTTATCATGTATATGCCCATCTGGGCTAGAAATGATGTTTCATATACCAGCGTTTTTTTATGTTATTTCCGACATTGCTCAGAGCGGGCTCTTATTTCTCGCAGGAAACTTCCACAAGATTGCATTAAAGTCCAGAATGAGAAGAACTACTCCACCAACCACAAGAAGTTTCCCGGACAGACAGTGCGAAAGCTGTATTTCTGCAGGAAGATGATAAAGCAAAAAGCAAAAGGAAATAAAATCTTCGAAAAATCGGTGAGTTTGCAAGTTGCAAGTAAGAGCATACTTTCTCTCAATTCAACGCTCATAGATGGTATTCAATGGGTTTCGTTTGCACGACCATAAACTCTCTGCTGGTGACCTCGTACTCTTTTAAATATCACGCTGGTTTCAACTATCCAACAAGCTCTAGCGAGCCACAGTTGCGGAACAACCGTAAGCTAGCGAAGTAAAAAAAAAGGGAACGTCTTGCCATCAACTTAATTTAATGCTTGATTCGACCCACTTGAATCAAAAGCAGAAGCTCTCTACCAGAAGCACGGACCTATCGGCACTTGTCTGTGAGGTCACTGGTGGCAGAACTACCCCCTCAATCTTTATTCGTAAATAAAAGGTACTTGCACGTATTCGAAATGTTACATACACTCGGTTATACGCTTCCATTAACTAAAAAGATCACACTTAGCAAGACTCAAAGCTGAGATAATACATTTATAAGAAATTGTGGGATAAAATTTATCGTGATCAAAACTTATTGTATAGTAAACATACGCGATCAAAGTGTATTGGCAAGACTCAATGGCTCAAGCACCCAGCTTCGAATTATTTTTCTGTAACGTTCATAAAGGTACACTCGATGTGAAAACGAATAAAGATAAGGGAAATATTTGTACCACGGGAAACGCAGTGTTTCATATGTCGAAGACCTCAAAATACCATGGAGTCCATCTTCCTAGATTGCTGAAACTCAAAAAATATTTGCCTCTGGATGCCGATGCTATCAGGTTATCACTGGTGCATAAAGATGATGATGGCGTGACTGACATTTCCGTAATCTTGCTTGGTTTTCAAGCATATGGGAAAATATGGCTGCTTTCTACACCGATAGTAATGTTTGAAGTAGGTAAAGGCAAGGCGCAGAAGACCAGGACTTAGGAAGAAGAACACAAACGACAAGACGGGCGCCACTCACAACTAAGTTTATTTTCGCACCAAGCCTGCCTTATGTAGGTCATTCACGCCGACTCACGCACACAACTTTAGAAGGGAAAAAAAAACACAGCAATCTATCGACCATTCAGGAATGTTATCTGCGCAGCTATCGACAGAGCAAACAAGAACCACACGTGGATCAGCACAGGAGCCAACTGATCTAGTAAAGCCTTTTTCAACGCCAACGGGGACAAAAAACCAGACATAAAAAGTACCGTCTACACTTCACTACCATCCAATCTAACCACAACATAAGACACTTCAAACGCCTAAGACCCAGTCAGTGATAAAACCCGCACGACGATGGGAATAATGACCAACGAATAACACGGAAATAGCATGAAAAATGCGTCTAAGAACAGTGTCTGCGTCAAAACTAAAATCTCTAATAGTCACTCACCTAAAAATTGATAGAACATGTAACCGCGCGAAAAAAGAACCACGCGACAAACAATGAAATGGACAGAAGTGATGATGAACTATAAAGGTCTAAGAACAGCGTCTGCGTCAAAAAAACAACAAAAGCCTAAGAGCCCCTAGAAAATCGTCAGCAAAATAAAAACTAGTTAAATAAAAGGATGACAGATGGTAAAACAAATGAAATCACTCTAACAAGACGACTTTTTTAGAAGGTTTCATTTAGGCCTCTTGTTAGAGTGATTTCATTTGTTTTACCATCTGTCATCCTTTTATTTAACTAGTTTTTATTTTGCTGACGATTTTCTAGGGGCTCTTAGGCTTTTGTTGTTTTTTTGACGCAGACGCTGTTCTTAGACCTTTATAGTTCATCATCACTTCTGTCCATTTCATTGTTTGTCGCGTGGTTCTTTTTTCGCGCGGTTACATGTTCTATCAATTTTTAGGTGAGTGACTATTAGAGATTTTAGTTTTGACGCAGACACTGTTCTTAGACGCATTTTTCATGCTATTTCCGTGTTATTCGTTGGTCATTATTCCCATCGTCGTGCGGGTTTTATCACTGACTGGGTCTTAGGCGTTTGAAGTGTCTTATGTTGTGGTTAGATTGAATGGTAGTGAAGTGTAGACGGTACTTTTTATGTCTGGTTTTTTGTCCCCGTTGGCGTTGAAAAAGGCTGTACTAGATCAGTTGGCTCCTGTGCTGATCCACGTGTGGTTCTTGTTTGCTCTGTCGATAGATGCGCAGATAACATTCCTGAATGGTCGATAGATTGCTGTGTTTTCTTTTTTCCTTCTAAAGTTGTGTGCGTGAGTCGGCGTGAATGACCTACATAAGGCAGGCTTGGTGCGAAAATAAACTTAGTTGTGAGTGGCGCCCGTCTTGTCGTTTGTGTTCTTCTTCCTAAGTCCTGGTCTTCTGCGCCTTGCCTTTACCTACTTCAAGCATGAACCAACTAGCCCAAGCAAGAGTTTTACTTGATAGTAATGTACAGCCCATTTCGACAAATTCCGCCAAGGTATCGCTACGTTTCTCGAAGATTACGAAGTAAGAGCGCCATTCCCCGAGTGGATCGGACGTTTTGAGCCCCTTATATTCATGAAAGAGTCTTAGCCTTGCGTCAGCGTTTATCAGGTTGACGTACGGCTAAACCTCTTAATGTGACCCGCATGCATCTCTACCTCACTATGTGTGCGCACTCTTATGACTGGTAATCCCTCAACAGGTCATAAAAGATTCCGGGATAACCCGTCTCAAAGTGAATGTAGACGTTAATGCGAATTGGATAAGCGAGACAACGTCTCGCTCCTGCAGGGACGCGTTATGTATGAGGCGTGTTTGCAGCAAGGTTCCTTTTGCGCGCCTCCCTTTGTACATGCAGTGCCACATAGCGGCGCTGTTGCGAAATCCTCGCCTGGCAGGTTTATTGTATAGTATTCACACGATGTATTGTTAATGTTCATACTGATATATATATATATATATATATATATATATATATATATATATATATAGAGAGAGAGAGAGAGAGAGAGAGAGAGAGAGAGAGAGAGAGAGAGAGAAGAGGGTGTCCCAGCTAACTTGGACCAAGATTTCGAAAAACCTATGCGTTCTTCAGAACAGAAATCTCGTGGATGTTAGCGTTTATCTAAATATACAGTAGCATTTTTTGCTCGTCGTCTTTGAGTAATTAGTAGAGATAAATTAACTTCTTAAATATAACTTGAAACGTTCCAACGGCAGTAGGAAAGTTGTGGAGCTTGCAGAGAGCGCGTAGTGCCGGTAGGTTCGTATGCGCTGTGCTTTCGACTTTTTCTTGGCGTTGAAGCGACAGATACACGGAGGACAACTGGCTCGCGGCCGCGATTCCTAACTCCAGCGTTTTTACAGACAGTTTCCGCTGTCATCGAGCGAGATGTGCCCATGTTTATCTGTGCGCACGTGACGCCATGCTGGGTAATTTAGTTTAAACACGTTGACGGGCTTGAATTCATGATAGATTATGTAACCGCGACTGAATAAGGACGTAGAAAGAAGCAGACACACAAAGACAGTGCTGTATTTGTGTGTCTGTTTCTTTCTACGTCCTCGTTGAGTCACGTTTACATATTCTATAATTGTTAGTTGAGTTTGTAAGTGAATGTTTCCAATTTTCTATAGCCTATAAAACTACTATCCTTGCTTCGTACAGCAATCTACTAATTTGCTGTCACAATCGGTGCTTTTCCTTTCGGGCGGAACTGCGAACTTTCTCTTTAGACCAGTTAGTTTACCAACCGGCTGGAATAAGTGGTCCGCCATGTTGTGTGCTTGGTCTAATGTTCATAAACAGTCTATTTCAGAATAACACTTTAAATATTGAAAATGGCATTTAGGCCCATAAAATGAACGCATTCACCTGCCCAATTTAAGGAAACCATGAGCGGATGAATTGATCGGTTTCTGTTATCACTGTTTGCAAAAGATCAGATGACAATGCCATCTCAGACTATTTGAACGCCTGTGTTCTGCAGTTTTTATTACATTATGATGTAAATGAATTATGGTTACGTTTTAAGGACATTGTATTTTTGTTAATAAAACTACATTCCCTCCAGAAAGAAACGATTAACAAACGTTATGCTCGGGTATCGCGCGAAATATTACACTTAAAACGGAAAATTAAGGAGCGCAAGAATAAAACTATGTGTTACCTACAGAATCTCGTATGCATGCTACAAGATCTAAAGGGCCAAGGAAAATTTTTTTTGCACAGTTAGTCTGCCTTCTTACATCACGAATAAACCAAAATATTTCTGGTGCTACCGATCGAGGGAGCAGCACATTGTATCGCAGTTTACTGTTTCTAACGAAGCTGTTATTCAGCCTGACGTCATAGCAAGCACATTTTATTAATTTGTTTTAATCCGTGCTTACCAGAACGACCTTTAACGGCCCCTCTCCATGCTGTCAGTTCGACAATCCGATGCCTGAAATAGATATCGATCAAGAGGAAATTTTTCGCCTCTTGCACAAACTGTATGTAAAGAACCCTGCGGCCCCGACTTCATAACAAACGCATTTCCTCGAATACGTGCCGTTTGGATCGATAAATACTTATATATAATTTACAGGCGATCTTTGGAAACTTCAGTAATACCTAACCACAGGTGAATGGTCAAGGCAATACGTGTGCACAAATCTGACTCTAAACTCGACGTAAAGGACTACAGACCAGTTTCATTATCATGTGCGTGCAGTATATCGTGCGAGCATATCATTTATAAGGTCATAATATTGCATTTAGAGAACACTAACCTATGATACAGCGGGCAACATGGATTCCGTTCCGGTTAATCTAGAACAACTCAGTTGGCTCGGATAACCTATCATATAGCTGCCGCAATAAATAATAGAAGCCAAATAGACACTAATTTCTTAAATTTTTGAAAGGCATCATCTAGATCCTATTACTAAACTAAGTGCCATTAGTATACACGCGAAACCAGTTTCATACATTAATATCTACCTCGAAAATAGAAGGCAATACGTAGCTTTGAGCGACAGTATGTCTAATTATCTTAACGTCTTTTCTGGTGTGCCACAAGGTTCGTTTTTTGCGCCCTTCCTTTTCCTAATTTACCTCAATGATATTCGATTACGCGTTCAGCTGCCTATTCAAGTGCCCTTATTCGCCGACGATATCTTACTGTACAGAACAATAAATAGCCAAGAGGAATAAAACTAAACAATTCGTTAGCTTCAATAGAACATTCGTGCAACAAAGGGGGGATGAAATTGAATGTAACAAAAACTCCCAGTATCTCCTTTACAGACAAGAAAAATGCGCTCCAGTTTACGTACACAATAAATTATATCTCGCGCAGAAAATCCGATGAGGTGGCATATTCTGGGGTTCATTTTAGACCAAAATTAAACTGGGAACCTGATATATATAATATATATGGAGGCTCTAGGTAAACTGCGTTCTTGAGGAGAAAACTTAGAAACGCACCTCCTAGTGTGAAATGCGTGCAGAACTCTCATTAGACACCGCTTTACAGCATGCTGACATAATTTTGGCTCTGCACCAAAAGTATTTAACCGAATAACAAGAAAGCACACAAAACTTAGCATTGAGATTCACATATTCGTAATATTCACGTCAAAGGAGCATAACGAGCCTGCGTATCAAGGCTAACATCCAACCACTAGCTCAGCGCAGAATGGTTCCCAGATAAAATTTTTATATTTACTTTGTCACAACTCTTATATGTTACAGTAAGCAATATACATTCAAGCGCCATTGAGACATTCAGTCCGAACGAATCATAATAAATCAATACGCCACAATCTCAGCCATAATAACACTCACAAGTACTCTTATTCTCACACGCCATACACCCTTTGGGGTGTATATTTGCCACACAATAATAATCATCAGTCTTGCATGCGTTTCCTTTCTTGAAAACGCTGAGCTCGTTTTTTCCTGTCAAGAATGCTCTTGTCATGCTGATAACGCGTATCCTGTTCGTGACCAGGAAGTACTGGGCTCGCAGCGTTAAAGAAATGAAATGCGGCCAAGACAGGTGACGGTTATTGTTGAGTGGCAAGATAGCACCCAAAGGGTGCAATGTTGTTTAGGAGTGTACGCAAAACTTGAGAGTAACGCTAGTTGGCAGCAAAAAGATTAGGCAGAAAGACAGTACCGTGAAAGTGCCTGAAGTTCCCCAAAGAACGCTTGTCGCGTTAACATTCAACCCTCGTCACCCGATCGCGAAGAAGAGCATACACCATCGGGCTGGTATGCTCGGCGGCCCAGGTTCTATACTGACCACTATCGAAGTTTTAAAGTGTTTCGTCTTAATAAGATTATTATTCTTTGGGTACCTCCACGCAGTTTGCGGAGGTTGACTTTGTGTCTGTGTCTAACCGTTCTCTGTGGAGCCGCAATGCGGGCTTGTTGGCGGGGCAACTAAGAATACGATTTTAGTGGGTACAGACGAGAACTCAAGAAGGCACACCAACGACACAGACACGTCGCTAACTTCACAAAACTTTCTTTACCTCTTTTCCCGACTTCCCGGGAGTTGATGTGGTCTTACTAGCGCACCGCTCGGTTTCTTGCAACACCACCAGGTGGCGCTCACATCTGCGCATCCTTGCTGCGCTCACCTCCGCGCATCCTTCCTGTGAACAGGAACGCAACAATTTAGGTTTTAAATTTAGTGTTAGAAAATCGGGTGTTATGGTATTCAATGAAAACAGTGAACAGACAGTGGAGATACAGGGCCAGGAACTACTTCGGATAACAGAATACAAATACCTTGGTATATGGATAAACGAGGGCAATAGATATATGGAAACACAGGAAAAAACAATAACAGTGAAGGGGAAGAGAAATGCAGCCATAATGAAGCACAGAGCGTAATGGGGATACAATAGGTACGAGGTGTTCCGAGGCATGTGGAAAGGGGCCATGGTTCCAGGACTTACTTTTGGAAATGCGGTTGTTTGCTTTAAATCAGGGGTACAATCAGGACTCGATGGGAACCAAAGGTCAGTGGGTCGCCTCGCATTGGGTGATCACGGGAAGACTACAAATGAAGCTGTGCAGGGTGATATGGGCTGGACTAGTTTTGAAGTGAGGGAAGCTCGCAGTAAAATTGAGTATGAAGAACGCCTGAGGAATATGGAAGAAAGTAAATGGGCTGAGAGAGTGTTCAGGTATTTGTACAGGAAAAACATTATTTCGCAGTGGAGGAAAAGAACTAGGAAGCTTACCAGCAAGTATGTGGCCTGTAGGATGGGCAACACTGCAACAAAGACGGTCAAGCGGAAAGTCAGAAAGGCTGAAATAATCTCATGGGTGGCGGCAATGGAAAGGAAACCTCCCATGAATAACTATTTAAGAGGAAAAAACGAAATCAGGAAAGAAACAATTTATGATAACTCAAAGGGAAGCTCATTACTTTTCGAAGCGAGATCGGGATGCCTTAGAACACGCACCTATAAAGCGAGATATAAGAAGGAACAAGAAGCATGTGCTTGCTGCGGTAAAGCTAGGGAAACTATGGAGCATGTTTTATTAGACTGTGAAGGCGTCTACCCAGCGGTCGATTTAGGCACCACTGGCCTCCTTGAAGCCCTTGGGCTGAGCGGGAGCAGTGGAAAAGTGAACATGTGAACAGTAGGCATTAGTAAGAGGCGATTGGAGGATTGGTGGCCGAAAAGTAGGGAAACGACAAAAAACGGAGACGTACAAAAGCACAGTTAGCAATAGGGGATCAGAAAATTTGGGTGTGGGAGTTCATAATGTTAATTTTTTTTTTTTATTGTTTAACTTAGGTAGGACATTAGGCAGTATAATAGCAAGAGCTTGGTGGCGCAACCCACCATCCCGTTCCAGAGGGGACGCTGATAACATCCATCCATCCATCCATCCTTGAAAGTATGAGAGAAGGTATGGTAGTTTCAACGAGACGGGATACACTTCAGTCACAGGCTTGCACGATAAGTGGGTGGGCGACTTGCTATGCGCGCAGTCGCTTTTTGGGGAGCTCATGGGCGCTCATGAGCCAGAAGTAGTAATGAAAAAGGTCCCCTAAGGAAACCTCATAATGGCATCGCCGTCAATAACAGCAAAAGGAAGAAAACAAAAAATAGAGCTCACATGCAATAGGCTACATAAACATGCAGGGCGGCAGAAAAAATAAAAAGGGGGTAGGGATAGAGCAGCAGTTAAATAGGGAACATATAGGGGTGTATGCGGTTGCAGAAACGCACCTTAGAGACTCAGAATGGACTCCAGTGATTAAGAATTATATTGGCGAAGGATGCAACAAAATTAAATCAGAAAGGGAAGGAGGGGGAGTCGCAATACTCACTAATCAGGGACCCAAATGGAAGATTGTAAATTCAAAATGTCAACAACATCTTTAATTATCATGCACATTGAGTCGGAAGAAAACTTGAATAGGCGGCAGCACAAGAGGAAAGACACGGGCGGAGACAAGAAGACAGGGACGAGCGCTGAACTTCCAGCAACAAATTTCGAATGGTTCACGAAAATATACGTGCTATCGGAACCAGGGGTTATCATGCGTGCAGGCGTAAATCTGCCAGTTCTTTGTCTGCGAAGGTGATGGATAGAATGCTGATACATCCCTCCCGAAGTCTAGAAATTCGTACAGATTCTGCGATCTCCCTTGTCAGACGGGCTTTACTGCACTTGATACGTAAGCGTTTTCAAGGTTGGGCAAACAGTCCTCGCAAGGAAGACAATAACTTGCCAGCAAACCTTCAAAATCTTTTCCTCCTGGCGCACTTTCGCGTTGTTTGCGTGCTCCCTTAACCTATCGTTAACAAATCTACCAGTTTGGCCAACGTACACTTTTCCGCACCTAATAGAAACTTCATAGACACCCTCCTGTAAAGAGCCGGAAAGTTTACTTTGATCAGGCTGGGTGATGTGTTAAAGATATATGTCAAGGGAGCACGCAAATAACATAAAAAATGAGCTAGAAGGAAAGGATTTTGAAGGTTAGCTGGCAAGTAATTGTCTGACTTTCAAGGACTGTTCGCCCAACCTTGAAAACACTTCCGTTATCAAGAGGACTAAAACGCGTCTGGCACGGGAAATCACAGAATCTGAAAGGATCTCTAGACTTGGGGAGGGATGAATCGGCATAACTTACATCAATCACCCTTGTAGACAAAGAGCTGGCATACAGGTGTTTGCGCATGCGCAGCTGATAACCCCTGGATCGCACTGCACGTGTATCTTCGTGAACCATTCACAATTTGTTGTTGGAAGTTCAGTGCTCGTCCTTGTCCTCTTGTCTGCATCCGTGTCTTTCGTTTTAAAGCTGCCGCCCTTTTCATAGATTTAGCAACAAGCTAAATTCGCCACATTAATCAGACAACTAGGCTGGGCGTAACGTATTTCTGGACCGGAAATTATTGCACTGAGAAGAATCAAGTGTTATTGCTATGCGTAAGTGCTGATATTAAGGGTTTCGAGAAGGATGTCGAAATCCTCCTGGTAGGTGACATGAATGTCCACATACAGATCTAGTTGGTTATTCCAACAACTACAGAAAATCAATGCTACATCTCTGTAAGCAACATAACCTCGTTGTAATGAATACAGGGCCTAATTATGATGGGCTGAACACACGGGAAGTTGGAAACAGGCAATCGACCATTGATTACTGCCTGACGGCAAAAAGAATAAATGATTTCAGAAAAATAGTCACTGACGAGGAAGGGTATAGCAGGATAGGGAGGAACCATAAACTCATAATTTTGAATATGGGATATGTAATTGGGAAAGAGAGCAAGGAGCGAGGAATGGTCAGTCCAAATTTAAACATTGAACAAATAACGCATATTGTCAGACAAGTGGAGAAAGAACTTCACAAATGGCCTAAGAAAGAGTGTTAGTATAGTAAGCTTCTAAGTGTAATTACGAAAGAAATATGGAAAGAGAAGCAACATGCTTGATTGAAAGGGAAAAAAACATAATCTGATGGCACAGGGAGATAGGACAAGCGATCGCCGAACGACAGAAGGCATCACGAGAGCATATGCAGTCAAAAAAGGCGTCGTTGCCGCAGGGTGAAGTAGATAGGCAATAGGAAATATGCCGTCAGAAAAAATTTATGGTTAAAAGACTGGTTCAAGCAAAGGTAAAAATTGAAAGTGAATTTCGCTTATCACAAATACGTGAGAGACAGAAGCCCACACCTAGAATATTTTGGAACCACCTAAACTTATTAGGCAGGAAGTCTGGGACAACACAATAACGTATCCTAGACGAAGATGGAGACCAACTAGAAGGCTGCGCGGCATCAAATTATATCCGAAAAGTAACAGCCAATCTTTCCAAGGCAATGACGAGGTTGTTTCGGAGGGAAAAAAGAGCATGATAGCGAACTAAACGAAAAATGAGCACGTGCTGACAAAATTCAACTGGAAGAAAGCCGAAGAGAAAATTTCGAAGTGCGCAGCCACAAAACTAAACGAGGTGCCCGTTTGGCTGATTAATAAACTAGGCACAAAACGTAAGGAACCTCAGTTGGAAGCAGTAGAAAAAAACATTAAAAATAGACGAAAACCAGACAGTTGGCGAAAAATTAGAATGAATTTGATTTATAAAGCTCAGGGGGAGAAAGATAGAATTCGCTCGTGTATACCACTGGCCATCACATCGGTAATATACAGGCTAGCAATGCAGGCAATCAATATTAAAGCTGCAAGCATGGGCCGAGAATAGTGGCATTTTGGGAGAACTACGGCGCCAGAAAAGGTAGGCGTTTAGATGAAAACTTATTCATTCTTACTAAATGTATTGAAATACCAACAGTAGAAAGCAGATCATTATATGTTGCCTTTTTAGACATTACAGGAGCGTATGACAACCTAGAGCGCTACGTTTTGTGGGGTATTCCTAAAAGGGTAGGCTTAGTCGACGATTTCCTACAGCTTTTGGATGAGATTTACTTTAAAAATACCGTTTGTGTTGAATGGGAGAGGATGGGGACTGAGGAGAAAGTTGATATCAACGAGGAACTGTGGCAGGGGTGCCCTTTATCACCACTGCTGTTTATGATGTACATGGCGAGGATGGAAAGCGCTATAGAGGGAAGTAATATCGAGTTTAATCGCTCGCCCGTTCAAATAGGCGGATACAGTAGTTGAGCAGAAGCTTCCAGGTTTTTTTATGCGGACGACGTTGTGTTGCTAGCTAACAAGCTAAGTGACATGCAACGCGTGGCTAATATCTGTGGACAGAAAGGCGAGAATTTAAGTTAAAAATATTGCGTTAAAATGAGGTGTTATGATAGTCAATGAAAACTGTGAACAGACAGTGTCAGAACAGGGTCAGTAAATCTCTTGCTTGAAAGATTATATATACCTTGGCATATGGATAAATCAAGGCAATAGATATATTGAAACACTGGAAAAGATCAATAACAGTAAAGAGGAAGAGAAGTGCGGCCACACTGAAACACAGAGCGCTATGGAGATACAATAGGTACGAGGTGCTCCGAGGTATGTGGAAGGTGTAATGGTTCTAGGACTTACGTTTCTAAATGCGGTTGTTGGCTTGAAATCAGGGGTACAATCAAGATTCTCTGGCAACCAAAGGTCAGTGGGACGCCTCGCATTGTGCGCTCACCAGAAGACTACAAATGAAGATGTGCAGGGTGACTTTGACTGGATAAGTCTTGAAGTAAGGGAAACTCAGAATAAAATTTATCATGAAGAATGACTGAGAAATATAGATGATAGTGACTGGTGTGGAAGAATCTCCAGATATTTGTGCAGGAAGAACCCTGATTCACAGTGGAGTAAAGGAACTAGGAAGTTTAGCAGCAAGTACGCGACTGGTATGGTGAGCAACATGGAACAAATAATGCCAAACAGAAAGTCGCAGAGGCTGGGATGATGTAATAAGTGGCGGCAATGAAAAAGAAACCTACCATGAGTAACTGCTTAGGAAAGAGAGGAAAAAAGTATTCATTAAAACTATCAAGGTCGTTTCTCTTGAGGTGGAGTAGGTTGAGTCCTCATTCCAGGACTCCCCTTTCCATGGCTGCTCGACGAACATGCCGGACGAGTGCTTTTTGACCCGCCATACTATCGCCGGTCAGTTGTACCTCCCACTGCTGAAATGACGTGGTAGGCTTCTTTAAGTGTTGACGTTTGCGCCCGCACCCCCACGAGATGTGGAGGAGTGTAGGGCGTCTGTTGCCGCACTAGGGGCAGATGCCGCGATACGTTAGGGGATATATTTTATTGTACCTGAGCAGGTCTGATAATCTGTTTTTTTTTTTTCTATAAGTCTGAGTGGTAGTGCGTCTTCTGTGCTGAGCTTTTTGTGAGGGGGTGGATAAATTCTGCTGTTGAGCCGCTGAATCTCGAGGCTTTCACCGTAACTGGAAAACAAGGGCACAAAGGTAAACGGTGGAGATTGATGAGCCGATTACTTTGGCCCCGCTCGGTTGGTTATGCGCTCGAGCTAAGGCATTCGCCTGCACTGCACTGCAGTCCGTATTTTGACAATACTATAATTCTAGGCAAAATCAGGCGCGAAATAACTCGCCTTATTATTGAAGCAGCTGGGTCACCATGAAAGGTGATGCAGGCGTTGGCAAGACTTTTATTACATTGTGAAATGAAGAATTGGAATTTCTGCGCATGAACTCAACCTATGAGTGCCAGCATGGTGCAACTCCTGTCAGATTTAGCGTCAAGATTTAGCGTCAAATTTGTTTTTATTACTATAATAAGTGATTATGCTAATGCACGTCTTTCCTGATGCTTCAGTCATAGGGCATACGTAGGGCATAGTACCCGGAAATAAAACATATTGTTAGAAGTTAGCGCCATGTCTCTGTCTTTCGGGTGCTTTCTTGCGTTCTCGTCTGCATGCGCTACAATCGTAGCCCAAGGTATTTTTCCGGCAACCTTGGTGATGGTTAGTCCATGCTGTAATGGATGGATAGCGCATCACGCTGGTGTACTGACAGGACAGGGTTCAAAACCAACCATGAGACCAACTTTGGTCAATGGGTATCTGGTGTCCTGTACCCATGTGTTGCTCATCGACCGACCTCTTTGGCGCCGTCATGGGTCTGGCAGCGCCAAAGGGGTTCGTTGGGACTGGGTATGTACGCTGTTCAATTGACCTATATGACGCGGAGTTGGAGCATTTGGTATGTGCCACTCAGTCGGTGCTCCTCTTTAATGAATCACCCTGATACCAGCATGCGTCACTGAGTACGGGCCAGTATTTCTTTGCCGCTTTTCAATGAACTAAAAAAAATAAATTATGGGGTTTTACATGCCAAAACCACTTTCTGATTATGAGGCACGCCGTAGTGGAGGACTCCGGAAATTTTGACTGCCTGGGGTTCTTTAACGTGCACATAAATCTAAGTACATGGGTGTTTTCGCATTTTTCAATGAACTGAGCACTAAATGGGGCTAGTTCGTATATTTTGATTTGTTTTAAGAAAACACTGATTTAAGAACACCATACGAAAAAGCAAGACGGCAACACAACTTGAAAAACACAAGTTCACAGACGCACCGTCTCTTCTTAACTTGCGCTTCCCTCTTCTTTCTTAAGGGCGTTCATTAAGAGAAATCTTCAATGAACCTTTTTGATGTCTAATTGGTTAACCAAGTATGTGCCACTGAGTAGGTGCCGTTCTACAATGGCAAAATTAATTCTTTAAATTTCGGCAATTTTCATGCGGAAATGAACACGCGCAACGCGCAGTCCTTACGGCGGAACCGACAGATGACGCAGGGGGTGCAGTGGATAGGCCGACGTAGGAACAAGGCTGCATGCACGTTTCGGCGTTGGCGGTACCCTGTGGTACTACACTGTGTGAATGCTGACCGCATTAACGTCGACATCCATCGTGCGAAGGGTTCTGCGGGAATTATTAAAAAAACTACCCGAGCAAACCGGCTAGAAATAATATGATAGAAGCCTTGAAGTAGGGTAAGTAGTAACCATTATATTCTCAAAGAATCCTCGACTAAAAGCTTTTACTTCACTTCATTCTCTTAAGCCCAAATCACCGCAACCCTACACTCAATCTAAGAAGACAGTACGCATCTCAGTTATTATTGTGGAGTGTCTGTGTAGCTCAGCGACGGGGACGGAACGGCCATCAACTTTCCCGAGTCCAGGTGGAATGTCGCGTGGTGGAGCATCCTACAATACCGGGCCAAGAATGCCCATCACATTAGGAAGCAAGAGTGCTGTGCTAGTGTCTCGTTGTGACCGTGGGGGAACAGGTTCGGGAACTTTGTGGCGCTTCTTCCGGGATAACAAAAACGTGTAGCAGGCATTGGTGATCAAATGGGCCTTGCTTTACCACAAAACGGGAATCAAGATCATGTCAAGCTTGGACTTTTAAGAAATGAGCAGTCAAATGGGATAAGGAAACGGAGAAATGAAATTGAGCTCTATTATTACATCTTCATTGAACAGTAAGCAGTGCAAATGCGAATTGAAGGCAAATTGTGCAAATACACAGTTTGGCGAAAGCTTAAGGAGAGAGAAGCGACACTCTCCAATCATTAATTCCTGTATTCTAGAACGTTAATCCACTCAACTCTCCACCTCGACTTGATGAATGGATGGGTCCCTTTAAAACTAAGCTTAGGGTGCCACCACAAAGCTGTTATTATTTTATACAATGTTCTACCTATGTTTAAATAAACTCAAAGAATTCGCATCATCAAACTTTCAAAACCCTATTGGCAGCTTGGTTTTTGTAGGCCTCCATTGTTTGTCGCTTCCCTACTTTTCTGCCACCAAACCTCCTACCGCCTCTTGTTAACCTATATTGCGGACATGTTTACTTTTCCCCTGCTTTCGCTGAAACCAAGGGCATCAAGGAGGCCAGATGAACATAAATCGACCGCTGGGCAGATATCTTCATATTCTAAGAAAACATGCTCCATCGTTTCTCTAGCTTTACTGCAGCCAAGCACATGCTTCTTCTTCGTTCTGTATCGTTTTATAGGTGCGCGCATTCAAAGGCATCTTGATCTCGCTTCAAAAACTTAAGAGCTATCATAAATTGTTTCTTTCCTGAATTTGATTTTTTCCTCTTAAGCAGTTACTCATAATAGGTTTCTTTTCCATTGCCGCCCAGATGAGACTCTCTCAGCCTCTCTATCTTTGCGTCAGACTTTCTTTATGGGCATGTTACTTATTCTATCGACCGCTTGCTTGCTGGTAAGCTTCCCAGTTATTCTCCTCCACTTTCAATCAATTTTCCTTTACAAGTATGTGAACACTCTCCCAGACCATTTACTTCCTTCCATATTCCTCAGTCGTTCTTGATAATCAATTTTACTCTGAGCTTCGCTCGCTTGAAAACTTGTACAGCCCATAGCATTCTGCACAGCTTCGTTTCTAGTCTACCCGTGAGCGCCCAATGCTAGGCGTCCCCCTAACCTTTTGTTGCCATGGAGCCCAGATTGTTTTCATGACTTCAATGAAACGACCGCATCCACAAATGTAAGTACTGGAACCATTACACCTTTCCACTTACCCGGAGCATCTCCTGTCTATTGTATCCCAATAGCGCTCTGTGTTTCATCATGGCCGCATTTCTCTGCCCCTTTGCTGTTATTCTTTTTTCCTGTGATTACGTATGTCTATTGCCTTGGTTTATCTATATACCAATGTATTGGTATCCTTTTACCCTACGTATTTACTGGCCCTCTATGGACACTACATACGCGTTGTCTATTTTCATTGAATACCCCAACACCTTATTCTTTAACGCTAAATTTCAATCCCAAGTTCTCGCCTTTCTGTTCGCAGATATTACCCAGAAGTTGCATATTCCTTTGCTTCATAGCTAGCAACACGATTTCCTCCGCATGAGACAAACCTGGAAGCTGCTGCTATTCTACTGTACCCTCCTGTTTGTATGACAGCTTAAACCCGGCATTGCTTCCATCTAGCGCTTTTTCCATTATTATCATATAGATCATAAAAAGCAGCGGGAAGAGAGGGCACCACAGTCTAAGTCCCTTGTTGATATCAACTTTCTCCATCGCTCCTAATCCATTCGCATCAAGCGCAAACTGTGTTTTCTTAGGTAAATCTTCATCAAAAGCTGTATACAGTCGTTGCCTAAGCCTTCCCTTTGCCGAATATCCTGCAATATGTTGCGGTTTACGCTGTCATACGCTCCAGTAATGTCTAAGAAACCAAATATAGCAGCCTAATTTCTTCTCTGGTTGTTTTAATACACTGAGTTAGGCTAAATAAGCCATCATCCAGACGCCTACCAATTCTGAAGCCATTCTGAAGTTCCCCCAATATGCCATTATTCTCTGCTGATGCTTGGAGCTTTAATTTATAAGCCTGCACCGATAACTTGTATCATCATCATTAGCCTGGTTACGCCCACTGCAGGGCAAAGGCCTCTCCCATACTTGTCCAACTACGCCGGCCATGTACTAATTGTAGCCATGTTGTCCCAGCAAACTTCTTAATTTCATCCGCCCACCTAAATTTCTGCCGCCCCCTGCTACGCTTCCCTTCCCTTGGAATCCAGTCCGTCACCATTAATGACCACCGGTTATCTTCCCTCCTCATTACACGTCATGCCCATGCCCCATTTCTTTTTCTTGATTTCAACTAAGATAATAACTCGCGTTTGTTCCCTCAATCAATCTGCTCTTTTCTTAACCCTTAACCTTACCCCTGCTAACCTGTAGATTGCCGATGTAATGGTCAACGGTCCAAAGGCTGTCCCACATAATTTGAGCTAAGAATTTAAAAATGAAAGGCGCGTCGGAAGCGAATTGAACCAAACGCATTTTATTCGCGAAAGCCTATAGTAACTCCGAAATGTTTTTGTTTTCCCCATAACTCACTAATTAAGTTTAATTACCCAACTTTCTTTAAATAATGGCTAAAGGCCCTAAGTATGATATGCAGATTGGTAGAGCACCCTCAGAAACCACCGATTGAGTTGTTTCCTTTACGATACATCTCACGGAGCCCTTTTTTCCGGGTTGCAAAGAAAGCCCGCGAAATATGCAAAAAAAAGAAAAGCCACGTGATAGAGCGCTTGCGCAGTGGTATTTTGCTGCTCTCAAGCGTGCGTTCAGTGAACAAGGTCGGCTGCATCGTGACTGGCGACAGGAAGTGGCCGGGCGTTCTTTATCTCATCAGCAGCGCTCGGCTAGCAGCACGCATTTACGCCGTGATCCAAAGGCAGCCAACTTTGCTTGCCGAACGCACGCTTGAGAACAGCACGATACCATTGCGCAAGTGCTCCATCACGTGGCTTTTTTTTTTCATATATCGCGGGCATTCTTTCTAACCCGGAAGAAATGACTGCATGATATGTATCGTAAAAGAAAAAAACTCGATCTCTGGTTTCTGAAGGTGCTCTATAAATCTGCGTATGATGCTTGGGGTCCTCAGCTAATAATTAAATATTTGGGTAATTAAACTTAATTAATCAGGGAGTTAGGCAGAAAAAAAGAGTTACTAGAGGCTATTTCAAATAGTATGCGTTCGGTTCAATTTGCTTCCGACGCGCTTTCAATTTTTAGATTCTTGGCTCAAGTTATGTGGGGCACCATGAATGCGATTGAATTCTACCTTTTTCTGCTTACCTTTTTAAATGAATTCATTATAATTATTGTCAACTGTCTGGTATTCGTCTATATTTTAAAGGTATTTGCGCTGCTTTCACCGGAGCTTCCTTACCTCTCTTGGTCCTAGTATATTAATCAGCCTAACTGCACCCTCGTCCAGGCCTGTGGCGGTGCGCGTAGGAAATTTATCCGTCTTTCTTTCAATCGCAATTTGTCAGCACCAGCTACTTTTCCATCTGGTTCTCTTTCATGCTGCTTTTTTTCCCTCAAATAACACCTTGTCATTGCCTTGAGATGACTCAGCTTTGTTTGTTTCCCTCTTCGTCTGCGATAAGTTGTATGGTTCCAGACTTCCTGCCTAATAAGTTTATGTGGCACCACAATATTCTAGGGGCGGCTTTCTTTTTCTCCCTTAATTCTGACAGCCAGCGTTCCCTTCCACGTTTTATCATTGCTTCAACCAGTATTTGAACCACAGATGTTTTCTGCTGGTTATTTCCTATTCCCTGTTATTATTTATTATTATTATTTATTATTATTTATTGATACTGTCAGCCCATGACGGGCTATTACAGGAGTGGATGTAACATACATAAACAGAAAAGTGCATTAGTGCGATTGAACAATGCACTAAAAAATAAAAAAGAATAAAATGAAGTAGCACTGCTGATATGAAACACATTAACAATATAATTACAGAGTACACTTTGACTTATTATGTCACAATATTACTACAGAACATCAGGGTGTATCAGGGTACACAAGACAATGTGTTGTTTCCAAGAATGCCTTAACTGATTTTATTTGGACAATTGAGTCAGGCAAAGAGTTCCACTGCTGAATTGCCCTGGGAAGAAAACTATACCTGAAGCAGTCATTGTGCACTGTGGGAGGAGGTATATACATACTGTGTCTGTGCCGTGATGTTTCCTGTGTCTTGATTTGGAAGTACTTGTCGTATCTTATTTTGACATGGTTATGAATTACTAAGAACAGGAATTTAAGCCTTTCATACTCCGTGCGTTTTTGCAGAGGTGGAAGCTTTGCAAGTTTACATAATTCAGTCGGAGAGTGAAAATGGCGGTATTTATTAAATATAAACCTAGAAGTAAGGCGCTGGACCTTCTCTAGTTTTAGACAGTTACTTTGGGTGTAGGGATCCCATACTATTTTTGCGTACTCAATTATAGGCCTTAGCAAGGTTTTGTAAGCTATAATATTAATTTCAGGGGAGGTACAGTGCAGGTTACGTCTCAGCCCCCACAATGCTTTGTTAG
This sequence comes from Dermacentor andersoni, assembly GCF_023375885.2. Taxonomy (NCBI): domain Eukaryota; kingdom Metazoa; phylum Arthropoda; class Arachnida; order Ixodida; family Ixodidae; genus Dermacentor; species Dermacentor andersoni. The sequence continues at coordinate 132,804,806 of NC_092823.1, forward strand.
GTTTTGCACAAAGCTCATTCACATGAAGATTCCAACGCAAGTCGGGTGTAAATATAAGACCTAGGTATTTATGTTGTTTAACTCGAGCAAGATCATGACCGTTGATACTGTATGAGAAATTTAAGATATTCTTTTTTCTAGAGATGGACATAAAAACCGATTTAGTTGGGTTAAGCTGCATTTGCCACCGATCACACCAGTTCTTAATTTTCTGTAAGTTAAGCTTAAGGTCGGCCTGATCACCTGGTGACTCTATTCTCTTGTACAATATGCAGTAGTCGGCAAACATTCTTACTTGGGTAGTGATGTCATTTGGCAGATCATTTATAAAGGCTAAGCATAAAAGGGGCCCTAAGACACTACCCTGGGGTACCCCAGATACCACGGGAGATAAACTAGATTGCTGATGTCCCAATTAAACATATTGTTCTCTATGTTCAAGGTAGGAAGTTAACCACCGCGTAAGGGAAGAATTTTTGAAAGTAACACTGATTTTAAGTAAAAGCTTTTTGTTGACAAACCTTTGCGAAAGCCATGTGTTCTAGCATATTAGAACAGGTGCTCATGAGCGATATCGGTCGGTAGTTGCTAGTGCCAGAGGTTGGGCCACCTTTATGTATGGGCACAATTTTTGCGCGCTTCCAGGCAGTGGGAAACGAGCCACTAGAAATAGATGATTGAAAAATTAGTGTTAAATACTTGGATGTCCATTCGGCATATCTATAAAGGAATTCATTGGCGATTTCGTCCGGACTGGGACTTTTTCTATATTAACGTGAAGTAAGAGATTGAAAACGCCCTCTTCTGTAATCTTGATATTCTGAATAGGAAGTCTGTCTGCATAATCATTGATGGTAGGCAAAATACCGTCATCGATGGTAAAAACTGAGGAAAAGAAGCAGTTAAATGCCTCCGCTTGATCCTGGCTACTTTTGTTTGTGTGCATGCTACACGAATTAGCCGTTGGATTCAAGTACCTCCAAAACTTATCTGGGGCTTCTTTGAGAAATCGTTTCAGTGTTGAGTTATAAAAGTTATCTTTAGACGTCTTCAGGTTATGCCGGAGCTTTTTACCTAAAAAATTAATGTCATGTTTCTGTTCGATACTAGGACGGAAAGTGCAAGCCTTTCGCATGCGTTTAAGTTTTCTTTTTGTGTGTATTATTTCCCGAGTTACCCAGGGGTTTCTTTTTCCTACACGTTTAGAACGTTCAGGAATGAAATGTTGTATGCAAAATGTTGTCATATCATGGAAAAATTATCCATAGTTCTTCATCCTGCGGCAACAGCGCTATTTATGCCTGCCGCATCGTGATGTTTTATATCGTTCGCTGCTTGCTCCTCGTATTTCCCTATTCCACCGGCCTTTCGGTTTTATCTTTCCTTTAAAGCTAGCATACAGCTCCTCATTCCGTATTTCTGTCCTCATTAAACACAAAAGTTCCATATATTCCCACTCTTTGTTCAGCCACTTCCCAAGTTCTTTCTCCACCCCTGTGACTATATTTGTTATTTGTTCACCGTTCAAATTTGGACTCACCATTCTTCGCTGCTTGCTCTCTTTCACTACTACACATCCCATTTTAAAAATGATGCCTTTATGGTTCCTCCCTTTCCTGCTATACACTTCCTCATCAGTGAGCATTTCTCTGAACTCAAATATATTTTGTCGTCAGGCAGTAATCAATGCTCTATTGCCTGTTTCCGACTTCCCACATGGTCAACTCATCCCACTTAGGCCCTGTATTCATTATAACGAGGTTATGAGGCTCACAGAGGCGTAGCATTGACTTCCTTTTGTTGTCGGTCTAACCATCTAGTTCTCTATGTGCGGATTCATGCCACCTACCAGGAGAATATCGGTATCCTTCTTGAAACCCCCAATATCTGCACTTAGGCATTTCATTAACTGTTGATTCGGCTCTTTGCAATTTTCCTGGTCCAGAAATACCTTACACGCCAAGCCATGTTTTCTTTCCACTCATTGCGCATGATAGCCAAAGCTTCTCTTGGCATTTTTAATTTATGGTTTTCCATTTAGCTTCCTGATTAAAAAGTATCCCGACTCCCCGTGCCGTTATTTCCGATTGAGATTTGTTGCACCCTTTCCAAACATACTTCCTAATAACGGGTGGCCTTTTCGAGTCTGTAAGGTGCATTTCTGTAATCACTTACATCCTTATTTACGCTCTTTTTAACCGCTCCTCAATCTCTGCCCACTGTTTAGAGCGAAGCTGTATATGGCTCGTTTCCAGCGGATCGATGCCAGTAGACCAAGAACGATGGGGCGATCTCGAAGGTAGTGCAATACCGGGCCGACCCACGGCGGAGGTGAAGCAGGCTTCGCACAATCAGCCAACTTCCACATGTCATGGGTCCAAATACATCCCGTATGAGATCTTAAACTGATAAGAACAGATACAGTTTGACTCGCGTTGGCCATGGCTACACTCGCATAGGGTAGGATAGATGAACTTTATTGAAAGAAAATCAGAATAATCACTCATGAACGCGGCCCCTAGACCAGGGCTCCCCTGGCTCCTGCCATGTTCTTAGCTCTCTGGTTCAGCTTGAGCTGGTCGTTGAGGGTCTAGCTGGATAGCAATGCCTTCCATTGCTCCCTCGTGGTGTTCATGTCGTGGTGTTCTGTGTTGTGTAGCGTACACTTCCACGTGATGTAGTATAGTGTTGGTATGGCCCCGCACCACGGGCAACCGTCCCTGTAGGCTGCGGGGTGTATGCGATGTAATATGCGTAGGTTCGTCTGAGTCCCTGTCTGGACCCTACGCCAGGCAACGGCGTCGTGTGTATCTAGTTTTCGGTGGGTTGGCGGATATCGCAAGCGACTCCCTCGGTGGTAGTTCACGATGGCTTAATACTCGACGCCGACAGGGTCCAGGTCATCTGCCGCAGGCGTGATGAGTGCCCGGTTATGCACGAATCCTCGAGATCCTCTGTCGGCGTGCAAGTTACCCGTGGTGCCAGTGTGGCCCGGTGTGTAGATTATGGTTTGCGTGTCGATGTTCTCAGTGTCCTGCTTAAGTATTCCGGCTAGGGATTGCGTAGCAGATATTCGTATTGTTTCCTGTATGACGTTGCGGGAGGCCTGCTGTGAATCCGTGAGGATCGTTAGTGGTTTGTTTGCGTGTTTGCCTTCGCGGATGGCTAACGCGATGGCCAGCTCCTCGGTTTTGCGTGATCGTGCACGGACGGGTCGATGTACCGGAGGTAACCTGGCCTCGGCTCTCGCGGACCCCTGCTACTGCACCCTCGTTCTTCGTCCCATACATGGCGGCATCCGGCAAGCAGGCCGTGGAATGGAACCTGAATGCTTTCTCCATCTACTAGACCCTCGATCTCCTCCTGCTCTTGTGTGATGCCTGTCCTGGATGCCTGTCGTGATGCCTGTCCTGGACGTGACGCGATATCGAGCAGGTTTCTTGGGTTCTGCGTTCGAACGGCCCTCTCTTTTTCGGCGTTACAAGCGTTTATGTATCTTCTTTCGCTCTACTGTGGGCCGATACCGAAGATGGTGCAATGCAAGGGCGACGTACGGCTGAAGCGAAGCAGGCTTCAAGCACTACGCCAACTTGCAAAAATGCGTTGATATCTTGGGTCCAAATACAACCCGTATCAGATAGAAAGTTGATAAGAAGAGATACTGCACTTTGAAGCGTGTCGGCTATGCCTACGTTCGCACAGCTCTCTCTTTGCCGGAGTTCCAAGAACTTGCGTATCTTCTTTCCTTCCGTTCTCCCGTCGTGACCGTCCCGTCAAAACGTCACGAGTGTCTAGTTTCCTCCAGTTCCTCGGAGCAGCGGTCCTGTCGTCCGCGTGACTGAATATAAGAATCATGGAAAGTGAGGCCCGTACATACGTTCAAAATTGTGTGCCACATCTGTATCGTATTCTAAACAGCATCCCTAGTCATCCACTTTAACGGAGTGGAATGGCTCATCATTTTTTTCTTTCTTCTACAACCCTAAATGTTTATGTAGCCTATGGCACGGCGAGCTCTCTTCTTGTTTTTCTAGTTTTTCTGTTATGTAAGGCGATGCTAGTCTCAGGTTCTCGTAGGGGATCTTCTTCATTAGTAGCTACCTTGACCTCCTGAGCGTCCGTGGGCCTTTCAAAAAAAGCAACTGTGCGTCCAGCAAGTCGCCAGCCCACACCGTCTATGCTTGTCATTGCATTGGATCACGATTAGTTGAAAACCATCCTGCCATCCTACCACCATTGCCTCTGAGCACCTAGTCAAATTTGAGTCACCGGTGATTATCACCTTTTCACTCTCTCCTACTGTCGACGCCTCTTCTTGCCGCCTGTGCCATTGTTTCCCGAGTGACTTGGATTTGACATGGCGCATTGACTGCCTCGCTCCCCCTTTCCCTTTTTGGTAGCTTCAAGGTAGGTGCGCCTCTTTCCAGCTACCCCACCCGCACGCTCCACGCAGTGACACTTCCCATCCTGTCATGGCGGGAGACGACGCTCCATCGTCACGACCATTTTCGTCCATTCCGTTCAGCTTTTTTATACCGCCTTCTGTGAATCCCGTTCCGTATTGAGATTATTTTTGAGCTGTTCGACCTGTTTCACAAGCCCATCCTGGAAATCATTCATTTTGTTTAGTCCAGCATCAACACCACAGCGTCTGCCGATTGGCTCGACTTCCTCTTTATTCTCATCCTTCCGCTCGTCTACCCTTGAGGGCTCTCCCGCACACTGCACGCTTTGCCGCCTGTCTTGCCATGTGTTTGCACTTTGCTTGTATATACGCGCTTTGAAACATTCCGTGCTAGCATTCAAAAAGCTAAGGCCGATACTCATAGAACCTAAATGCTTAAAATTCCGCAAAATTAATTATCACCAATGTTTCGAAAGTACCAAATGCCGCACACACTTAAGGCAAGGCACACGTTCGCACGTGTTCAAACGCGTGGCTACGCTCCGACTGTACTACGAAAGCAATATTCCCGATGCAAATGCACATATACGCTAAAACCACTAATGGCTAGTAGTCTTACCACTTCCAAAATACTATTTAAAAGCAAAATTAACTTAACGTCCCGCGCGGTTGCATACGTTGAAAAACGTGGCACGAAAGGGCGCACTGAATATCCTACAAAACCAAATGTACGCGAAACACACCGGAACGCGTGAAAAACACAGAAAAAAACGGAATAAAAAGAAATCTAGCAAATAGGCTTGCCGCTTCCATCTACTATCAAAAGGATAAAAATTCAGCATATCTAAAACCAGAGTCAAGCTGAAATGATCCACAAAAATTTATCTTTTCGTCGCCGCCACGGAGCCCTGAGAAAACACGTCCGACCGGCACAAACCTCAACGTTAAATCTGCAAGGGATGGCCGCGGCGCCCCTCGACAGAAGTGGTCACGGTGGTTCAATGACACTCCACGGCAATTCTGGCGACGCATAGCGTGTTACTCAGCCAAAAAACCGCGCTGTATTCAACTAGGTGAATTAGTTGAGACAGAGAAAGGGCTTCGAGTCGAGGATGCTTTAACAATAAGGGGGTAAATGCTCCATTTCCCTCAGTACCTCTGTCTTACACAACTTTACATAGCAGTTTATTTCACATCCGCCTCATTTCTCTAGGGTGGGGAACAGTGTGCTACGTATCCTAAAATGCGGTGAAGGATAGTAGTTGCAACCCTGGTTAAGATAAGACCCGTTGCCAAAGGCGGCTCCATCAATACTTCTTTTCTTGGTTGTAATGTTGAGTATTTTAAGGCCCCATTTCCATGTGAACGTTTAAGTAGTGTCGACATCTACCATTAATGTAGGTCTAATGAAAACGACGTATGTTTTAGCCAATAGTACAGTTTTATTCATGATCGTTCATGTGAGACTGAATTATAATAATTGATAACTGATTCTCATGAGACCGTTCATGATGCGGCTGAAACAGAAGCGATATTCATCAATTTCGTAAAAACATTTGACAGGTTCCCACAATCTCTAAGGAAAGAGTATAAGCAATCGTAATACAGACAATAATATTTTAAAGAGGACAAATAGTTTCCCAAGCAATTCGCGCATTAGGTCAATATGAAGGGGCACTCATCTTCACACTCGCGTGTGCGAACAAGCGTAGAGCAGCTGTCGTGCTGGGACCTCGATCTCCCATTGTAGCATCTCATTCGCCAACAATTGTATAACCCGCTGAAGATTAACATCTCTGAACCTAACAACATGTTACAGCTAATTAAACTTTAATATTAGTTTCGTCAATTACTAATGCGAAACATTATTCCTAAAATAAACCCACCTACGCCTTAGCATGAGAACCGTGCTACAACACACAACGAGGCATTCCTATCGGAAGTACTCGTATATCTCCATTTAGATACGCTGCATTCCATATACCCTCTGACCTCGTCTAGAAGCAGCTTAAGTTTGCGTTAAGCAATAGCGCATCCATAACAGTTCGCTTAATTAAACTACACAAATATTAACCAAGTATTCTGATAAGGCGCAAGGATAGAAGATGCAGTCTGATCAAAAACAGAATCTTCGAATCTGAATCCGATGTATCCAAGCACGAAACTTTGATCTCTAACAAAGTCTTAACGGAGCACAGCTTATCACAATATCACATCAGCAATTAGAGTGTCACAGGCGTCAAGGAATCACAATTGTTTCTACCCACACTCTTATTACACCTTGAAAGTTTTTATCAGAGCTGTTCCTAAATCCACAAATCTTACATCGGAAGTGCTCGTTGTCTTTATCAGCGTTTATACAACCAGGTTAATGCGCGTCATATTTATCCGTGCACTGACATGTGGGCTAATTACAACTTTAATCGAAGCCTAACATTTCAGTAGCCAAAGAAAGTGTATTGTACTTGTTCTTGACTGTGTACTTTTCTTCGTGACAGGAAGCTTACTATAAATGATTGATTATTTTTCTCTTGAGTACATTTTGTTTTTCTCAAGATGTTTGTATCTATAGGTTAAAGTTGAAGAATTTTCTACAACAAAGTCACTGCGAACTATAAGTGCATTCGCAATTGCAAATACACAGGGAACACCAAAGTAGGGAACTGTACGGGTGGCATTTTGTATTAGATAATTCTGCCAAAAATATTACCGCCTGCCGACCATCATGCTGATTACTGTAACTCCCCCTCTCTCCACATGTTATTGTCGAATATGCTTTGAGGCTACATCAATGAATAAACAAATTCAAAGGAACAGTCCACGGCTGGTATTCATGTGCCATTTTGGTTTTGGTGCAGGATGGAACTTGTAAACTTCAGTGCTGCTATAACCATGGACGTTATACGACTTGCTGGAATTTCTCCATGCTGGATGGTATGGAGTGCGCGCCTGGTAAGGTGGGTATCTTTCTCTTCACAAATTTTCTACGACTCACGACTTTGCTTTATTGTGATGAACACCCATTTAGGTAGGTCACATGCCTGTATTTATTTCTCAGCACTTGGTGGTTTATGAAAATTATTTTTAGCACGAGACTACGATATCAACAAAACAAATTATTTACCACAAGGAAGCGTGCTCTGGCATGGCACACAAACTGCATATCAGTTATCTTTGGCATTTGAATCAATTTTGCATGCTAAACAAGGTAGTGGTGGGGGCGTTCTTAAAATCACAGCTGAGATAAGCAATATCTTCTCTCTCAAGAAATCAAATACCCCTGTGACGTCCGCGTTCTTTTCTTTAGGTTATATGAATACTGTTGCTACAGTGCGTTCTCTAGTGTTACCGCCACTGCCTGCCTTCATTGTGGTGGTGGTGATAAACTTTATTAAAAGGGGGAAGGGGAATGAGGGACGTGGCTGAGGGTTAGGGCTCAAGTAAGGCCCTGGGCCTGCTTGGCCTTTTCCGCCCAGTCCACCAGTTCAAGTTGTCGGTCGACGTCCCCGGAACTGAGCCAGGCTGTCCAGTCAGTCTCGCTGCTGACGGGGGGATGAGAGAACGAGAGCGAGGTGCATTCCCACATTATGTGTGTTAGTGTTCCTGTTTCTGAACATAGCCTACATTTGTCGCTTTCCCTGCCCCCTGTGATTTTGTTAATGTATTTTGGGTGTGGGTATGTATTTGTCTGAAGTCGCCGAAACGCGACCGCTTGCGTTTTGTCGAGTTGCTTGGCCGGTGGTGGAAGCGCGCGACGCCTCAAGCGATACCGATGAGCTATTTCATAATACGTCTCGCAGGGTTCCTCGTGTCTCTCCTCCTCATTCACGCCGTCCGCATCCGCGGACGAGGCTCGGCGCGCGAGATCTCGAGCCAAACTGTGAGCCGACGCGTTGCCGGGCACAGCCGCGTGAGCGGGGGTCCACACGAGGGTTTTCAAGCCGCTTAGGGGGCGTCGTGTGAGGACATGGTACGCCTGTTTGCAAATTCTACCACGGACGAAATTGCCGATGGCCTGCTTGCTGTCGCTGATGATGGTCAGGGGGCATATTTATGCCCCACCTCTACCCCGCAACATGGACCCCGAGTTCCATCAGGGCCGTCGGCAGGCCCGCAGTGAAGCCATTTGGCGACGCTACGGCTCGCAAGATGGAGTGCTCTACACAGACGCAGCCAGACACCCTCGGGGCGACCTCATGACCGCGGTGGTAGCGGATCACAACGGAGGACTGATAGAATATACAACAATCACGGCTGGCCGAGTGGTGGAAGCGGAGGAAACCGCGATTGCCATGGCCATGCATGCGGAAGCCTTCATTCTGAAATCGCTCGACAACGTCCCCTTACGAAACGTCACATCGCAAGAGAAGCTGGCGCTAACGCCGACCGCGAATCGCCGTGCAGTGAACCAACGAAAGCAAAATGCGTTGATACAACGCGCATGTTGCAATATATTTGAAGCAAGGCTTTACATAGGCGGTCAATTACGTGCTGTACAAGTAATGGCGATGCGCATTCAACCTATGTAACATGTTTTCTTAAGCAATGTTTGTGTTTGCGCCCCGTACAAGGGCACAACCTTATTAAAACCCAATATTAATACGTATGCGCGGCAGCATTCGCAAGATATTATGAATTGCCAGACTACGACGCATGCACAGTGTGAGACACCAATGCAGTGTCGTCAAAAGGACGAAACTGACCTGTGATATTTGCCAAGGGAAGAAGGTTGACGGCAGAAGTATTCAGAGGCAACTATGGTACGCAACGAAGGTATGCGACTGGCAAGCCAGGTGAAAAAAAAAATCATCGGCCCTTCCGCTCTGCGAAAAAAGACGACCAGTGAAGCTGCTATGTGTTCTAAAATGGCGAAATTATAGATAGGTATGACTATATATATGCAATTAAATTCCGCGTGTCATCAGTGCTGCTTTGCCGGCGCTCACGTTCCCGGTTCTGTTCACGCCGCCGTTCTTGACAGACAACCTGCGGGTCTTCGTCGGTCGGCACACCCGCGGCTCATCGACGGACGCACGATCGGCCTTGGCGGCTTATTGTTGCTGTCGCCCCCGTCGTCTTCCTAGAAGGACGCATTGCTACTCATCCATTCACACGATACGCTTTCGCGCCACGTAACCGCTCAAGAACGACTGCCGATAAGGTCTCTATGTGCACTGACGTGAGTCGATAGAGGAACTCACACTTGACGATGCACACGTGATCGACTATTACGGCCTTTACGCGGACGCGGTTGCAGTAGCGGCGAACGAGCACCGCCCCGAGAGCAATGCGTCATCAATCACTCGACCTGACACTTGCAACGAAGGCACTGGGATGAACAGTGGGCCATCCTTCGTAAGTTTTGATACTTATGCTACTGAACCTCCGAGACTAGACTCTCTTATGCGCTAGCTGTGGAGAGGAAAATATGTCAACGCGATGGTGGACACGCACGGACGCAACACATTTGCCCGGGAAGCCATATACAGCTTCACTGTAACAAAAGGATTCCGTACATCGTTTCTTACAGTGACACATAACCTTCCTAAAGGAAATGAAGTGAAACGTTAGGAATAAAACATTGGTTTCAGCTGCATATGATTTGTCTCACTCTTGTGTGTTTTATAGGCAGCATTTCCAGTGTGCAGCTTATGTGGATGGCACTGGCAGGCGTTCTTTACACTTCATGTTTAGCTTTTTCTACAGTACTACTGGTGTTGTGTGACAATAGGTGGGACTCGCTCAATGCATCAGTCATTTCTACTCAATGGTTGAGTTCTTGATGATTAGGAACAGGAGCCTTGCCTGTTATAATATGCACGGAAACACTTAGTATACCTTCGAGAGTTCTCGCCATCACCAATGGGCGATGAAGAAGGCTTTACGCAGTACTCAGAAGAAGAATAAATTGTAAAGTGTGGCAGGTATTGCCATGACCGCTAACCTCACTGACACTGTCGCGCATCTTCGTTTTATATTAATTAACTCTATCCAATATTTTAATATTATCACATGAGCGTCATGCTCATCGCCCATCGCCATGTCGGGGATCACACCTGCGAGAGCGACGACGGTAAGCACATGCCCAGAGAGCGTTCTGCTTTCGTGAGCATCGTCTGCTAGGCTCTTCCATTGAATCCCACTCAACGTTGCTGATTCTCGGCACGTATAGCCTTTTCTATAGCTTATTGCAAACGTAGTAGGTGCTCACGAACGTGCGCGCATTTTAGTTTACGTTGTGATGCATGCTCTGTGCGGACGCACCTGTCATCGATACTTCTGTTGTGGTGCCCTGAGACACGGCGCTAACCAACTATATCAGCCGGCACTCCTATGAGATTAATCACCTCTTCGAAAGCCATGCTCTGTCATTAGCAGGCGGGAGTTCGCCCTTTTAAATGCTGATATTTTTTTCACTCAGGCGGTTCCTGTAAGCGCCCGTCTTCCCAACTGGCAATATCCTATGCACCACACCCTTATAATTCAAGCTAAACTACATACTCAGCTTTAGCGTCTCCTAAAGAGATGAACACAATGCTGCGATTACACTGCGGGAAAGATATGAGAGCGATGTCGGAAATATGACAAGAATGTTTTTATAATCCGCCTATATTGGCATTGCATTAGTGACTAACAGACAATGAGCATGCAATACCTCAGCCTTTCCTGATCTTGTCAGTATGCCGGTTCTGCGCTCTCTATAAACACTCTATCGATATTACCATATTACCCTCGTAGCAGCCAAAACCCGATTGCGATTCTTGGTATGCTCCATGTGGGCAGCCGTCTATGCGTTTTCAGAACATTGCTATGTATATGAAATCTAGAGGGGATGCAGTGGTTCCAACTCTTGCTCCTCAATTTTGTTATAACTGCTTCCTCGTCGTAAAGTTTTGGCTATATTGAAACACTCGGATTTTTTCCAACAGTAATAAGGAACGAGTCCTTGTAGTTTCCTTAGAAAATTAGCTCCCAGTTAAAACACCTTTTTTTGTACATGTGCATTAATATTTTTATGCAACTCGATGAAAAATTTTCTTTCTTCCAGACATGCAAGCGAGGAATTTGTGGAGAGCACACAGGGTTGAGTTAAAAAAAAGTGGGATTCCTGATTCAGAAGTGAAAATCAGGTTTTCGAAGGAAAATAAAGAAGGTGCACTACACCAATATATTTTTGTGTAAATCATGGAGACTGCTCGGAAACAAGCGTATGCACTGTTGCTTCACATACCTTATTTTGAGCCACGTCGTGAATTCCCAGGCTTTCGAGATTCCACAAACGTAATGAAATTATGTGACATAATTACCACAGGACAAAAGCGTAACACAGCATTTTACTAGTTACTCCGTTTACACACGTATCCAAATGCATAATCGAATAGAGAAGCAAGGAAAATGATTGTCTGGACCTTGAACGCTAACCGCCGACTTCTGTTGGCGTCATCGGTTGTTTCCAGCTCACATGGTTGCAATAACTGCACTTCGCTAGGAATAAAATATGCCACCAATGTTGTTCTCGCTTTTCAATTACAAATTGCAAAACTGATTTTTTGAACTACTTTATTTGCTGACCCGTGCGCGAAAGGAACGTTGTCCATTTCAACTTCATTTCGCACTCGTCATACGCTGGTGCAAGACATGATGAATTCTACGTTCCTCGGGCAACAGTCGACCGAACTATACGTAGCGCTACAGAGTAAAACTCAAGCAAAAGCCCAAATTCACATCTCTAAGTGGTTTTCGCACCTTACTCGTCCATAAGTGCCAACCTCTTATGACTTCTGAAAGGCACAATGCCTTAATACCCGATAGCCAATAGACAGGCTGCTGCGCCTGCTGCATCTGCAATTTGATGCCCATAGGTGTTTATTGCGGCTCCATTCACGTACCAAGATTTCTTCAGTTAAGAAAAAATACGATCGCTTCTCTGCAGACACAATGACGTGCATCTCTCAGAACTGATGCAGGGAGTACTGCATTCTTCCTCCAACGTAAATGTTCCGACAGCGTTGCGATAATCTCAATGCCTATTATTATGAGGGCACAGCCACGCCGCCTATGCCGTGTTTGTGTGTTGTTCTTTTTTTTTCTCATAAAGTTCAAGATTTTTAAAAATTGCGTCTAGCAAATAGCAGGATTCTAACCCTTGACTTGGTGAGGTGGCTATTACTCTACGAGAAATCGAACGCGTAATTGAATAATGAACAAATTTATGCTAACGATATTTTCAATTATTTACTTAATGGTGTGTGTTTAGATCTACAATTTAAAGTCGATGAGTTCGCAAGATGTATCCGCTTGGAACGAATTCTCTGGACTGCACTAATTTTGAGATAATTCCCAAAGTGGGGGTCCGACGAAACGCATCGGCGTTCCAGTTACTTCTTTTAAGAAAACGCTGTCTCACTGGAACACCATTGGATTTCATCGGACGCTTTAAAGATTGACATCACGAAACTGGTGCAGTCCAGAGAATTCGTTCCAAGTGAATACGCCTTGCGAACTCACCGGCTATAATTTGTAGATTTATATATGCGCTTTAACATAATGAAATAAACAGTTAGAGTACTTGTGTTCCACACGTGATCACCGCATGGATCTACCATTCTCAATCCACGAACTTAAGCAAGCATTAGCCGCACATCAGCGCCAGGACCTGACGTAATTTCCTACCGAGCTCTCTGTCACCTGGGAGAGTGAGCGAGATGTGTTCTGCTTGAGTAGTACAATGAGACTTGGAGAGATGGCATGCTACCAACAAGCTAGAAGACAAGTCACCTTGTTCCACTGCTGAAGCCTGGCAAGTCGCCGTTGGTACCCTCATCATATCACCCGCGATTTGGAAAGCTGTGTGGGCAAAGTAATGGAGAGGATGGTCCTGGGACGCCTGAAGTGGTATTTGGAGTACCACAACACCTACCCGGATGTCATTGCGGGCTCTCGACGTGGTCGATCATCGATCGATAACGCCGTCGACCTGGTCACCTACATTCAGCATGAGAAATTCCGTAAGCGTCTCTGCGCTCCATTATTCCTCTACGTCAAAGGCACGTATGACAACGTTACGCATGGAGCCATCCTCTGCTCTTGCAGAGGTAGGAGTGGGTGGTCGGATGTCTCAATGGATACGGAGCTATCTCTCCATGCGATCCTTTTTTATAAGCACCGAGGAAGGCCATACTTCTCTACATTATAGCTACCGCGGCGTCCCCCAGGGCGGTGTACTTAGCCCTGTGTTATTTATAATAACCCTAACTGCTCTCCTTGAGCACGTGCCAATCACAGTCAGGCTATCAATGTACGCGGATGACATCTGCATATCGACGTCTGCAGTAACATGTCTACAGTTGCGAGCGAGAATTCAGAGAGCCGCCACCCAAACTGCTATTTACCTCCACAATCGAGGCCTGGAAATTTCCTCCGAGAAATGCGCCCAAGTGCCATTTACGCGCAAACCCATGACAAAATACAGCGTAATAATAAATGGACAAATAATACGAAGGGTTCGATTGTAAGGTTTCTGGGTGTCATAATCGACAGGGACTTTGTCACAGAGCCCTCCCGTATGGTTGGCAGGCATCTGTCACCTGTGCAAGTGTCTCACTGGCAAGACCTGGGGAATGTCGACAAGTGCCATGTTACGACTGTACAAGGTGCTTTTTCTAGGCTTTCTTCGATACAGCTTGCCAGCAATAACCAACACATCTAAAACGAATCTACGCACAATACAAAGTTTTCAGGCTCAAGCGCTCCGGATCTCTCTAGGCCAGCCTCAGAGTTCTTCAACAGTGGCTGCGATAGCAATCGCTAGAGAACGCCTTGTCAAGACCCACATTGAAATTGAATTACTCATGACCCATATAAGGCATCTAGCCAGGACTCCTCGTCACCACTTAGCCTCTCTACCAACGCACAGAGCACGTACATCTTTCAGCCAAACGGTAACCGCATATGATGAATCATTGCCAGCTTGCTTCACTCCGGCTGCGATACTTTCGATTCCTCCATGGTGCCTCGCTCAGCCAAAAATCAACCTCACAGTACCTGGCGTCGCGAAAAAAGCTGATCTATCATCACTAGCCCTTAAAGAGCTCACGCTACTATTTTTGTACGAGAACTACCATGACTCTACGCATAGTTACACTGATGGATCTGTACTGCCAAACAGCTCCGCGGCAGCAATCGTCATACCAGCGAATGTTACAGCAATCAAATTTAAGACGACTCACACAACAACATCGACGGCAGCAGAGCTCGCAGCGCTCTTTACTGCCCTTCATTAGATTGGTGATGAACCGCCACACAAGTGGCCGGTATTCTGCATATCGAAGGCGGCACTGCACTCTCCACTGTCACCTTTACGACGCGGACGGCGCGAACAACTAATATTTCATCTTGTAGAGACGTTGCACCTGTAATGGGGTGTATTGAACAGTTCAGGTGGCAGCCTCTGTTCGTAACCGAGAAGGAAGGTGATGCAGAGCAGGAACAGCTGGTTGCCCGAACGGCTCACACTCGTGCTAAGCACTGGCGATCCGGCTGGCCCACTGGTTACACTGCAGGCATGGAACAGACGATCTGGCCAGCCTTGTCCATGTGCTCTTCCTCATTACGCACCATCGAAGTGATGCAAGCCATGAAATAATCTTCCAGTGTCTTCCAAGTCTGTGGGGATGCGCGACTCTCACGCGTCCTCTGATATGTTGTTTCCCCGCACGGCTCGCGTGGCCTGGCGCCCGCGGCGGTCGGACTGGTTGAGCCGCAGTACGAGAGATGGCGCGAGTGTTGCGCTGCTAACGCCGCCGACAGGCGAGGTTACTTGAGCGCCGACAGACAAGGCGCTTCCTCTGTTTGGTTCGAGATCGTCGAGCAGTGCGGACGTGCCGTGCCGCGCGTGCGCCGATACATGCTTCTGCGAGACGGTCTCGCGTGGCCGCCTTCGAACGCGCCACCGTTCGCGTGACCGTACGCGCGAACGATCAGGCGTTGGGATCCAGCATGGGGCGAACATATTCGCTCGCTATCCGGTCGCGGTGAGTCGGACTTCCTAGATTTGTCGCGCGCCC
The DNA here is from genome assembly GCF_023375885.2 of Dermacentor andersoni. Classification (NCBI taxonomy): domain Eukaryota; kingdom Metazoa; phylum Arthropoda; class Arachnida; order Ixodida; family Ixodidae; genus Dermacentor; species Dermacentor andersoni. The sequence continues at coordinate 132,820,277 of NC_092823.1, forward strand.
ATCGGCATGTTTTGTAGATAGCAACTCGGCTAGCAGGCATTGATCTATGAAAGGTGCAATAAATGTCCTTGTGGTTGTTTGCACTACTGTGTTGTCGTTCCTTTGTCCCAAGAGCATGGAGGAGAACCCCACATCTGGCTGCCCAACGTGGGACGCTTGGGGCATCGGGCGATACATTTAACAGTTTTGCTTCGTTCGAGACCTTTGTTTGAACCGAAGCGTAGGGCTAGCGCGGATTTTGATCGCTAGCGTTGGCGGCGTGCTTTCTTGAGCGAGGCGACGGTGGCTATAGTGTGTTTGAACATGTCAACATGCTAAGCCTTTTCGCAAGTGTTTTTTAATGGCATTCATCGGTACTAGAGCCACGTGGTCTGCATCCTGGGAGAGCGAGGCTTAGAGCCCGTGGAGCATTGCCAAACCTGAAGCGAGTGAGTATGGAAGCCTCGTGGGTCGTCCGAATTTCTTATGTAAATAGCTTCTTCTATCTCATTGACTCGGATGAAGTCGCGGCTCTGGGAGCCGGGTGACCGCGGGCTACGGGGGCCACTACGGGCTGACTGGTATTGCGGCCTGGCACCGGGCGCTCCGACACCGTCTGGGACGGTGGGCGCCGTCAACTCGGATGCTGTGTGCACCGAGCGGAGTAGGACCACCTCACAGAGCTGACGTCTCCTCGCGGCTGCCTGTTTTGCGCTCATTTTGGGTGTTGTTTTTGGGTGCCGGTTGTTGTCAGGGTAGCGACGCTTTAGGCCTAAGGCTTTACGAAGCTGCCTGTCGCACGTGGAGGGACACAACCTGGTGGACCGTAGCGTTGAGGCGTTGCAATTTGCTTCCCTCATTCTATTTAGCCTCGCACGAATTGAAATTACTCGTTCGACTCAAGGAAGCGAGCTTCGTTCACCTGAACTTAGCATCTGAGTAGCTGCCCGATATGTTGTTGGCCGAGTTGAACATCGTACCACGTGGGCGATGCGCATGCAGACTTCCTCGCCCTTGCACTACTTTAGTGTTTGCCGAGTGTGTTGAGTGTACGCAGCGTGATTGGAGTCACCCCTGGTTGCCGTCACCTGCACATCGTCAGCGCTGCTGCCCCGGACTACGATCGAGCCACCAGGCAATGGTGATGCTGTGGCGAGTTCGGCGCAGCGACTTCGGCGGCCGCCTGTATCCAGCTCGCAACCCTCGGCGGCGGAGAAAAGAGCCGGCGGTCACCGACAGCTACTGTAGTTCTCGCCAGTAGGGCGCGTCGGCGCGAGCGACGCTTGCTCGTAGCGACTACTGCGTCGTCGTTTCCGGAGTCCTGGCCTGGAATCGTGCCGTCGAGTCTGCAAAGCTTCTGCTGTGACCGGCGGACGCCAGCGGTGTACCCAAGGACAATGTCAGCTCGCATGCTATGGACAGCGTGTGGACATTTCCTCAGCGCGGCCACTATTGCATGTACTATCTTGTTCGCGAAGCACGGGTTGATGTTTGACCGTGTCACATGTCTCGCCGGAATATGTAGTGATTTAAGGTTATGTGGATGTGGGGATGCGCGACTCCCACGCGTCCCCTGATATGTTGTTTCCCCGCACGGCTCGCGTGGCCTGGCGCCCGCGGCGGTCGGACTGGTTGAGGCGCAGTACGAGAGATGGCGCGAGTGTTGCGCTGCTAACGCCGCCGACAGGCGAGGTTACTTGAGCGCTGACAGACAAGGCGCTTCCTCTATTTGGTTCGAGATCGTCGAGCAGTGCGGACGTGCCGTGCCGCGCGTGCGCCGATGCATGCTTCTGCGAGACGGTCTCGCGTGGCCGCTTTCGAACGCGCCACCGTTCCCGTGACCGTACGCGCGAATGACCAGGCGTTGGGATCCAGCATGGGGCGAACATATTCGCTCGCTATCCGGTCGCGGTGAGCCGGACTTCCTAGATTTGTCACGTGCCCATCGGCATGTTTTGTAGATAGCAACTCGGCTAGCAGGCATTGATCTATGAAAGGTGCAATAAATGCCCTTGTGATTGGTTGCACTACTGTGTTGTCGTTCCTTTGTCCCAAGAGCACGGAGGAGAACCCGACATGTCACTGCGGGATTATCGGCAATGAACTGGCCGATCAAGCTGCCCGCTCAGCCCATACTGAAGAGCACCACGCCCCAGTTCCAGTTTCTCGAACTGACGCAGGTCGAAAGCCCCGGCTACTTGCTCAGCAGTGCACCGCGTCGCAACGGAATGAGCCACATTTAAGGAATACGCGACTGTACTCCCTTGATGCTACATTAAGTCTTCGAGTGCGATCACAGCTTTGCCGTCGAGTCGCCATGCTTTTATATCGACTGTGGTTGGGCGTTGCCTTTACCAAGGCCTATGCATTCCCCATAGGGATGACCGACACCGCAACTTGTGACCACTGCGGCCATGAAGCATAGATTGAACATATATTTTGCACCTTCCCGAAGTACAGTCCACAGAAGGAATTTCTTTGCCACGAACTTGACCAGCTTGACGAGCAACCGCTATGGGAAAAAAAATTTCCACAATCGAAAGGACCTACCGTCACAGACCTACCGTGCAAGCACTTTGACGCTTTTCGCGATCCACCGGCCTTTGTGAACGTCTTTAAATGGAACGCCTTTTGTGTTTGTCTGTGCCTCCGTATGTGCGTGTTTTTTAACGTTTTCCTCTCTGTCGCCTTTCTAACCCCTATCTCCCATCCCCAGTGTAGGGTAGCGAACCGGAGACTGATGTCTCGTTAACCACTCAGCTTTTCCTCTTTATCTCTCTCTCTCTCTCTCTCTCTTCGTTAAGTTGTGGCGATTCTCAGTTTCCGGCAGTGCTGCTGCTATCGAGTTCTGCCACGAAGGAAACAAGCACTTTCAAGCAGATTTGCTTTGAACAGTCGAATGACGATAGCAAGTTGTGTTTCCGAAGCTAGATTGCCAGGTACATACTGCAATGCGTAAGGCAATGCAAGCCTAAAAGCAAAAGCACTGGCACATCAAAAACTGACAGCGACACACGAGTGGTGAGTATGTATAGCCCCCGAAACGATGGAGCCTAGTAGGTTTGAGTAGGCTGTTGGTTTGTGCTTGTCTTATAAATATGCTGTATCAGCATTGCTGTGTTGTGCATACTTTTGGCAACAATCGCAGCACCTCTTCATCTGGGCTGTAACAGGGGCGTGTGGGTTGGATCAGGGATAGCCGCCCCCCGGAGAAGCGATTCTCGGGCGAGCTGGTTAGCCCTTTACTTTCCGGATAGTCCAACGTGTGCAAGTGACCAAATTATTTCTGTTGGATTTAGAGGCTACTTGGGGAGCGTTTCATGAAAATTGGTTGAATTGGTTGGTAGGGAGTCGGCTGGCAGTATTCTGCAAGGGCGTTTAGAGTCAGCGTACGTTGGGATAACCTAGAAATGGCTTGCACATGCTGCACGGCATACAATACGGATTTAATGGTGTATTTTCCTGCAGCGCTAGGCCACCGTGGTAGAGCATCCACCTAGTAAGCGGCTGGTACCGAGTTCAAGTCCCAGTGACGCCGGAAACCCACCGTTTTTTTTTTCTAATCGGTACAGATGTTCGCGAGCCTAGTCCTCGGCTCTCGGGGGGGCTTGCATCTCGAAAGAGCGCCCGATAAAGATTTCCGGGTTGCCCCTAGGCGCCTCTTGTCCTATCACCGACGACCTTGTTGAAGAGCATACGCCGCGGCTTTGGGAGGAAAGTGCTGCCGGTGGGTACCTACCGATAAAATAGGCCCAATTAAGCGTGCTGCCGGCCTGGTGCTTGTAGATAGGGGACCTCGATGCTTGGAAAAAGAGCGCTTGCACCCAACCTGAACGCGTTCTTGGTTAAACAGGTGCATTTGGGATGGCGCCACATGGGAAATGGTCGCCATAGGAGCGGCCCAAACCGTTTTATTGGGATAGCAATTATATGGACACTCGAGGTGCAATTTTGCCGCTGTCATTGCCGTGATGTACCGTATAAAGTCCATGGACGATAACACCGTCGCAGCGCGTCGTATCCTGTGTGCGCGAATGAAAGTACGCGAAGGGATCCGAAGATCATTGCTCAATCTGGCGCGCGCGAACAAAGAAACGGGGAGCAAACGCGCCGCGCCGTCTTCCTTCGCGTGAAACGCCCTTGGGTGACGGCAGGGGAGGCTGGGCAGCGTTGCCATCCGACAGCAGCTGCACGATTCGCGACCCGGTGGCGACAATTGCTAGTAAGTACAGCGGGGCGTGGTACTTCTGGAGGCGCCGGATGTTTACGCATTTGCGCGAATAAGAGAGGGCGCGAGAGAGAAAATACGGGGGCTTTTCCTACTTGAATATAGAACTCTGCCTAGGCACTACGGGGAAGAAGTTTCTTTAAGTACGTTATATGCGTTTGTCTCTAGGCGTGCCGGCATTGCGGAGTGGGGTCGAGTTTGCTTACGCTAGGACGCTGCCTACCGGCGCAGTGAAATAGCTGAAGTCGAGGGCATTGACACCCCATCTGGCGGCCGCTGTGTCGGGCAGACTGTCTCGCACATGCGGCGCTCGGGCTCCCTCTGAAAAATCAGTGATGTCTTTTTTTTTAAGATAGAGCGTTGTGAAGGGCCAGAAAGGTTAAATCCGGCATCAATGACGCAGCAACAGTGCCACAGGCGAGAGAAAGTCTGTCCGACGTGCCTTCAGACACAGCGATCACCAAATGGGGCGAACGTGCCCACTGCCTCACCGCGCCGGCAGCCAGCGTCGGAGCATAACCTCGACCCACTTTGCACTACTGGCACGGCTAGGGGAGAAACGCATATAACGCAAGCAAAAAACTTCTCCTCCGTAGTGCCTAGGCAAAGTCAGATTTTCAAGGAGCAAAAGCCCCCAGATTTTTCCTCTCGCACAAGCGCCTGCGCAGAAATGTCGGGCGCCTCGGGAAGTGCCATTTAGCGCTGTACTTACTAGGAATTGTAAAAATGCGATTGGGTGCAAGGGTCACTGACGATTGTGGCTCCATCTCGCGCGCCATATCTGGAGGAAAGCGGGTATACGCAACGCGGGAGTGAGGAGGCAGGCTTCGACTCCGCCAATATGTGCGTACTCTTGTAGGCTGCGCACGGTCATGCGCGCCGTATCACGAAAGAAATCTGCAGATAGTTCATGCCTTTGTGTGTGCGCGCTGTGTTCTAGCAGCTGCTGCGTTGAAGCGGTAGACAGCTCGAATGGCTCGAAGGTCACTTCGCTCGCTGCTGCTGCCGCGCTCGCTCACACCAGCGTTTTGACAGCGAGTGTCCGCGCTGATCGAGTGTGATGTGCTCATGTTTGCTAGTGCACGCTGACACCATGCATGTCAATTCAGTTATAAAGTTGATGTCCCTAAGTTTATACTAAAGATAAGACTGCTATCCTTAGCTCGCTTGTCTGTCTCCTAATTTGTTATCACAATCGACATTTCGCCTTTTTGGCTAAACTGCCACTTTTTTATTAGTAGTTTGCATAGCGCTATGACTAAGGGTGTTCTGCATGCTTATGCCCGACTTAAATTAACGTGAAACATGTTGAAACCGACGAGATACATTGGACATACTTTTATAAAGAGTCTACCGGATCCGTCTAAACACCTGTGAAAAATTTGATGGGATCGTCTGACGTATCATTAGCGACATCTACTTCAAGAAAGAACAGCCCTACCAAAAAATAAATATTATTGGAATTACAAATATCCTTTATCATCGTCTTTAACATAATTGTTATTTATCATGCAAACTAGTTATTCCTAAACATTTTTCTATCATCAAAGAAGGATGTAAGCGTGAGTGACTGATTGTAAGAAGGGTGTAAGAGTTATTTCAGAGTTCTATTCTCTTTCCCGTCCCCTCTGGGCTCCTTGCGCTCTTTTCTTTATTGAAATGAAAATAAAAGAAAGAGACGTATACACCTTATAATGGTGATGGCTACTCCTTTTCGCATGGCAGAAGCAATATATATATATATATATATATATATATGAAAGGACACCACGTCATAGGGTAAGAAATCCTCAGCACACCGTCCTATACACCCATGAACATACAGATATAAAATGCAAGTCACACCGCAATGAATTTGTAAATAAAGTCACAAACACACAAAAGCGGCCTTGATGTAGATCGCCATGAGCATATAAACAGATGAAGAATTGCGCTGTTAATCAAAACTTTAAACTATCGTACAGCTACTTCATTTCAAAAGAAGTCTTCTATCAGATCGCATCTCTCATCGCAGAAAATGTTAAACCTGTCCTTAAACCTCTTAGAGATACACGAACAAATTTCAAGATAAGCGAATGACCTTATGTTGGACGCGTATGAACATTCCTATAGGGTCACATAAGCACCCTGCATATAGGGAATGTATACGGTGCGCATTAACGCCCGGCATATCGGGTGCTTAAAGGACGAAACAATGGGTGTAGAGCTTGAAACACATGTTGAGTCCTGGGAAAGAACGTGGAACCCGGGAGATGGAAATTCATGACAATGGGCCATCTGTCGAAACATTGACTCCTGCTTTCACCTTGTTCTCGTTGTGCTCATCATATTGAATTCTGGGCTTTTACCTGTGAAAACCACGACTTGGTTATGACGCACGTCGTAGTGGTGGACTCCGGATTAATTTCAACCCCCAGGAGACCTTTAACGGGCCCCTAATGAACGGGGCACGGACGTTTTTGCATGACGCCGCCAGTGAAAAGCGGCCGCCGCGGCCGGGATTACATACCACGGCCTCGTGCCTAGCAGCACAACATCAAAGTCACTAAGCTATCGCGGCGGGTGAAACACATATTCAACGCCCTTATGTTAATATTTTTACCCGCCGTGGTTGCTCAGTGGCTGTGGTGTTGGGCTGCTGAGCACGAGGTCACGGGATTGAATCCCGGCCACGGCGGCCGGATTTCGATGGGGGCGAAATGCGAAAACACCCGTATACTTAGATTTAGGTGCACGTTAAAGAACCCCAGGTGGTCGAAATTTCCGGAGCCCTCCACTACGGCGTGCCTCATAATCAGTAAGTGGTTTTGGCACGTAAAACTCCATAATTTAATTATTGTTAATATTTTAATGTGGGGATATTTTCTCGCACGCAGGCTTGTTATGGGGTGTTATGAGTATACGTGGGGCTCTAAATAGACGCAATGTTTGGTGTGAATACAAAAAGGGGGGCTAAATAGGCGCAATGTTGGGTGTGAACACAAAAAGTTTGTTAGTAAAAAAATAAGTTAGGTAGTGGGAAGCGCTGCGCGGGTGGCCGGAGCTATAGCGGCGGCGCTCTACGACTCGATGCCAAGACGAGTAAGCCAAGTCATCGCGGTCGACGGCAACCTTTCATCGCACCGAGGACCCATTCAAGCCATGGAATGCTTCCGTGAATAAACTTTCACGACTGACTTGTTTCTCCGATTCGTCTTCCCGGTTATCTCTTCCTGGCCGTACTTTTGTAAAGTTTCATAACGGCCTACGCATTGTAGTAGCTAACTAAAGCAGTTTTCAGAGGCGTCACTAACGTAAATAGTAAACCCACTGCTGAAGACACTGCCCGAAAAGTAATCTTGACAGAAAAGCCGTCCCTCAGTAAAGCTTTGCGCCTGTAACTTATCGGGCTCGCGTGAACAAGCGCGCGTCACCGTAACCGCCGTTGCGGCTACTTGCGGTATGCTGCCTAATATCTAGAAGCGGTGGACGCCGGCGACATGCACTAATATGAAACACAAGGTGAATTTTTCAGCGCAAGCTGCATTTTATGTTTGCTTTTTACGACCGAGTATTTCTTGTCAATCATAGCAGAAAATTTCAACGAGTGCATTCACAAACATTAATGCTTTGCCGTATACCTGTTATACTGTAATCAGCGAATACGTTACGGCTGAAAACTATCCTGCGGCTCTTTGCGTGTGCTCGGCGCCTTTTAATTTATAAATAGACGCGGCAACCTTGGTAATTTAACCTGAACATTGTGAAGAAACTACCCATAAAGACGGTCTTGCTTTCCGGGTGTGACGGACACTGCGGGTTCCCTGGCTGAAAGAATGTTCACACATTTCTATACTTCGGCGCCATGGCGGCGAAAATTCATGGCACTCGCGAGATTGATAAAGCATCACATTGCGTTGAGATGGGTCCTTAATTTTCTTTACAATTTCCTTGGGAGAGCTACACAAAATAATATCGTGGAATCGGCGCATGTTCACGTTGAACATTTTCAGGCGGAAATGATGCAGCTCGAAAGCAAGAACAGTAGGTGAACGTGGTTCGAAACTGCAAGGCGATGCCGTAAATTTTCCTTTGAAATATTGCCCGTCTTGCGCCATGAGACTTTACTTTCTGTTGAGAAAGCTCCGACCTATAACTGTACTTTAGGCATCCAATTTTGCGCCTCGAAACTCACGACGTTGAGAAAGTCAGTGTTATTTTATTTATTTATTTTTTTATTCTTTTATTTAGTCGGTCGGTCGGTCAGTCACTCACTCAGTCAGTTTGTTAGTTATTTTAAATTTTGCCATCACAAGAAGAGATCATAGCAGGGTAGGATGATGCAACCAAGAGTAGTGCAAATAGTTTGCAGGAAGAAAGAAAAAGCTGGTAAAACATATCAGGTGCGAACGCCCCCACTTTAGCTTTAGCAACGCCCGGGAAGTCTTAGCCACTCTGTGGTTCGCAGCTCACCGAATGCAAGAAATGAGACAACAAAAATAACACCGACAAAAACAATGTCCGAATCGTTGCGAACGATCACCGATTGTCTCCAGGGGCGAGGATGTCTCTACTGCCGAGCAAAAGTATTTTACAGCAGCTCCAGAAGAATTCGATCTACGATGTTTGAATTTCTCCTGTCGAATGCTCCTGTGCTGCTACGCAAAGGCCAGGAGGCGGTATAAGTGCGCGCGCTGCGTGAAGGCATGCTGCGTTCATGGTGGAAAGGAAATATAATGGAAACTGAGCGATCAACAGGGCAGGAGCAGGCAGGACACCGCCTTGTCTTGTCCGCTGTTTATTGATAGGCTTTCCTACTTGTTTTTCCGTAATAAAGCTTTTTACCAAGCTTAAATTCACGAGCGTTGTAAGTGTACTGTGTACTTCTCTTATTGTTAATTACTTCGAAAACGTCATTCGGCCTGGTTATATGGATTACCTAAAAATGCAGACATTAATTGCATGGCTAATTGAATCGCCATGGGTAGTAGTAATAAAAAGACTCCTTAATAAAGTTTTAGTTGTTTACTTTAAGTTAGATATTGAAATGTTGACATTGGGCAGTTCTGAAATCTCGCTTGCTTAGCGACAATTTTATAAGACTACCATTGATTTGATGCTTGTGTAGCAGTGTGATATAAGATATGTTGGTGTTCTCGGTAACACTTTCACAAAAGCCTCCTTCTTAAATTTCCTAACGATCCCAGCAACGCCAATGCATATTGTCACGAGAGGAAAAGCCAGTCAGTCAGTTCTAAGCGAACGGCCGTTTGCAGTTGGTTTTTGCAGCAGCTACCACGCACACTTCCTCCTCGACTTCTAGCGTAACTAGTACATGCCAATATTTTAGCCCACTTTGAGAGCGGATACCTCGAAAGTGATACTACGTATCACTAATAGCCACTAATAGCCACTAATAAATATAAAAGCGCCATGCAGTTGCCATGTACATACTGAAGTGAAAACTATAAAAAGCCGCAGGATTAGTAGAAGGCCATTGCTTATCGCAAACATAGATGGCCTCCCTTATGCAGCTTTCTTTATGCCAAGCCCGTTGTATTCTCTAGAGCAAAATCTGTTTAGGCACTAATTTACCCGTCAATCTCATTCCCTTAAAACATAAGAATGCAATAACGTGTTCTCATGAACTGAAAAGCAACGGCACGTTATTGCATTCTAAAGTTTTAAGAGCAATAAATTGATGGGTAAACTAGTGTGTAAGCAGATATTGCGCTAGAAATTATCACGCACTACCTTTCAACGTGCTCTGGAAACACAGTACTTCCGCTGAACACCTTCGTTCTTCTCTGGCATGCTGAAAACAATACACCGCTTTGCGGAAGCTCCTATAGTATGCATAATTCCAGCTCGTAACCAAAACTCAAAGAATAAAGAAAAAACATTGCGAGAAAATTTTGAAGGCTGCCTAAGGAATTGTTTGAGGCCCGAAATTTCGTATCGATAGTGCATCTTTTTGTGTCATACTTCAATTGGTTGTTGCAATAAATATCACTATTATTTAGCGCATTCTAGGCCACGAGTCAGAGAACATCCACGGACCACATCCAACGTGCCTTTTGGTGTTATGTTACCACAATACTGGTAAATAATATTCCATGCACTAGCTTTCTAAGCTCATCGCGCCGATTTTCGGAAACTTAGATGGCCTAGAAAACGTAATGTAAGTTTTCCTATTGCGGCCAATCTTTTTAGGGGACGACATTTACTGGCGGGTCGGGGTCGCTTCTTGTAGCGCTTCGAGGGTAACCTTCCTCGTCTTCTGCATGTTCAAAAAGCACCCATATCAAAAATGTCCCCGCTCACCCAGTTAATGTTACTTCTGATGACTGATGTCAACAAGACGCCTACACCTTTTGAATTAGTCTGTCATGTTAATCGGCAGGAAAGGCACCTTTCTGTTCGTTCTGACGTGCAGTGACCCAATAACACCGAGCTGAGAACAACATATTGCCCTCCAGATGCCATGTGGAGTGCTTGTAGGTGTTCCAGATACTCTTTCGTCTTAGTGCAACATTTGCCCCACAGTATATACACGGACAACGAAGACCTATGTCTCCACCGAGAAAAGAGAAATACCAAGCAAATAAACAATATCAAAACCCAACTTTGCCCTATACGTCTACGAAAGTGTTGGTGCGCAGAAAGCTGAAGCAGGCCATAAACTTCCAATTCGGTTTCTGAAGTTCAAACTTTTCCTTTTTTGGCCACTGACTCACTCCTGCGAGAAAATGTCAAATGCAGCGGTCTTTGATATCGCTGTTTTCTAAACTCTTGGCAATTATGAAACAGCAGTCGCAATGAGAAATTAGATTTAAAATGATAGTTATAGAAAAGAAATGTACCACAAATAGGTAATTACAAATTTTAAGCATATATTGAAAAAGTAACACTGGACCTTTAAGTTAGACCTTTAGCTAAGATTAGGGTTCATCGTATTGACTATTTCTTTTTTCATAATCTGAGGTGCTTTCCACGTGTTTTTATTCCCCCAACCACCTTGAATCTGTGTATCTTTATGCGGGTGTCTTCTTTCGAACATATTCTACTACATTAACTTGTGCAGGCTTCATTCAGTGAATAATTCATCGCTTATTTTTTGACCAGAGGCATACAGGAAGATTAAAAGAAAAAGCCGAAGCAGAAACGTGCTGTATGAGTGCATATCGTTTCATTAGCGATTGTAGTTGCACTCATTGAACAGAATAATGAAGTTTCCAGTAGATCGACGGAGAGTAAGCGCACTGGAAAACACGCACAACACCCGGAAAAGTACAGGACATGCGCTTTCTTTCTCGGCCGTTGTGTGTGTTTTCCAGTGCGCTATTTCCCGTCGATTTGTAATGCACCATCCAGCCGTTATGCAGGTGTTCTTAAATTTTTTAGTACGCAACGTATATGGGTTGCACGAAGCTATATGGCGTTGCGCGTATGCAGGAATTAAGAGTAATTACATTTGAGATTCTAACGTCGATGGAATGAAACTATCGGGAACAGAGGGGGCCGGAAGCGCCAGAACAAGAGGACCAGCGAAGCACGCTGCCCACATTTATTTTCCTCGTCTTTCGCAGCCGGCATCAAGACGCCGCCTCAGAGCGTTGGTGGGTTCTACAGCGCCCTCCGGCTCAAACGGAAAGGCGAAATGTACGCGTCGAGGATGCAGAGATAGGGCTACCTTGGTGACAAGCAGAATGGTGGATAAGCCGGCGACATCCGCGGGGAGCTCCGTGGGAGGCCTCTCGAGATAGGCCGGTTTGAAGCGGCTTAACGAGACGACCTCTCCACGGCCATTCAATAAGATGGCGGCGAACTTAGGTGTCTTGTGGAGGTCACGGCACCGCATATATTAAGACGATCTAAGAGGTGCCTTTACAGCGTCTTGTCTGAGAAAGTCATACATCTAGGACTCAAGGTCCGCATGCACAACGATGTTGTGGTCAGAAGGCCGAGGCGGCGCGTGGCGCACTTGCTGAATGCAGTCCTGTCGGCATTGCAAGTACTACAGCGGCTTGGTTGAGGGGGCGGAAAGACCGAACAAGTCATCAGGAAGCCACAGGAGTGCACTGTAGGCGACTTTGGTCACTGAAATGCCGAAGTCCGGACCACGGATGGCGCGTAGACCAAGAAGCATCATAGGAAAGTGGTCGACCCAGTGCTTTCGATCCAGGCTTGCTGTGCGGGCAGTCTTAAGCTGGCGATACAGCCACTCAACTATGCCGTTGAAACAGGACAGGTGTGCGCGGGTACTGTAGTACTTAGTGCTAAGCAGGCGCTTGAGGGAAGTGAAGAGAGCACATTGAAATTGTAAGCCGCGATCAGTTCTAACAATATTGGGGCATCCGAAGTGGCGAACCCATGCTGAAACGAAGGCTTTGGCGACCGTTTCCGTAGTGATGAATGAAATGGGCATGACTTCGGGCCAAAGGGTGAAGCGGTCAATCAGTGTCAGAATGTAAGGGCGGCCCTGAGATGGAGAAAGCGATCCGACCAAATCAAGATGAACGTGGTCAAAAAGACACTCAGGTGGCAAGAAAAGCTGCGCGGGAGTCTGCATGTGCCGGGTCACTTTGACGGTCTGTCAAGTGAATCACTCGCCAACATCAGTGTTCACGCTCGGCCAGACCTACCACTATGTAACAATACTCGGCGTGGTTTGGATGCTGGGATGGCAGATGTCTCGAAGTGATTGGAAAACTGCACGACGAAAGGCAGCCAAATTGGAGGGGGAGGTCCAGCCACTGACATGTCGCACGAGAGTGAGCCATGCACAAACGGCCGAGGAACGAGCTGCAGACGGACGGAACGAGGGTGTTCAAGCAGAGTCTGCAACGCGGGGTCTTCCATCTGCGCCCGAGCTAAGAGTTCCCAGTCCACAGCAGATATAGAAGTACCGAAGGCGATGATGCGTGAAAGTTCGTCACCTGTCCCGTTGTCGATGTCTGATGTGCTCGATATGCGTTGTGAACTCTTGTGCTTTTGTTGCGTGAAGGACGAGTCAGTGAGACGATCAACTATTTACAGGTTGTGTTTACAACAGCGCTTGCAGTGCTGACCGGTTAATTTACAGCGCGAGCCCAATTCGTTCTTCTTCCTCTTTTCTGGAGTGATGGCGCCCACGCGCGTCGTTCAAACAATCAAATACCACACGCGTGTAGCATAATCCCCCGGCGGCAGAAGCGACGTCCCGGAGCGTCTAAATGTCATCACTGGGAGGGTGATACTGCTTCAGTCGTGTAACGTGCACGATATCGCGGGAATGGAAGCAAATGGGGCGTTAGGGGCCATCTCATCGGTGACGGGAGTCACGGCACGAAGCACTCGGTATGGGCCTGTGTAACGAGACAGCAGTTTTTCTGACAGGCTGACCTGACGTGACGGAGACCATAAAAGTACCAAAGAAGTAGGCGGGAAGTGCACTTCTCGGTGTCGCCGGTCGTACAAACGCCTTTGACTCTCTTGGGATTTCGGAAGGTGGTCACGGGCAAATTCCCTTGCGTGGGCACGGCGAGCGATGGCGTCAAGTGCATATTCACTGGTCGGTGCAACGTGAACAGGAAGGGTAGTGTCGAGGGCCAGTGCTGGTTCTCGGCCGAACAGAAGGAAAAATGGGGAATAACCGGCTGTGTCGTGGCGAGAGGAATTATAAGCAATTGTGACAAACGGTACAGCGATGTCCCAGTCGGTGTGGTCTGAAGAGACATATTTCGCGAGCATGTCTGTGAGAGTGCGATTGAGACGATCCTTGAGACCATTTGTTTGCGGATGGTATGACGTGGATATCTTGTGCCTCGTGGCACAGCACTGCAGGATGTCCGCGATAACTTTTTATAGGAATGTCCGGCCACGGTCTGTGAGAAGTTCTCGCGGAGCTCTATGTAATAAAATCACGTCGCGTAGAAGAAAACCGGCGACATCTGTGGCGCAGCTTGTAGGAAGCGCTCAGGTGATGGCGTAGCGCGTGGCGCAATCCGTGTCTACACCGATCCACCTGTTCCCAGAGGAAATATATAAGTGTTTGTCAAACGTCCTGAATATCGGACCCAGCCTCACGTTGACTCACTCCAGGACGGGCAAGCGTCGTAGCAATATACGTCGGGGTAAGTGTCGTGGAGAACGGACAGACACGGATATGTGCTGGTCTGTAGAAGTCTAAGCGACACCGCTTGCGCCCTAATGAATATGGGGTGAGAGGGTGGAAGGACCCTTCTAAGCATGTAGAAAAATTTAATAATCTCGTTGTGAGTAGCGGGAGCGTCCCTGTGGCTGTAGAGAGGAGTGGAGTCAACGCTCCTTATAGAGGAAGCGCGGTCGGTGAGGTCACGCGCAGCCTCGTGAGCAGACTCATTGAGGTTCGGGGGAGCACCCTCGACCGACCCTACGTGAGCGGGAAATCAGTGAATTAAATGATGTGTGAGAGCATATGGACTCGAGCCACTAAGAAGACGAGCAGCTTGCTTGGCGATGCATCCCTTCTGAAAAGCCCTAACTGCCGTTTTGGAATCACTATAGAGCTCAGACCCACGACCGTCTAGCAGGTCGAGGGCGATGGCGGCTTGCTCGGTGACTCGGGGGTCTGCAGTGCGAATCAAGGCGCTATGGAAATCTTGCCGCTGGAGTCGACCACAATAGCGGGAAAGGTCTTCCCGTCACTGCACTCCGCGGCGTCGACGAAGCTTGCTCTAATGTCGGGTTGCTTGATCTGTTTGGTAGATGGCTGCTGCCCTGGCCTTGCGTCTGCCCTCGTTGTGGAGGGGTGGGTGTTTCGGGGCACAGGGGCCACTTCGAACTTGTCTCGAATGCACCTAGGTATCGGGGTACTGACCATAACCCAGCTCTTCGAGGATGCGTTTACCTAGCGCTGTGGTGGTCAGGCGAGTGAGTTTCACGCGTTCTTGAGCTTCGGCAATCTCCTCGGTGGTGTTATGTACCCCCAGCTTCAGGAAGTTCTCTGTATGCGTCCTGATGGGTAGCCCGAGAACCCTCTTGACTACCTTGCGCATGAGAGCGTTGAGCTGGTCTCACTCCGCTGTGAGCCAGTTGTGCATATAAATCGCGTACGTGAGGTGGTATACTACGAAGGCATTGATCAGCGTGAGGAGATTGTTCTCCTTCATGCCTCGGTGCCGGTTTGTGGTTATGCGAACCAGGCGGAAAGCATTGTCCGTCCTTGCGATGATCTTGCGGAAAGCCGTTCCGTTCCCGTCGTTAAATTCGACAAACATGCCCAGGACCCGAATACAAATACAGAAATTCTTTGCAACTCCATCTGCGAATTCGTAACACAGTGGGCAAAAAGCCTCCCGGGCACTTTATCCAAAGCGATATTACTCCAACAAAGACCCGCATTGTGGCTTTACTGGCAGCATACTCTGGCATGTCCAGACACCCCAACGCGACAGCCAGCCTTCGGCTGGACGGCTCGGTTCGGTCCTAAAGACGCTGCTACCACAGTGTCACCGCACTGCTTGAGGCGTTATACCAGTATACACTTATCAACACGCTCCTTCTTGTACAGAGTTAGTATAGCCAGCTACAGGAGAACAGCACCCAATAAAGCCCATGCATGAATTAGGGAAGCCACACAGGTACCACCATGATATATAGATTTCTTGCTAACTGGTTGCTCAAACGCCAACCTGACGTAAAGTAAAACAGAATAATATTACTCCATACCATGGTTGTATAATGTGGCGGAACAATGAATGTTCATAAAATTACGGCAGAAACTCCCATAAGGGGAATTATTGTGCCGCGAAGCATTACAAATAGTTCATTATTCGTGCGTTTCCGCGCTAAACATTTTGCTTCTCTTCCATTAGATTAGGGCAGCGCTGCCTATTACTAGCTGCTCTGCCGTATAACGTAGACTTAATACCCACCCTCTTTGGCGGGAGCATGTTTGCAGTCTGAAAGCAGGAGTAGCTGTGGGGGATAGCAAGCGGCACCCGATGTCCAATTATTCCACCAATGAGCGCGCACCTCTGGGACACGTGCGCACCAGTTACGTTGTAGCTGCGCCTCTAATGCGTGAGGGGCACGGCTTGCGAATTCGTTGCGGATGACAGGGCCTTCCTTCCCACAGGACCCAGGATCCTCCAACTATCGCACGGTTACGCGACTTATCCTAAATGAACCCTTACTACAAAGATAATACACATTGGCTATTTTCAAACTCCGAAGCTAGATTATCAATTCACATTCCTCAAGAAACCCAAAAAAAATTCAGTTTTAAATGAGTAATTGCATGCCTTATATGGCCCCCTGATTTTTTATTATTGTTTGTTTATTATTGTAGCATTATTTTGCTCAATTTCTAAGCGGAAATTTATTTTATGTGAACAAAAAAATTTCAAATTGACCTTGTGTTACGTTGCTGAGTGCTTCGCATATAATGCTTCACACTAATATTTAACGAAGCTGGGTTCGCCTTACGTTCTAGGCAGGTAGCGGTGTTTGATGTTTCACCTCTGTAGCATGAAGCACAACAAATCAGGCACCCTAACAACATAACACGATTTATTGAATCATCAAAAGCTGCCACACGGCCAGCTACGCAACAACAATCACCCGTAGAGGCACGCATCCACCGACAGCCACAGGGTTAACGAACCAAGCGCTCAAGGCGTCCACAAGGCAGAGCCCTACGTGTCGCCCTCTCAAGCAAGAAGGGAAATGTAGAACGGAAAAAGCAACGCCTTCGTAACAAAGCCGTCTGATGCCACTTGTTTTGTGCCGGCGCCCACTTTATGCCGCTTCATCTGGGCTCGATGTTGTGCCAACGCTCGGGCCTTGACATCGGCAGCGAATTCATGCTGTCGTACATTGCAAATAGTGCCTGTGAAAAATTCGCCAGAGCCCATCTCACGGTCTTTATGACAGTATTGCGTTTAGCGTGAAATTAATCTAGCTACACAACGTATTGCCACCATTGAAACGAGTTACTCGTATGTACGACGCGTGTACTGCAGCGGGACGGCGCTTAAGCTGATCCCTAAATTCACACGGTGTCATCAAGCGGCGCTGCCGCGAAGCCTGCCTGTGGCCCCCGAGGCGAGAAGTGTGGCGCGTCGCGGGCGGTGAACTCTGAGAATGGTTCCCTCCCTTGCCGCACACTGAGTGGCACATACTGAGTGGAACACATTGGCGTGAGGTTGATTGTACAGCGCCACAAAGCAGCGATTTCTTGGCGCAGCTCGCTAAAGTGTCGGCGTAAATGACGTTCTTTCAAAAGTGGCACATATCCAGTGTATTTGTGGCGCTGCGTGCTGAAGCGTTAGATTGCTCTTCCTGAGAAACCCATGTGACGTGGGTTCGATTCCGACCAGCATTAGGGAAATTTCAAGGATATTTCTTGTCATTGTGGAACAACACAACCCCACAGTAGGACACATAGTAACCCAGGTTGCAGTAGAAGACGCTCATTGAAAAGTGGTATACACCTACTGGCACATACCCCGTGACCCAAGCGAACATCAAAAGGTTCATTTAAAATTAGCATAGATGCAGTGGAACTCACTCATAGCTTTAAATTAACGTCCAAGTTTCGTTAAAGAACGGTAAATGCCCAGTCCCGCATCTACAGTGACCCATATCGGCGTGCAAAAGGCTCGTTGAAGAGCGACACATATGAACACATTGCCACATACTCAGTCACACAAGTTGGTCGAACGTTAGCTTCCAACCCTGTTCCCTCCGCAATATAGCCCAAAGCGCTATCCATTCCACCATGGGCTACCCAGTGAGCCAGGTAAGCGGGAAAACATTTAGAGACACGCAAACGTAGGTAGCTTGATAGATACACAGCTCGCCTCCGAAAAGCGGGTGAAGTATTTCAAGACGCATAAAAACCCCATATCGTCAAGCATGAAAATGAGCTTCAGGTTTGAGGCGTAAATGGGGCCGTACTAATTCACCGGCATGGTGTTGTGAGAGCATGTACTGTAGTCCTGAGCGGCTCTTCGCAATATAGGGTCCTTCCCACGTGCACGCTAGTGCTGCACGAGAGCCTATTGAAGCGTCACTCAGGGACGCGTCTTTTTCAACACTAGGTCACTTGCCTCAAACCTGATGTCGCGCCGACGTTTAATATATTAGCCCGTCTCTTTTAATCTGGCGACATCAGGGTATGTCGAACCTGCTGAACGTGTCCCTCAACCACCTCTGAAGATCACCTGCAAATATTGCAAAAGTCACACTGTGCACATTAGAATATTTCAGGGGGTGGTCCTGGGGAAAGCGCAACAATTTTCTTATGATCAGCTGTGTAAGTCAGTGCAGCGGTTAGCAGTTGTTCTTGCAGCGAAAGCCATTCCCGAAAGTTTCAAGTCCCTGTCTTTGTGCCGAGCTGCGTGTTCGACAAGCATCCACTTTAGATGAGGGTTCACCCTGTTCGTAGTGTTGTTCCGTGGATGGTACACAGATGTACGAGCTTGAAAAATTCTCACGGTCATGTAGCACTCCGCGAACACCTTGTTCATTAAATACGCAGAGTTAGAGGTGATCAGCTGTACTCGGAAGCAAAACCTCGCGACTATTTTAAAAAGGCGCTCGCAGACATTGCGTGACGTAAACTTGCGCAAGGAAACAATTGCACCCACCCCCTAAAGTTGTCTATCACCATAAACAAGACCTGGTTACACCGCGGGCTCGTAGGGAACGGTCCCCTGACGTAGCAGCTACACTCAGCCAAGAGGATCTGCTCTGGGCGTGCTTCATGGGGCCCTACGCAAACCTACCGTGCGGCTTGGTTGTTTAGTGGGCTGGACATGGACGAGTGTAGCACAGTATGTCTTGTTTCATTCCAAGCTGCGTTAGTGAATGACACATTTTATCGCAAGTTTTTGTCCCCGAGGAATGTCCAGCTATGGCACTATCATGGTAGTATTTGATGAAATACCTATGCTTGTGCCGTTTTACCCCGTTGAGAGACGCTGAGCCATCTGTTTCATCGCCCACGTGACGAATGTAGTGCCACAACAGTCCTTCCTCTCAGACAGCGTACTAGTCGGTTTCAGCTTTTCTTGCTGTGTCTGCTGACTCTGCGGCAAGAAACATGGTGCTGATGTACTGTAAACAGTTCCTCTGTAGTGATGAGCACGCTCGCGCGTGAATCTATGCTCACATGCGCTGTGGTATCGGTCACGATTTGCTCATGTTCTGCTAAGACAGTCAAAGGAAGTGACACCTGCCATGGTTGCTCAGTGGCTATGGTTTTCGGCTGCTGAGCACCAAGTCGCGGGATCGAATCCCGGCCACGGCGGTCGCTTTTCGATGGGGACGAAATGCGAAAACACCCGTGTACTTAGATTTAGGTGCACGTTAAAGAACCCCAGCTGGTCAAAATTTCCGGAGTACTCCACTACGGCGTGCTTCATTATCAGAAAGTGGTTTTGGCACGTAAAACCCCAGAATATTTTTTTTAAAAAAAGAAAGTGATGAATTTCACTGAAAGGGCATGTTCCGCTGTTACTGAAGATGTCCGGTGTCCCTAAACATTGCGTACGCGTATCGTACTATACTGTGCACAAACCTGTCATCGATACTTTCTTGAGAAGCATCATGCATGGCCTTCGTCCTTGTGGCATTGCAGCGTAGACGTCTCACATTGTGCATCCGCCTGATTTGGAGCTCGTATTTAGACATAAGCCATGAGCATTTGAAGTGCGTAAACATAAGAGCTGCATGACAATAAAGTTGTGATCTTTGTGATGGCTAAAGGCGAAAATTCCACAAAATTACGTGCCACATGGCATCAAAGTAAAAACATTGTATGCAACGCTGTTAGTTGTAAAGCATTTAATTCGCCGCTTCACTAGAGCTTTGCATCACGTATAGCTCAACATGTGCGTCCGATCTTGAGAGAGAGAGAGAGAGAGAACAACTTTAGTGAAAATGCCTGCAGAGTCGGTTAGGCTCCCTCCACGCAGGGAGGAGAAGCCGCGACGTGGCGACTACGTCAGTCTCGTGCATTGTGCTCCTCGAAGTCTTGGTTCCTCGCTAATTCCGCGGGTCGGCCTAAAGGGGAATTAGGTGCATGCAGCCCACCCGACTACAATAAGCGGATGTACGTTGCGCTTCTCAGGCCCCTCTACACTCTTTAGTCTGTTGTAAATGTTGCTGCTCAAACGTATGGGAGCGAAATCCCGTCAAGCTACCTTATCGGCAGCTTTTTGCGTTAAGGAGCTCGTATCGCAGAAAAGCCGGTGTCGTCGGCGTCAGCGACGTTGGCCGTGAGCGATAAATCCCGGGATGCACTTCATGAATAAAAAAACAACTTGCAAGATGGGCTGGGTGGGAATCGAACCAGGGTTTCCGGAGTGTGAGACGGAGACGCTACCACTCAGCCACGAGTTTTTTTTTTTATTTCCTCGTTACAGAAATGCCATGCGAATACATTGTTAAAAAGAGAATCAGCTTAGCTTATACCGACTCTCTGAAATTAAAATCGCTTGAATTTAGCCAACTCATCGAACAGCGGCAACCAATCGGGCGGTTCTTTCTGGGCTTTGTACACTTCACGCATGTAGACGACACTTTCAATAAAGTTTTCTCGCACAGAATGGGCATTCACATCATCATGACATACCAACATTCTTGTGGACCATATACTATGGAGGCTCAGCAGCATAATAAGGTCATCTGGAATACCGTTATTGCCTGTGTCTAAGTATCTGATACCACGTGGGGTTATTGGTAATGCTTTCTTTAATGTTCGTTGTAAGATGTCCCAATGAAAAAAGGGATCCCAACAATCAATGAAGACGTGATCGACAGTCTCTGTTTTTTTACACATTATACAATCGGTGGTCCACGGCACATATATTCCCTTGTCGGCCAGCGAAGTCTTTACTGGCAAGGTATTTGTGTGGAGTTTGAAGAATAATGATTTTACCGATGGTTTCACAGGCATTCTTTTGACCCTTTTGAGAACATCATCACCTGAACCTCCATAGTATGCTAACCTATACGTTGGAACTGGCATTAATGAGTCTATCATATCATGGTACAATTTCTTTCTTTTGACGGAACTTAAATATTCTAGAGAGAATCGAACACTAAGCATACGGAAAGATAACACTACTAACACAAGTGCGATTAGGTAATCTGTTACCTGACTTCCTTGTTTCGTGTTCAAATGTTAAATCCCCTCCAGTGAAAGGTTTCCTTTAGGAAGTAGTGTTATCTTTCCGCACTCAGCCACGAGTTCGATGCTTCAAAGCGACACAAAAGTGGCTCTAGTGAATGCGGTGTTGCCTTAGAAACGAGCCGTAGAAGGTTATACTGCGGTGTATATCGGTAATTATGAACATGTAACTTACAGAACTCGCAGTCACACGAGTAGCGAAGTGCGTTTCCGCTACATTTCTTCTGCGCTTTTCTCTTCACCGCTTGATCTAGATTGATACACGATTGATTGATTGATTGATTGATTGATTGATTGATTGATTGATTGATTGATTGATTGATTGATTGATTGATTGATTGATTGATTGATTGATTGATTGATTGATTGATTGATTGATTGATTGATTGATTGAGTTCAAAAATTTCGCACACGCGTAATAAACGCCGATGCCCCTCGTTTGGCTATATGACACGCTGTCGAAAACAGAAATGTGTGGCGGGTTTCTTCATTCCATGCGGTGAAATCCGCAACCCTTACAAGCACTGCAACAGGCATTGGCTCTATATATCTTTCTCAAAAGCACCATGCTCTCAGCGGCATCAACACTTTGACTTCATAGGTGGAATCAGTATTTAAATATTCTCAGCAACGTAAACAATTACTTCAGAAAATGTTAACTAAATCTATGCGATTATTGTCCCAGCTGTTGTTGTGCAGGGGGAAGTGCTGCGAATGTAAAAAAATAACAATGACCATCCTGTGTATAGTTTTTTTTTTTTTTTCCTTTTCGGAACCGCGATGCAAACATGTATGTTCAGTTCCATGCGTTGCCTTCTGTGAAATCTCGTGTAATAAGCTTGGGAGCGTGTTGACTAAACATTCATTTATTCCAGAGTTCTAGACAGACATTTTATTTACTTTGAAACTCTAGTTCATTTTAACAACACGCACAGCTCAATCGAACAGCAGTCCAGTGACTTCCGTTCTTGGACGTTGGCATCCGAACAGCCAATTGCCGCAATACAGCATAACGACTTACCTATCGAATAAAAGCGCATATTCTGTGCAATCAGGCATACTACGGCATGACTCAAGGCACCCAAAATAAGTGTATTACGTCTTCGGGTACTGATCGACGGACTTGAAAAAGGAGTGACGAGCTACCACCCTTCTGCGGGGATATTCGACAGCTTTATTCAAAGTTCACGGTCAGTCCGCCACGCGTTGTATTTGCACCGGCATTGGTGACCCGAAAGCCTAGAAACATAGAACGTCAGTCACACTTTCTCACACAATGATGAAAATTCTCGCCCTTTGACAGGACCTGACAGGAACAAACGTACAAAGGCGTGTTTACTTCTTTATCTAGGGTGCTTATATTGCGTTGTAGAAGTTACCCACGCAACACTGCTCTGCCGAGGCAGTACACGTGTCTAATGTACCACAGCCAGCAAATAATGCTTGCTGCTATCGCATTCCTACGACTTATTGTGTGCTGCAATGCAGGTGAGTGAGTGGAAACATGGTAAACTTTTTCTGTCATTATTCGTGCGATGATGGTTTTGTTTAATGTTGTAGATCGCTTAAAAGTACCGTAATGTAATTCCCGTAATGCTATGTGTTATTGCCTTTTCGGTGTTTCCTGAATTTAACGTGCAATAATTGGCAACGTAAAAAAAAGAAGTTTCCGATAAAGAATGTTTGCACGTAAACGCTATACGCACTTTATTTTCACTGGCGTGCTTCACCATAGAAATTCAGTCCGTTTTTCCATCTTTATCCAACTTGTGCGCGTATGTGTGCCATCGCTGAGAATTATTAGAACTGCAGCTACACGAAATTGATCATATAATGGCTGAAGCCATACAGCGGTTCACCGGTAACTGTGTTAATGTGCGAAAAAGTATCGGCAATGTCACCAACATTATGGTCTAGTCATAATCTCTGAGAATATATTTTTCGCTCTTAATTCATTTCTTAACAGGTCAGAAGAATCTTTAGTGAAGAAAATTACAGCGCGTCCGATTTTAAGGCTTAAAAAACACTTTAACTATCCAACGGCAGCGTGACGTTTGAAAGTGCGAATAATTTTGTCACTAAAATGTTTTATAATCAAAAAACAGAACAAGTTATCCGATATTCTTTTTTATTGCAAAATCTGAATTGATGGGGAAATTTATGAATCGACTTGCGTTCTTAGTCAAGAAACTGTAAGTTCTCGTGATTTGAAGTTGTGCTTTGTATTTTCTCATGTAGCAGCAACAGAACTTCATACCTATCCGCGTATATTGCAAGAGCGTACGACAGCCGGAAATTTGGTTCTTAAGCTTAACGAGGAGATAACGCTCAATCTTGAAAGGAGCACCGTACTGGCTGACAATCTCGTCTTCGTTACAAATAGCAACGGTATAAACGAGGTGGAAACGGTAAGTGCCAAAGCTCGCATTCTTACATTTCATAAAAGCAAAATACCCTTTAAGAATGGAAATGTAGTGTTTCTACTTAATCTTCATATGTTTTTGTTGAGGAGGAATGTATTGTTCCATCATTGTTAGGTTACAATGAATAAATGGAGAAGTATATGGTCATTGCAATCATTTCTTATAGAAAGCGATGTGTCTTACTCCACCGCGAATTGTGGCACAGAATTGTTGGCCATGAAATTATTTCATTTCTTATGCAAATAGATTTTTCAGCTACCTCTCCCCTTATGCAATAAAAAAAAAAGGTGTTGGGTACCAGTGTTCACAATTCCACATCAGTCTATAATATTTTGAGAAATCATTCTGTCGTTAGTCAAAGTGCACAATTTCCGCTCTACAAATTTTTTTGGCAGGCTTTCTCAGATCATGAACATCCGGTTGCCTTATCCCTCGAGAGAAAAGTGCATAACAGCTTTGTCTTACCAGTACTCACCAACGCGGCAGAGACCTGGAGGCTTACGAAAAGGGTTCTACTTAAATTGAGGACGACACAACGAGCTATGGAAAGAAGAATGATAGGTGTAACGTGAAGCGGATAAGAAAAGAGTAGGTTAGGGGAGGGAAGAAATGCGAGTTAATTACATCTTTGTTGAAATCAACAAAAAGAAATGGGCATGAACAGGGCATGTAAGGCGGAGGGAAGATAACCAATTGTCATTAAGGGTAACGGACTTGATTCCAATAGAAGGGAAGCGTAGCAGGGGGCGGCAGAAAGTTAGGTGGGTGGATGAGATTAAGGAGTTCGCAGGGACTACATGGCCACAATTATCATATGACCGGGGTCTTTAAGTGTTGAGGTTTGCCCCCGCACTCCCACGATATGTGAAAGAGGGTAGGGCGTGTGTCGCCGCACCAGGGGTAGATGCCGTGATATGTATGTGGGTGCATATTACTATACCTGTGTAGGTTTGGGAATGTGTTGGTCTGAATAAGTCGGAGAGCTACTGCCTCTTCAGTGCTGAGCTTGCTGTGACAGGCAGGATAAATCCTGCGGTTGAATCGTTGGATCTCGAGTCGGTCGCAGTAATTGGATGGCAGGGGCACGAAGGTAAAGCGTGGGGATTTATGAGACGATTGGTTTTGTTCCGCTCGGTTGATTAGCACTGCGCTAAGGCGTTCGCCCTTTCGTTCCCCTCCAGTCCCGCGTGTCCCGGCGTCCACCTGATTTGATAGGATTCTTGCAGCCTCGGGCCAAGAATCTGAGCCGCCAGCAGCGGTG
This sequence comes from Dermacentor andersoni, assembly GCF_023375885.2. Taxonomy (NCBI): domain Eukaryota; kingdom Metazoa; phylum Arthropoda; class Arachnida; order Ixodida; family Ixodidae; genus Dermacentor; species Dermacentor andersoni. Next base: position 132,845,308 of record NC_092823.1, read on the forward strand.
TTCGTCCGTTGATAACATTATGGCAGGCCTGCTGCGAGTCGGTAGCGGCATGAACTTCGATGCCTACCCTGTCTTGCTGCTTTATTACTAGCGCCGCGTCTATGGACTCAGCCGCAGCTGGGGTTTCTGCCCTGACGGAGGCCGCGAGGGTCAAGGAGTTGTCTCTCCCGTTCACGGCGGCTACCGCGAAGGGGCCCCCTATAGGGTATGCCGCCACGTCCACGTACGTTACGTACGGGTCACCCTTGAATTGTCGGCGCTGTCTGTCGACGCGAGCCTTGCGTCGTCCTTCGGTATGGTGTTCGCCTTGATCTTGCCTCTGACCTCAGGTGGGAGTGATCGTTGCCCTTCGAGGGCACGGAGCTCCGTTGCCGCGCCAGTCCGGTGGAGGATGGCTCTGCCCGCCGCCGTGTTCTGTAGTCTGGCTTTTTGTGAAGCCATAACAGCGTCCGACAGCTCAGCGAAGGTTTAGTGGATCCCGAGGGCCGCTAACTTATCATTTGAGGCGGTGACAGGGAGACCCAGAGCCATTTTGTACGCGCCTCTGATGATGCCATCGACTTGTTCTTGGTCGGGTTTGTTTAGCGAGTGGCAGCGATACGGCATGCTATACGTTACTCTACTGATCACCAGAGCCTGGGTGAGACGAAGCGTGTCCTCTTCTCGCATGCCCTTGCGGCTTCTTGTTATTCGTTTGATAATCCGCGAGATCTGGTTGGTAGCAGACCTTAGGGTTTGGATGGTGTGGGAGGCTTTCAAGTTGCTCTGGATCCGAAAACCCAGAATCCTAGTCTTATTGCTTTCTGTGATCTTCTGGCCCTCTAGATAGCGGTCGATAGGGCCGAAGGACTTGTAGATTCCTCCTCCGTGCACCCGGATCACCTCGGACTTCTCGGGCGCGATACCCATCCCGCTCGCTGCTGCAAATATCTCCACAGCCTTCGCGACCTCCTGAGGGTTCGCCTCTTTTTGTGCGAGGGAGCCCTTGGTGGTGCAGAGCATGATGTCGTCTGCGTACAGGGCGTAACCTAGGTCCGGGAGCTTCCGCAGCTCTTTGGTCAGCGGTAGCATCGGGGCGTTGAAGAGAATCGGGGAGACTATCGCCCCTTGCGGCGTTCCTTTATTTGGCCCGTCGATCGTGTCCAATCGAGTCTGGCCTATTCCGATGGTTGCCGTCCAGCCCTTCAGAAACGATTCGACGTAATTAAAGATGCGCTTCCCGCAGCTGATGTCGTTCAGTTCCTTGAGAATGGCGTCGTGAGATGTTATCGAAGGCCCCGTTCATGTCGAGTGCGAGCAGGTGTTCTCCTCCCTTTGGGATGCCTTTGAGAACTTCTTCCCTTAGGATCAGGAAAGCATCTCGCGCAGAAAGTCCCGGCCTGAAGCCAAGCATGGTGTGCGGGAAGAGGCCACCATCCTCTTGTAATGTTGGAGGCGGGTTTCGATGACCCTCGCGTACAACTTGCCGAGGCACGAAGTCAGCGAGATAGGACGCAGGCGTCGGTCGCGGGCTTCTTGCCGGGTTTGGGAATGGTCACGATTTCCGCGTGTTTTCACTCTTTCGGCACGTGGCCCTTGCTCCAGAGTTCTTTGTTTAGGTATTCCGTCAAGTCCAAGATGTGCATCTGGATCAGGTTTCTAATCATGGCATTGGTGATATTGTCAACCCCTGGAGCAGTGTTGCGCTGTGAGGCTCGTGCTGCGGCATACACCTCTTCCACCGTGATCGGGGCGTACCACTCTGGTCTTGGTTCTCTTTCGCATTTCAGGAGGCAGGGTCGTATGGACTCGCTACCCAGGTATCTGGTTTTTAAGGTGTCAATCAGATCCTGGTCGTTTCCGGGGAACTTGTGAGCGATTTGTAGAAGCGTCCGACTTGTTGTCGATTTCGCCTTGTCGGGCTCGATCAGGCAATGTAGGATGGCCCACGTCTGCGCCGTACTCAGGCTACCCTAGAGCGAAGTGCAAAACTGTACCCAATTTTGCTACGTCAGCTCGCTCGCGTAATTTCTGGCTTCTTCTGTTATATGCTCGATTTGTAGACGCAGTTTCCGGTTCAACCGCTGTCGCTTCCACCATTTCAGGAGGCCCTCACGGGCTTCCCACAGGTGTAAGAGCCGGCGGTCGACCGGGAGCGTCTCGACCGTGCGCTGGATGGTTTTGGTGGCTTGTATGTGGGTGTCCCGGAGGTGCTGCATCCATTCCGCTACGTACGTTATACCGTTTTCGGGCGGGGGGTACTGCCTGTACGCCTCCTAGTCCGTGAGCCTAATTTAGCCAATTGTTCTCTTGAGTTTCGGGGTGGATACCGAGATGCTGAGGATGTAGTGATCGCTGCCCAGTGTTTCGGCCAGGTGCGTCCATGAGTATTCCCTTAAGATTTTCACAAATTACAGGTCCGGAAACGTGTCTCGACTTACACTGTTGCCTACTGGGGTTGGTTGGAGGAGGTTGGTTATCAGTTCGAGGCCCGTTTGGTCAACCGCATTGAGGAGCGACCTCCCCTTTTGCGTGTCTTGTTGGCAGCGCCAAGTCGTGTGTCTTGCATTCATGTCTCTCACCACTACCCGCTGGTTGGAGCCAGCGGCTCTCGCGCTATCGTAAATGAAGTTGCGGAAGTCGTCCTTCTCAGCCCTCGGCGGACTGTACACATTCAGGATGAAAGTGCTACGTCTACCCCTCTTCTGCGGGAGGACTTCCACTAGCATCTGATTAATCTTGTGATGTTTACAATGTTGTCCCACGGCCGTCACCGTTTTGTGAACTAAAACCGCAACCTTCGGTGATCCCGCCTGTTTAATTACGTAGTAACACCGTAGCTTGATCGGCCAAGTGAGACTCTTTAACGCGTATGCAAATCTAAGTGCCCGAGCACTTTTCAATTTCGCCCCCATCAAATTTCGGCCGTGGACGCAGGGAATGGGACCTAGGACATCGTGCTCAGCAGGAGCACGCATTGCCACTGAGCCACCAGGGCATGTGGCTATGCATGCATTACATGCGTGAAATTAACTGGAGCACAACTAAAATACGTCAAATTACGAAGCCCCAATCTCCTTTCTCGAGGTCTGGAGCGTCGTTAACTTTCAACAGAAAAGCTTTCCAAGAATTTCCTGCACGTGCTGTGGGAAGAAACAGGAAAGCGATTACATACACAGCGCATGCTGCGAACACAATTTCGAAAGTGCGCTTAAACTAGAAATTTCCATGAGAAGATTGTCAGTTTCCAAAATTATCGAACTGAGACATATAACGCTGTTTTATGCATGATAATGAAAAGAAGCCAACCTACAAAGAAGCACAGGAAATCTACAATGGTATTTAGTGTCTTTATTTTCTGGTGCCTTCTAATGTCTGTAACTAACAGTACATTCAACCCCTCAGATCCCTTGGTTGTTTTCATGTATGGCTATGTTCCATAACCCACTGCCACAATCCATACAACTCCTTTCCACAGTGCAAGCTAGCAAACCGGACGCGCATCTGGTTAAACTCCCTGCCTTACTGCTTTTCTATGCCATTCGCTCATACATGAGGAGCGCCGTCATTTACCTAAGCTCGTATGCCCCTTGCTGTATTCGTTCAACTAAACAATATTGCAACATTGCAATGAAGTGAACACATATACTTAAATAAAGGTTCCTGATTAACAAACTGGTTATTATGCTTTGTCCTGCGTTCTACATCCGCCCCTTTAAAGAAATCAAAATGCAACTACGCTATTTACAGAGGCGAAAGAGTGTGCCTTCTAAAAAAGTGGCAGCATCTTCTAAAGCATTTGCATTTTGCAGTGTGACGAAGCTCGCAATTGTTTTTTCAATATGAAGTTCCCTGACCTAAATTATGTTAGGCATTACTCGGAGATTTGAATGACTGGTTCTCTACAGAAAATTCATGAAACATGCAATAAAAGGCAGCTGCATTTCATAGCGTTAATAATAACTGCGTTTGCAGATACAGACATCTCATATTCAAGAAACTATATACCATGACACACATTACCAAGCCTCTGTGACTGTACGACAGAAGGATGGCAACGTGGAAGTCGTAAGTAATTGATTCCGTAAAGGCCGTGCGTGCTCATCACATTAGCTATTATGTAAAGGAATTAGCGACGAAGAAACACCTCAATTTTTCTGTTTTCTTCCTTTCACCATTTTTCGAATCTTTCCTTCACCTGTAACGTTTTCTACCGGAAACAGTAGCCAGACCTTTTCCCACATTCTGCTGAAAGTTAACGTAAAAAACGACATTTCGGTGTCAGTATAGAAAATTCTGTGTGGAAAGTATCAGTAATGATCTGCAAGGACAGGTTTATATTACATGTGGTCCAACGGATTTTCGCTGAGCAGCGTTTTATATATGCAACTTAAAGCATGAAGCAAGGAAAAGCTTGGGATGCATGCGGGCCCAAAATAAAGTGATGCACATTGACTCCACCACGTGTACCCGCCACATGACCCCACTCTACCACAGTTTCGGGAATCAGCTGAACCCGGCAGCCCCGAAACAGAAGGCAAGGAAACTTAAACTTTATAAAAGAAATAATGGGATTGGAGTCGAATATTTGTGGCAGGCTGAATATTTAACTGCATTTTCTAGTTTGTGAAATTCCGTAAAGAGCGGAGTCGTTTACGAACACATTCGTAGGTGTAGTACAGATGGCTATAGAAGCTCACTCTTATTGTTTGAGTTCAGAGACCAACTAACACTCACCAAAACCTTATTATTAGCAGAAGGCCGGTGCACTTCGATCCATGACGTCATGCTGCCTTGCCCGACAGCCATAGAACCTAAGGTGGGTAGCTCCCAATGAGGCCGCGGTGATTCTGTCGTGACAGCTTTCGTCGCGCCGGACTTGGCCATGGAAATTTTCTCCACGTAGCATGACGTCATAAACCAGAGTCCACAGGCATCCATGCTAGGATGCGTTGCACGCTCCTATTGATTGTCTATTTCTATCGTCACATGTAAGAAAATTACAATTGCCAACTCATGTACACGTCTCTAACGGCAGCTAATGTGCAGCTCATTTAACGTTTCTGTCAGAGAACCGTGCTTTGTTCCCGTCTGAGCTCCCAGTAAAAAAGAATAAAATTATCTTGGGAGAAAGCGCAGTCCGAAGTTTGGAAATATTGCATTGAAGTCAACGTAACAAAATAGTTATGCGGTGTCTTAGGTTCGAACATATTTTCGCGCATTTCGGTTATTATTTCTAAAAGTTTCAAGACTCGAAAGCAAGCAGCATACTTGCTTGGGAAGTGTTCTTTTCGTTTTCTATATGTGACGAATAGATAACGTTAGCTCTTTGATGTGACACTGAACTGCTGCGGGAATGAACAGAAGTCTGCACCATGTCTTCGAGTTCACGTCACATTTCAGCTTGATAACTCTGTAATGCCCAACCTATCATTAGTCCTACGCCGAGCTTGATATCTCTAAATTCTTATTTAGTCACGTTAAACTTAACTTGCCGCCAATATTGGGCTTTCTAAGGCGCTGAACAAATGTTTTGTTTGCGAATCATTAAAAAGCCAATTTCAAGCGAAATAATCGCTGGTTTAATTAGGCTTTTGCTAAAATAAACTTCATAGGGTTTTTCTTGCACAAACACGGCCATAAGTGAAAGTTACGAATTGCTTTAACTTCCCTCGATGTGGAACTGTCTTTGGGCGCTACAAGATTAAAGGATACATAGCGCACCCCAAGAATATCACCAACACAAGCAGAATTATCTAGCATCCTCTCATCTCGCCTTACACAGTAAATCATGTCTGTGTAAACCCATCTTCGAAAACACAGTCACCGTTTTGTTATGTCACGCTAACCAAACCACACGAGAAATCTCGAAAGCCTATCATATGACCAAAAATGCCGCACTGTGTGTAAGCCAACCATCCTTTTTACTACATGATAGAGAACTCCATTTTATCAATCGATATTCACACGTGCCTTAGGTGCATGCTGTTTTTATACCTCATCTTGACATGCGAGAAGAGTCCATTTTCTATATATGTATTTTTACATACGTGAATTAAACATCATTTGTGAGTAAAGAGCGCGTCTGGTGTCTTTCTTTTTTGACGTCTTTCATGTTTCTGGCGCTCTAAGTTTTTATTAATAGTTATTTTTGTTTATATTAAATAGAGAAAATTTGGAAGGCTCAAAAAGTTACCCTGGTACACTTTTTCCTGTAGGAAGGTATCATCAATGACAACCTGAGAATTAAGCCTCTCCCTGAAGGCGAACGTTCACTTCAAGGTCAGATGCTGCACAAGATATACGAAGTAGATGTGATAAAAGAAAATTTCATCAGTGCGGGTGAGCAATTTTCCTTCTTTATTCAGCACTGGTACGAATTTGATGGGCATAAATATACCGGGAGGATATAATACCTAACTTGCCAGTTTGCTCAAAATAGGACGGAAAATAATTTTTTCACAGCGTGAAACGATGGTTCCGCTGTCTCAGAGCCTTCTCGGTTACCGTTAGTTGTCCATGAAAAACAAAGCGGACCCTTTCTTCGCTCTTAAATATCTGTGAAAACGAAGACAATGAGCGCTGTCGTGCAAAGCTTTCTTGAAATTGTAACATGATACAAATACCAGATGCCGAAGCTAATAGTTTTTGAGGACAGATGTAACCTACACAGCTGATGAATTTATCGCCCGATATGATGTGGCATGTTGCCATCCAACACACAATCGCAGTTTCATATTCAACATCAGAGTTTCAGTGCAAGAGCCACCGGAAGCCTAGTGGCTTGCCAACATTTAATCCGGCCAACAAACCATGTTCCTTTCAGCTTTTCTCTATTAACGTTGATTGCTTTTTTGATCGTCCCAACGTCGATCAAGCAATTTTATTTATCAGAAACCAAAGGAATTTGAGGGACATCTGGGCAAAACGCTGTCGCAGTTGATTGACGGAGGCCCAGGGCCCCTTACATGGCAGTAGCACTCACATGACATATACTCAGAAGGCTTTTTACACAAAAAACGTTACACACTGCAGGTATGCATTAAAAAATGACACTTTACACTTGATTGCAATATGCTGAACACTCATTATAAATAAAGAAAGTAATCACGGAAACCTTCTTTATTTAGCGTAGCTGTGTGTTTATATTGATCTAGTGCAGTATGGATATTATGTGTTAAAGGGGGCATGACATGGTCACCCAACAATTTGCGGTTTGCGGCGAGAAATTGTAGCAGAGGGTTTATTATGGCTACACATGCACAAAAACTGGGCAGTAAAAGCACATTTCTGTCCAAAATATGAGCAGCAACTCGCTGGCTCTAAGCCCGCCCTCCGACGCCCACCGCCGTATTGCCAAGCCATGTGTGACGTTATGCAAAAAATCGGCCACCGCGCCACGTGAGGTCGGGGCATAGCTGCCGTTTCATGCCGTATTTGCTCCCGATCTCGCGTGTCATGTCTTGGACACTGCCTACTTCGCGTGACGAAGCAAGCGAGGAATCTTTGAGCAGCGCATGCAGCGATGGCGTAGTATAAGCTGCGCCCCCATTTTGACCTCGACCTCATCGCCACCACCTGAAGTGGCGAAACACGGCCTCCTAGATAAGCACGCGCCGGCCGGCTTGTGCAAATCACAGAGGTCATGTATGAAGACCGCGTAGTAAACGTGGTCAACATAGATGGCGACATTGGTGTTGCGCTAAATGGTGCTGATGCCTCCGCACTCTCATATTTCATGCGTTTGGCACTGCTTAGCCATCCGTTCACGGGGGTGAAGTCTGGTGCTACTTCGCACAATGCAATTTGTTGCGTGCGTAGATTATTTGCTGGCATGCATTTCTCTAGGATCCATACTCATCAAAACTGCGATATTGTTAAGCTGCCGCGAGTTCGCACCAGTTTGTTTTTTTTTTTCACTGTAGTTGCGTGCAGCAATGTAAACACGCCCGCGCACATGTGTCCGTGGTGCAAGGATTGGGCGCGATGTACGCTTTCGCTGAACCTTTACTTGAATTTGCTTGAACCCGATAACGATAAAACAAAGAGCAAGGCCAACGTTTGGCCGGGGCGAAGCCTGATCGATGGGTCGGTGCGCGAGCACGGTCGGCATCACGTCTGGCCACAGCCTCAGCTTTTTCACGTGCATCCCAAACTCGGCGAGCCGGAGCAAATCGTCGTTGTAGCTGCCTGGCGTTAAGTGTTCTGACAACAAAACAAAAGCGTCAGATAATCGCCACTCCATCCTGTCTACATTAATCATCCAAGCCTTAAGCTTGACAGGCTCCTTGGGGAACCTGCAATATGATACAGAGCACTCCTTGCTCCGTTTGCTCCAGGACCCAACAGTGCTACATAGGCGCCGCGGTGGCATAGTTTCAGCCGCTACAAGTTGAACAATTCCTATGGCAAACTGAACAAAGCAAAAGTTTCCCGAATGCGGACGCAAAGGTGACACACCGATTTGTAAGCTCACTCGGCAGGCACGCAGCCTGTGACGTCACGGATCGGGAGCGTTCCAGTGTTGCCCCACTTTTATGCCGTTCGAGTGTATTATGAAAAAAAAAACACAATTACAAATTACGTGCTGGCTCAAATGCGCTAAAACTTTGCCAACGTATTCTTGAACGCACAAAGATTATCTTACACAATACAGATTATGATGGAAAATTTGGTCTCGTGCCCCCTTTAAGGCTCGTAGGCTGTAATTATTACAAAGCATGGTACCGGCCATACCTCGTGGTTTCGTGTAGTATGTTTTGTGTTAGTGCAGAATTCCCGCTAAGCAACTGACGTCAAATAATTCTTAACATATTCAGATATGATGTAAATTGTGTCTAGTAATCTATGTTCGCTTGATGTGCGCTTCTATTCCAGAACTGTTTAGGAATGTAGTGTTTGCATTGGATTAATGTAGCTGCAAGGGCAAAATAAGCCATTATTGCGTGCCTTCTTAGTAAATTGACGAAGACGTTGCAACGGGGACCGTGACACCCGCAAGTCAGCTGTCCGTGTCGAATTACAAGTTTCACGGATGCATTATAAAAATGCCGCTGTGAACGCAGTGCAGCCGTAGTAGAAAAAGAAAGGCTTGGCGTAGGACACCAAAATTTCATAACGTATAGGAGCAACACACAATTTATAGACGGGAAACATTACAGTGCTGAAATTTTCACCGTGAAATGTTCCGAACGTGCCTTGTAAGATCAAACACAGTAAATTTCAGTGCATGCGGAAAATGAACAAAAATCAATCTTATTTGTGGATAATTCCCGACACCCCAATGCAGCCAGCTCTAATTCAATCTTGTGAACAACTCAAGGTACCTGGTGGTATGTTAACATTAATTGGAATCTTTTCTGCAGCACTCTTAGTGTTTAATAGTCATTTTATTGCGGCGCAAGTAAAGGGACTCTCGAGGCAGACGGTCGTCATGGTGTCATCAACCACAGCGCATGCGTGGCCTGAAGGTCTTCAAGAGACGCGAGAGATGCGCAGCGTGTTTCGCGGTGAAATCAAGGGCAGGCAGCTTTGCGCCATCCGCTGCTGGCATCAGCGTTGTGAGCGCAAAAGCTGGGCTTTGCTATTTTCCAGCTATGTGCATACCACAGCGTGGTGCTACAGTGGGCTGAGTGGACAGCGAATTTGAAGCTACGAATGCCGAAGGTTTCCCTTCGAACGCACCTCATGATTATCATAATTTATTATACCCATAAACGCCCTAGCGGATATTACATGAGAGGGAGGGGGGGGCAACGTTCGAAAAATATTGGCGTACATAAGCCATGTGAGTTTTCACAAAAATTAAACATTAATAATAAAGCTCGGATACAGTAAATCACTCAATGAACAATTAATAAAATAAATTTCGCATGACGAGCTCCGACATCTTGGACACATGTAAGAGGGGGAGACAACGTTCGATAAGTGTTAACATACATCAAACATGTTCAGTTATTACAAGAATGATACATTAATATAAAAGCTCAAACACAGTAAATCAAACATTTAGCAACAACTAAATGATGCTACGGATGATACAGTGGTCAGTGTATGTGTTTCGTTAACACCTCTCGAAATCGTGTTGGATTTCGTTCATTGACATTGAGATCGGGCAAGCGATTGTGTGATTAAATTACAGAGTGTAGAAACCATTGACTAAAAGCCTTAGTAGATCCCTGCAAACATTGTATACTGAGAGTTAAAAAGGTGGCGAGAGGGCTCAGCAGCGGGAAATAGAAGTGTTCCTCGTCGAACAGGAAAACTCTAATAGAGCTTATGAAAAAGACATGGCTTACTGATTGTTCGGCACAAGAGCAGAGTGGTAAGACCAAGGGCTGATTTCACATTGGAGATACTGATGCGACGGTCGTAATTAGAGGAAAGCAAGCAAGCCGCACAATTTTGTATGAATTCCATAGCATCAATTAAATAAGTTTGACGCGGAGGGGGGAGGGGGGAACAGATGGCAGACGCCTAGTGGTGTTGAGTGCGCACGAAGGTTTTGTAAATAAGTTTGCAGACAGATGGTGGACATAGTGCAAGGGATGTGCTCAAAAAGCTAAGTGTTTTTGCTGAGCCAGTGGCCATTTTTGACGCGTGTTCACTCCACAAGTGAGCTCGTTATTACGACGCCAAGGTACCGGTAGAAATCTACTTGTTCTATTGCTGTTGGATTAAAGTAATACTTAACGCTGAGATTAGAGTGCTTCCGAGATATGTGCGCGAACTTGCATTTTGACGTGCTTAGTTCGACCTGCCCGCGAGAGCACCACGTAGTTATTGCATAAGATAATTTTGCAGTATAGATTGGCCATTTGTGCTAGCAATGCGACCGACAGACAACTCAGTTGTCTGCGAAAAGGCGGATACAAGAGGAGAGGCCGACTGGAATGTCGCCAATGAAGATGATAAAAATGAGGTGGGCAAGAACTGACCCCTGCGGGACACTAGATATTAGATTGGTCACACTAGATGCATGACTATTCATTGCTATGAATTGGCTACGGTTGAAGATAAAGCTCTGAATTCAAGATAGAACTAAGGGGTCGGAGTAGATGCATGCAAGTTTACTCATTCAGCGATGACGCGGAACCTGATCAAAGGCTTTCAGAAGTCAATATATATGGCATTGGTCTGCAGAAGGGAATCCAAGTTCAAATGCACGTCGCTTGCATATTCGAATAGTTGGGTTTCGCATGATAGGCCAGCGCGAAAGCCGGGCTGTTTAGGAAAAAGGAACAAGTGACGATCATTGTGCCGAACCAGATGCGAGTAGATCATGTGCTGCGTTCATTTACAAGCAATTCAGGTTAAAGATATGGGCCGGGTAATTTGACGCTTCAGACCAATTTTCTGCTAAAAAAAACCGGAGCAATTCTGCTCAGACTCCAGTCGTTAGGAAATGTGCTGCTACCTAGAGATTGCGTGAAGGTAATATGTAGTATTTCGCTTGGAATTAGTTCTGTAGCTTTGATACTTTTAACTGCTATATTATTCGATCCCGATGCACAAGAAATGTTTAGGTTGTCTATCAAATTCGTAATTTCTTCCATTGAAATGATAATGAAGGCATTTGGGAGAAATTAGAGTCGGACAGAACTGGAATATTATCAGTGCGTTCATGCGCGAAACCGGAAGATATTCAGGACCTCGAGGCACTGATCGATAGGCACTTGTGAGCTGCCTTCTTTAAGCAAGCATATGCTATGGGACGTGTATGACTTCGAATAGATTAGGGATTTTTATTAGGATTTCTTTTCAGAGTTATTTGCATGTGGTGGTGATGAAACTTTACTTTTACCTTCATAGTGTACTACAGTACTTTCGTAGGGATGTGAAGTACTTTTTCTATTTCAGAACACTGCTCGCTAGGTTTGCTTGTCGAAATCATCGATTTTACTTTCTGGATATTTTTCCTGGAGTATTTGAGAACCAAGGCTTCTTCGCAGCGCCACGAATGCGAACAAGTGGAACGTATGAGTCTATTAAGGAATTATTCCCGTGTTTGTGAATAAGCTAGCTTTGGTCACGTGTTCTCAGTGCAGAGGGCCGCCTGAAATGTATGAGAAATATCTGTAGTTCTCCATTAGTATTGGTGAAATTGGCGTTCTTTAAAATACCGAATGTACTTTTTGATGGTTGACGGATTGGAATAGGGACGGATAGGTCATATAATAGCATATTATGGTCAGGCAGAAGATCAAATATATTTTGGCCAAGAGTGGCCATTTCTACTGACTGAAAAAAAAATCACACTCAAGTCAAGGAAGTCCCTTGAGAGACTGGAGTGCGAGGTTAAGTTGTTCCAGTTATCATCAGGAAAATTAAAATTTCCGCAAAGAATACAGTTAGCTCGTGTGAAACGGAAATGTTGATCGTGTTGTACTGAGTACAGTTTTTTATTCATATGATATAAGGAGATGGATGGCGCACAATTTAAGGCGCCGGCTACTCCTTATCCCTTGAGTGGTTCCGTCATACATCATATAGAGTTCAAGGTTACATATGAAGTACAGTTCATCAGTGGATGAAATGCCGCAATACACTATGTTAGTGCTTGAAGGAAGTGATAGACTAATACATATCATCTCGTTATTAAGTTCCATATTGGTTTAATCAGATTGCACTTAACAAGAGCTAAAACCCCTCCTCCCTTACGCCCTACCCTGTCAAGCCTATGCATCGAGTAAGATGCGTTATTCTTTCGTAGCTCATAATCTGTGTGGACGGGTTGTCATTTCCAATCGCGAGTTTATTTTCTGTGCCTGTTATAGACCACCCGCTGCCCCTATTTCGTTTTGCCATGAACTTCATGATATGATTAATAACCTCATTGTTAGATACCCCACATCACCCTTGTTTATACTAGGGGACTTGAATTTTCCCAATGTTGTGTGGTCGAAGGATGACGTAGTTGTGAAACAGAGTTGTCCTCAATTTTTAGAATATTTGAACCTGTGCCGCGATTTTAACCTTATTCAACTTGTGCACTACCCCACGCGCACTACACTGACTTCTGCCAATATCCTGGATCTCATTGTTACCACTGCCCCCAACTTGGTTTCACCTCTAACGTTCCGGCAAGGTATAAGCGACCATGTAATGATCCATTTCACTCTTAACGCGCATGTTACTACTAAAAAAAGCTCAAAGATTATACTAGATTACAACAGAGCTGATGCCTCGTCAATAACAGCCGAATTTGAGTCTTTCATTACGAACTACTTAATTAACTTTTCGCAACGAACAGTTGATGAAAACTGGTCTCTCTATAAAAACAAACTTCTATCGATAATTGACCGCTACATACCTAAAACAAGAGTGCCTTCTAACCCCCGATCACCATGGTTTAATAATGCACTAAAGCGCCTGCGCAACAAAAAAAAACGGGTGTTTGCATGAGGCTCTGCGGAGTTCCGCCCTCGACGACCAAACCTGGGCGACCCAGCACGCCCGCGAGGCGGTGGCGAGGCAAGCCCTCGACGTCCCTTCGTGGGAGGCTTAGGCCCGGCCATCATAAAGTGCTGGTTCCACAATAAAAGTTTATTCCTCCTCCTCCTCCTCGCCGCGCTAAAGCCACAAATCATTCTGATCATTGGTCTCGATATCACCGCATTGCCAGTGAATATTATTCGACAACAGCCAGTGCCAAAAACACATTCCTAAATAATACTCTGCCCTCGTTTCTGGTTTCTAACCCACGGAAGTTTTGGTCTATTGTTGCAGGTACTAAAAAGAATGTTCTTCAATTAATCCAATCAGACGTGCCAGTTCCAACTCACGAGTGCTGCGAAATTCTGAATAATACCTTCTCGTCATTTTTTCAGCGATCAGTACAGCCAAATTTTCCATTCTTATCGTCCCCAAGTTTTCCGCCTATGGATCCTATCTCGCTTGACTAGATTGGCATCGGCAAACTTATCAGAAATCAAAACATTTCTTCATCCTGTGTTCCCGACTTCATTAATTCAATAATGCTAAAGTGTACTGAAGTTTTTTCAAGTGTTATTTTATCAAAGATTTTGACCAGTCCCTACAGCTTTCCACCCTGCCCAAAGACTGGAAGGTGGGAAAGGTGGTTCCGGTCCATAAATCAGGTGACACTCACTCCTCCAATAATTATCGACCAATTTCATTGACATGCATTCCAAGTAAAACATTAGAGCACATAATTTATTCACACCTCATTAATTTCCTCGAGATGAATTCTTTCTTTAACAACGCACAACATGGATTTAGAAAATTCTTTTCATGCGAAACCCAACTCTTGTCTTTTACCAATGACTTGTTTATTAATGTAGATCAGCAACTTGATACTGACTGTGTATTTCTGGACTTCTCGCAAGCTTTTGATTCTGTTTCTCATGATTTATTTATTTTCAAACTTTCTCTTTTTAATATTGACCCAAACATATTTGCATGGATTAAGGATTTTCTCTCTAACAGGACCCAGTATGTAACCGCTAATAATTATACCTCTAGACCTTGTTCAATTACCTCCGGTGTACCGCAAGGATCCGTACTGGGGCCCCTGCTTTTTCTCATCTATATTAATGACCTTCCTGACTGTATCTCTAACTCAATCATTAGGCTGTTCGCGGACAACTGCGTCATCTACCACAATATAACTAACCTTAATGATTCCAGTAAGCTTCAAGATGATCTGGTTAGTGGATCAAATTGGTGTAACAAATGGCAAATGCAGCTTAACACAAATAAATGCAAACATATGCGTGTTTCCTACCGCTCTACCCCTTCTGATCCGCCCCCCTATTCTATTAATGGTACTGTCCTGTCGGTTGTTAACTCTTATAAGTATCTTGGCCTGCATATTACTAGCAACCTTTCGTGGAACATGCATGTTGAATATATCACTAACAATGCTAACCGAACATGAGGTTATCTAAGACGTAACTTTGCATTCGCTCCGACCTCACTAAAGCTTACCATGTTCAAAACGCTCGTCCGTCCAAAATTAGAATATGCGTGTGCCATATGGGACCCTGCTCATTCCAATCTCATTAATTCACTTGAAAGCATTCAGAACCGCGCAGCGCGCTTTATCCTCTCTAATTATTCACGTCATTCTAGCGTCACATCCATGAAAAAAACATTAGATCTACCTGACCTTTCACTACGTCGCAAGCATTCTCGCCTTTGTCTTTTTCATAAAATATACTACCTCAATCCTTCCTTGAAAGAAAATCTCTTCACCAGACCCAGTTACATCTCATCTCGCATCGATCATCAACACAAAGTTGAAGTGCCATCTTGCCGCACTAATTTGTACCATTCTTCATTCTTACCAAGAACCGCCACGGCATGGAACCGCCTTCCCGCCTCCTTAGTCACCATTTGTGACAGCACCAATTTCAAGCTTGCTGTTCAAAGTGCCTTATAGTTCCTTCATTATTTTTTTATTATTCTCTCGTTATGCAAACAATGTACTCTACCACTCCTTTCTGTAGTACCTGCCGGCCTTGAAAGTATGCACAATAAATAAATAAATAAATAAAATCTTTTAAGCAAAAGTAAGCCATGATTCCGTGAAAATGGCTACGTCAGAGTCATTGTCTTCCAAAATGGCTTGCACTGTTTCCTTTTTAGGTAGGTAACTCCGCACGTTTGCCATCGAAAATTTTGACCAATGATAAGAAGAACCAGCCTTCAAGAATTGACAGGGCCGAGATGTGGAGGGTAGAAGAGCAGTTCACAGTGAGTCGGTTCACGATATGATAATCGCTATTCAGAAGTTTGGACGACATAGTCCAAGTCAGCATTATACATAAGCGCCAACTTGTCTGTGAGCAGCATGTCGAACCTTACTTTAAATGCAGTATTTGTTTCCTGAGCATAGGCATACCATTTCTTCCTGGCTAGCCTCACACACGCCGAGAAATCCTCGCGGATATCAAAGCATCGGCCTTTCAGTTTAGACGCTGGTTTCAATATGTTTGACTTATCTTTGAAGGGCTTGAGTTTAGCGATAACGTCACGATTCTTTCCAGATTGGAAGCTACCCAGCTGATGCGCCCTTTTAATATCGCCATCTATAATTCCATGAGCCATCTTTTCTGGGCAAAAGGAAATAATGTTTCTCGTTCCAATGTTAATAAATGCATGTTAAAACTAATTGCTTATATAACGTTATCTCGTGCACCACCGGTGCGCGTCGCCTCCAACGCCTCTGGCGGCGGTCCACATAACGCCAGCGTTGTGAGAATCCTGGTAGCTTCAGGGTACTGTTAATTTGACGCAGCTTAAGCTCGCACTCGCGTTGAGTCACGCCAACATGTGACTCAGCTTGTCGTTTCGACACAGACCGGCGAGTTTGAGCGCCCCGCCAAGCACTGCTAATGGGGTCAACGCTTCGCAAAGCCGGCGAAACTGCAGGTTCTCTGTTTGCTATTGCAATAACCCGGAATATTAGCATGACTTGATGGTGCGTCGAGGCGATCGCTGTTTTTTCAACCGCCTTCTGCACGCCTCGGACGTGAAGAAGTCGGCGCCGACGTCGTCCGCAAGTGCATCCTCTTCACGCGCCGAAGAAATTCTCTCCATTGAAAATTTTATTTCACCACATTTCCTGCATTTCCAGGTCATGAAAAGAATGTAATTGCAGAAAGCACTCAGTATTTTTGAGTTATTATAGAATTTTTTTAGCTTGACAGCATTTGAACTGCATGGTAAAATGCAGGAACGCCAGATATGACAACATACAATATTTCATGCCTGGTATACAAACACCTTTTCAGTTAAATGAAAAATATACCAGATGAAGTGAACCCGCCACCTGACGACATGCTGACAGTGATAGCAAACCCCACGACCGTCTATATTCCAACTTTTTCTTCCTATACGTTGCAGGATCTGGGACTATATCAATACTATACGGATTTGCAGAACACCTCAGATCAGAACTATTCAGACTTACGTGACACGCATTAAATGACAATATTATAGGTTGCGTGTAGTTTTGACCCACTATATTGGCGTGCAAAATGGTGCACGCTGTACCGGAAGGGGGCACAATCAGTATCACAGCTAAAAAGCTCAAACTATAACTTCGCTTTCTTGACACGAGCCTACACTGTGTATTCATACTGTTGCGTAATCCAGGGTAGCGTATCGTACTGCTGCCGAGTTGTAGCGACGCCGGCATATCGAAGCTCGACGGAAGTTACTATTGGGTAGCGTCGCGTTGTCGGCGGGCTCCAGGCATCCGGTAGACCATGGCGACCGGGCAAGAACGAGATGATTTCTAGTGCGAAACTTGCACGGTTTATTCAAAGGTTGATGAAAGATGAAGAGAAGAGAATGAAGTGATCTTAAACGTACATTTCGGAACCCTTTAAAATAGGCTCTCTACAATCGTGGGAGGAATCTTGCTTCCGTTCACGTCACGTGACCGGCACAGAGTCTGATTCGTGGAAAGAGGACTCCTCCTCCTCTGGTTATACGGAGCCTGGTGCAAGGAGGAGGGCGTCCCGCCTCCGGTTATACCAAGCCTCAGGTCCGGGAATTGCAGACGCTTGTCCTTCTCTTTTGGGCGTTGCTGGTTCGCGGAAGTTCCCCTGTAGAGCTTGTCAGTCCGAGAAAAGGATCCCTCTAAAGTCGCAAACGCACACACAAAAGAGGCCTGAAAACACTGCTGGGCTTCCGCCAGACTGGCAGACACTCGAGATGACCATGGCGAATTAGGAAGTCGCGCTTCATTTTGACGAGTCATGGTGGGTGAAAGTCCTTTCTGCACGACGAGCCAACCGTAGCAGGAGAAGTCACGCTTCATTTTGACGAGGCATGGTGGGAGAAAGTCCTTTCTGCACGAGGTGCCAACCGTAGCAGGAGAAGTCACGCTTCATTTCGACGACGCATGGTGGGTGAAAGTCCTTTCTGTACTTGGTGCCAAACGCCAGCAGTAAAAATACTGAAAATTTTTCGAATTGCTTATACCCAGATTTGAAGGCTGGCTTGCAAAATTGTATGAAATTGCAGTTGACATCGTCAACGACCGAGCTACTGACCATAACCTTGGTCATTGCAAGTCACATCCGAAGCACAGAAGTAAAATGACGCTTGCCGCATTTAAAATGTCCCAGTGCCGGCCCGCTCAAGATTTTCTCTGCACTTGTTCACTACCTCAGCACTTGTGTGCCTCGGTGCTAAGCGTCACGCTGAACATCGAAGACTACAGCAGCAAAGAGAAGCCGTATCTTCGTGACATAAAAATACAGATGATTTCGAACTCATTCAACTTGATCGCCGGTGCTGCTTTGTTGAACTCAGCACC
Source organism: Dermacentor andersoni (assembly GCF_023375885.2). Taxonomy (NCBI): domain Eukaryota; kingdom Metazoa; phylum Arthropoda; class Arachnida; order Ixodida; family Ixodidae; genus Dermacentor; species Dermacentor andersoni. The sequence goes on from NC_092823.1 coordinate 132,863,579, forward strand.
TCGTTCTCGGTGACGTTCTCTTTGCAGCCAACACTGCTATGGCGGAGGCCATATCGGTAGAAGAAAGGGCTGCCGTCGCACTCAACTTGTGTGTTCGAATGCCGTAGACCGAACCAATGCCGAACTATTTGTGTTTAGTCGCTCAACTCTGAACATAATATGTAAGGAGTTTTTTGTGGGGATCTTAAGAAAACTTGAGAACTCCTGGACAAGGATGGCTTCCCCAGTGGGCATGGGAGACCACATCAGGGAATTTTTCTTTTTTTTTCTTTTCTTTTGCCGCCACCGGATTTCCACAAGGCATTGGGGTAATCACAGGTTGTGATTTACTTGTGTCGCCTAAAGAGGGTAAGTTGGATGGTACTATAGGATGGTAAGTTCGAAAGGCTTATTTGCATCTTAATTTCGATATAAAATATTTATTAGATTACCTTAATGGTTGTGTTTACGCTTGCGCATTCCTCTAATAATGTTGAATGGTATATACTTCGAATAGCATATTTTTGCTTGCATGGTATTTCAAAATTTTCTGCATAGCAAGCAGATCTAATAGGAATGTTGTTGTTGCTCCATGTGCAAGTATAGCATGATCCTGCTGGCCATGGTAGACCACTGGTATCGCTTCATATACACCAATGTCTGCTACCCAGGGTGGTGCCATGATGCTTTTATGTATGGGAGTCCTTGACTCTGCAAACTCAATGAAAATAAAACTTTCAAAAGCCCGAAAGCAACTATTGAAGGAATCTCTGTGCCTTCAATTGTGCCTTGTGATCAGGCATTTGCTTTGTAACCAAACTTGCAAAAGTCATACGCAAGTGCACTACCTAGCACACAAGAAGCAGCATAACATTACAGCTCGTGAAGGACCAGAAGGGTTGTTAAAAGTGCCTTTGGGCGAATGAAAACCAGATTCCCCATGGAGTGTAGGCTCAACACCGCTACATTGGTTATCGGAGCCTGTTAGGTCCCCCATAACATTCGCAAGGGTTTTCAAGAAAGAGTTGAGCCATAGTGGAAGCAAGAGGTAGCGATGTGGGAGGCTGTCCATAAACAGCCAGTCCGTACATCGGACGTCTGCAGTGGCAGTGGTCAAGCTGTAAGCGAACCAATAACGAAATTTTGTTTGTGGGAACTCAGCAATAAGTTGATTAGCTTATGATCTGCTTTCATTTTGAATTGGTTAGTTGAATATCTTTTGTTTTACTTTAGCATTCACCTCAGCAGGATACAAGAAACGCATTAAAATGCAGAACTCGGTGGGTAAAATTAGGGTACCGGGGCCCTTTCAGCAGCATCTACGGGCAATAACAGCTGGCGCCACCATGGGTGGTGCGTATGGCCAATTCTATCTGTGCAGTATTCCACGCATAAATATAAATAAGCACAGCAGCATTTAGAAACATTTGTTTAATAAGTAAGTCATATGCCTGATATTTCAGCCTTCAGTCGCCTATTAAGAATTTATGCATCAATAAGCATTTCCTCTCGAACACCAGCTTCTTTCTGCATCTTCAGCTGCTCATTGTGCAGCTGCAGCTCTTGCACTTTGCAGTCCTGCCACATGGTACGAAACATCTGTTCTTTTACCTTTTCCAGTACGCCCCACTCTGGGCCGATTCGCGCTCTTTTCCGGGAGGCAGCCGGCTCGGCTTTAGAAATTCCACTTTGCGCTGGACAAGGCTCGCCTGGTGATTGCGAAGATGGGCAGGTGTTGAAGCAGCTACAGCCATGGAACTTGCGTTTACTTCTTGCTATTCAGATGACATTGTATTGGCCAGAAGTAGCTCCTTATGAGCGGAATCAATGGACAATCTGGATTCATATTGCCGCAAATTGTCCAAATCTTGGCCTGTGTCATGCTCCGTATGACCTGCAAGAAGTTACAGATTACTGCTAGTATCACAATATAAAATTATGGGGGACCGAGGCTGGACATACAATTTGATTCAAACATTACAGCAGTGCTCAGGGAAATGTGCATACTGATCTGTGAAACGAACAAGCCTCCGCAGCCACTCTCGACAGCAAGAGTGACGTCATTCGTTGGCAGCGAACAAAAAAGTTCTTTATGCGCTAATAAGACGAACCGACCACGTAACTGCCCCAGAACATGTTAGTTTTTTTTTAGAATGCTCTTTAATGAACAGAAGTGCAAGCTCGTTTGGAATGACAAACGCAAGCACGTCGAAACAAATGGCAGTCGGTACATCTCTGCGAGACCAGCTGAATATTGGCACCCACATTTGTTTTAACTACGGCATAATATTAGGATAAATTGACACACTTAATTTGCGTAAAACAGTGTAACGATCAGCAGACTGAATACACTAGCTAAGAGCGTCCAGTGGATAAGTGGCTGTACCGACTTGAGTAAGCACAGTCGGGTTGGCGCGTGGCTGCAGAAGAAAAAGAAACATCTGCGAGGATGACTTCTTACTAATATTTCATTCGTTTTATAGCCTAGGAGAGACATTGAAATCAACGCACGTACAACGTTGTCCATATTTGCCACTACCAGCAGAAATTTGCATGCTGAAAACCTAGAAATCTCGGCATATGACCGAAATACGCATGAGAGGCGGGAGCCGTTAACTAAAGAGCTTCTCCAAGCTCTTTCCCACAAAAAACAAACGACTAGGTGGCCAGCAGCAACCGCTCTTAGACTGCTTTAACGTGCACGCTGATTACTGTTTTGAACGTCTGTTTCCATACGCGCACTATGCCAGTTCGTTAGCAAAGCGCAAGTACGAAAGTAAAGTGAACAAATGCTCACCCGTACTCAGAGGGCATTTCGAGTGGAGCTGCGCTCGTGTTCTCAGTATGCTGTAACTGGTCAACGCTACTGTTGTTGCGGCAGAAATTTTGCAATTTCTTTTCTGTACCCGAAGACGAGCAATATTCTCCTCCCAAAGCTTTATCGGAATGACTGGCTCGTCCTCCCTCCAATTGGCGCGTTCACTGGTGCAATCCATCTCTTTTTGTGTTTTTTTTTAAGCAACGGAGCTTCAGTTGCGGGTTGGTTGTGGATCCACCGTAAACAAGCTGGCATGGAGAAAGAAGCACTTTCATAATGGTAACAGCGCGAAAAAACGACGACGGAGTGAAAGGACACAGGACGAGCGCTGACTCGCGACTAAGTTTACTGAAACACGCATCAAGAAAATAAGCGACACAGGCGATCACATCGTCAATTGAGGAACGCACAACCAGGCCACGTCGATACAGGGCATCTGTCCCGTATCGAGCTGTCTATGTACATTAATTCCTGCTGAGAAAGCGCGATCGAAAGCTGGCTAATCGACCACGTGCGCTTTCGCTCAACGTGGGCTGCTTCCACGACTAATCTGGTGGATGCTTCAGTATGCTTAAACAAAATTGTTCTCTCCTTGAGCAGAGGCTTGAGCCCGGCAATGAGCAGACATATGCACATAATCAATCTTGTCCAAGGACAATTCATGCTCCCTAGGTCTTACATTGATGCACCGGCCGTTTTGCCCTATGTACACTCGCCCACACTTGATTGGGAAAGAGTATAATACAGAGGTAGCGCAGCCTACATACTTATTAACATGTTTTACTTCTCACCTTACATTATAATTACGTTCTGCTCCCCTTTCTCGCCTTTCGAGCGCCGGACAAACAGCACTCAATTTTCCAGAAGCCGAAAAGACGACCTGGATCCCATAACGACCTGCAACGTTCTTCAGGCCATTGGACAAGAGCTATGCATAGGGCACAACTAACACGTTCTGTTTCCTCCTGTTTCCTTCGGCATCCTGCTACCTCGAGTCTTTTACCCATTTATTCAACTTCTCACAGCAGCCTGTTACTAAGCAACCCGGGTACCCAGCTTACCCAGCATGACTACCTTACGTGCGAAGGCACCACTCAATGCATGCCCACATGTATTTAACAGGGCAGCGCGAAGTACGGAGGTGCAAATGGCATTTTTTACTTCTGTAGAATGAGTGAAGTTCAACCGGGGCTTGGCAGAACGGGGGAAATATTCCCAACAGACATGGTCGTCTAAAAACGTAGTCTAAGGTCAAGGTATTGTAGTTCAGCCTCTTTTGGTGGCTCCGAAGTGAACCTCAAACCCTGACCAAGCTTAATTTCGTCCACGTTTTTCGTCCAACTTGTTGGTAGAGTAGCGTCTGTCAATTAAAACCAGAAAATTGTAAACATATCTGAACGTCTTCATGGCTTTCCCAGAAAAACGTCGGTTTAATGTCGCATCCACCTGCGCAAAAAAAATGCTGCTCAGAACGGGAGCCACTTTGGATCCAACACAGATACCAGCCTTTTGTATGAAAAGCGTCATTCCATCTCATTATTGCCCGACTTCAGGTAACATGACAAAAGTTCAACGAAACTTTCAGCAGTAACACCACATTTTTGTACAAATAGCATTGCATCATTCTGCTCCGTAATGCATGCCTTGACACGGCCTATTAATTGGTCGTGAGGCAAAGTATAAAAAAAGATCATTCAAAGCGGCCTACCCTCCTGCATTATTCGATGAGAGGTGTTCAACATCGCTCTCAGAATTCGGGATGACCAGGGTATCGACCAGATTTAGCGAGACAAGGTAGTCTTGTAGAAACGTGGAAATTAACTTCGCTTTGCCGAGTGTTCCCAAGGCACACTTGGCAAAACGAAGAGTCCACATTACTACAAGACCACGTTGCCTCGCTAAAACTGGTCGGTCCCCTGGTCATCCCGAATTCTGAGAGCGTTCTGAATGTATACCAACTCGCTCAACTTTCCACTTTAATACAGAAAAAAGCAAGAAGCACGATGGCGATGAAATCGTCGTTGTTGTAGGCTTGTTGCCATAATTTAACTCGACGCCGCTTGCAGCAGCATCTCATCTAAACTTTTTTTTTTTTTGCATTACATAGAACTTGACAAGCTTTACCGGTGTGGTAACACCAAAATGAGTCTAAATCTTAAGGCCTGAGGAAGTTAACGCCATTTTCGGCTCCCGTATGGCACGGTTATTATATTTGCGTGAGGATCACGAGCAGAGGGACGCACATATTCGCTACGCACATTCCGCACTACCCCGACCGTCATACAGTGCTACGGATACTTCTACGGTTCCAGTTCGTGGAAGCTGAGCTTAATTTGTTTGCTCGATGCCCTCACGCATGGCATAACCAACTCGTTAATGCCATCGTAGGCAGCGGAGACTGCGCGTGCCAGCGTAATTCATGTACGAGAAGCGCCTCCTCTCGTTTTGGGTCCCCTGAAAGCCACCTTTCATCCTCATTGGTCATGTCTTTCTGTGCCAAGGCGTTTCGTACTGCTTGCTACCCCCCTTTTACTAAAGGCATAGGCATTCCTGGCCTACGTTAGACGCCTCCTTTCTACGTGTGGCGTATGGGGAACGGCGAAATGTCGACGGGCTCGTAGAATGTATTGCGTCGGCGCGCCTGTTTTTAACGCGGACGATGGGTCGTTTGTCATTGTACTCCGGATGGCAGCTATAAGCCGTGCGTACTATTGGCTTAAACTGCGCGTTCTCACTCTGTATTCGGAAAAGGGTTTCCTGGTTTCACCAGAAAGTTTTTGACTAACTCTACGATTAATGCTACGCATAAGTACATCGGTGGCGATGATGGAAGCAACCGCAGTCGGCGTCAGTGCAGTGAAACACACTGCACTCGCCAGTTTGTCATTTATACAGCCGTAGGTGAACATTCTCGACACAGCACTGACAACAAAATAAATTCTACAAAGTGTTCCAACCATCTCGAAGCATGCATGCAATTTGATATGATTGGCCGATGATGGATATATTCTAGAAAGGGTGAGAACACGCCCCAACTCCTAGTGCGTAGGTTGGGCGGAAACAGAAATGGGCTAACAAAGCGGCACCTCCAAAGGGCATGTTCAGAACATCAAATAGCAGCACGTCGATATATATATATATATATATATATATATATATATATATATATATATATATATATATGATGTCTTAGGAGGGATTATCTGACTTGGTAACCTTAAAGAGTATTTGATTTATTTCGCAAATAGTAGACATGGATGACCGAATGTATGGTCCACATTTATTCATACCCACAATCTAATCTATACATTCATATATTTTTCAAGAGCCGCGACTTCTACGCCTGAAGAAGGGTAACAACCGCAAAGAAAGCAATGGCAGCCGTAAGGGCCAGAAATGTAAGTACCCTTTCATACTTGGCTTTCTTCTAGTCTCAACAACATTAAAGAGCAGCATGCGCTTCGGAGCCCAGTCGCTCAGAATAATAAAAGACATAATCATTTGGTTTTAGTCGGAAAGAGCATTACGAAGATTTAGAAGTAAACACGACAAATTTTCCTGAAGATTTGTGGGAAAAGTCAGTATGTTCCTTGCTGCATATATTCAACTAACTTGTGTCCGACTTATAAGGTCTCTGAAAGATTTACCGACGATTACGGCACTCCCTCCTGCGACAGTTGAGCGGGGACCTATACGTGTTTCCATTTCGTAATATATTTTCTGGCGCAGACAATCTGTCTCGTGCGGCACGGGGGAAACGGAGCGATCGAAGTATGGTGCGACTGCCTGGGTAATCGCGAGATACCCAGTGGCACCGCGTGCGTGACACGTGGTTGCGATTCACAGCAGCCGCCACAGACAGACCTCCGCTCATGCAGCGATTTGTTTCCATATATGGTATCGGTGGATGCGCTCGCCGCATGCCTTGCCGATGGCGTCATTGGTAAACAGACAACGCGCGCTGCTCAACGCCATCTCGTAGCGATCGTCGCCGCAGAACACGTCTTGCGCGGCACTACGCTTTCCTTCTCAATTTTTGCCATAGCCTCCTCCTCCGCTCTTCTCCTCGAGCTTTCTTCGCTATCGTCGTCTTTCATCTCCCGCTGAGCCCCGCGTTCGCTCTTTGATTCTTCGCTGTACTCGTTCACTCGGTTACGCCGAGGGACGCCGATGCTCTACGCCGGAACGGGCGCCTAGCAGCGCTCTAAGAAGTATCGATCTATTCGAACACATGCAGTGTACGCCACCCAATTTAATCTGAATGAAAAGGGAGCTTTTCACACGCGCCCGTCAACTGTAGTGTCAACCGATACACCGAGCGTGTAGGTGTCTGAGCAAACCAAACAAGAAAATATGTTGTTTCACTAAACCCTGTACATAAACCGTGTACATAAACCCTGTTCATGCATACACGAACACTTTACGTCTTGCCGATGACGTGCTCAAACTGGCACGGTGATTGCGGCTTCGTGGTCCGCCGCGACAGCATTATTGATTGCCATCGCAACTATATTGACACTTCGGGCGATATTCCATCGTCGTCGTCGGCACCGCCGTAATGTTCTCATAACGTCCGAGTACGATAAGATAGTGCCCGCGCGCCGTATGCCGTACGTGCGAGGGACAGCTTGGAAGGGAGAGCCGAGAAGGATGGCGGCTTGATGCGGTGGTATTTTTTCGCGCGCAAAAGAGCAAGGCGGGGAGATGTGCATGCGCTAGGAGGGAGGGGTAGGTTATTAGTGGCCGTCTCCACTTCGGCTCCGCCTGCCGCAGCTGAGCAACCTGCTAGGCGGTTATAACCCGCTTGGCGGTTATTTGCGCCGGGTTCCAAGGCTAGAGGACCAGAGATAGCTTCGCGTGCACTGTGTTCTCGCGCACCTAGCTCGCATAGAAGCGAGAGGCCGCACAGAGGGAAGTTCGCTCGCCGCTGCTGCCACTCTTTATCACACTAGCTCTCGTAGAGCGAGTGTGTGCGCTCACCGAGCTGTAGCCCCCACCGACGCCGCAACGCCTGGCGCTTTGTTCCGCGCTCAGAAGAAACTAAAGTTGGGCGGCGCGTGCTCGAGGCGCAAGCTCGGCACGTGCAGTGTCGTTCTAGAAGACGGCCACGCTGGTCGTCGCAGCCGCCGCTTCGCTCGACGCCTTCGCCCTTCTCCTGAATTAAATGTAGGGACGACGGCAAGGCTCCTTATGCAAAAAAGAAGTGAGGCGTGCAGACAGGACACAGGAGTAGAGAAGTGGACAACACCAACGCCGACTATCAACTGAAGGGAGCACTGAGACGAAAAAAGAAAGACGACACAAAACTCATCTTCGCATGCTCAGGAATGGTAACACCACGTGTCAGTCGGGTACACGTGCCGGTCTACGTGAGAGATAACTGGTAAGGCAATTTATCTCTTCCTTATGTAAAGTTATCGAAGGCTGACTCACACACGCACTTCCACCATTATAGATATGCCATGCCTCTACCATAAGACGCGTATCTTCATTCTTATGCCTGTGCAATATCGCGCATTCACCTAACTCTAGCGTGCAGTTACAATCTGGGCAATGTAGCGAAAGATTAGAAGGCGATCCACCGGTTAACGACCTTTTATGTTCCATTAGCCTCTGATTGATACACCGTCGCGTTTGCCCTACGTAGAACCGGCCACAGCTAAGGGGAATTTTATGAACCACACCCTTACGACAGTCAGTAAAACTGTTGTTCTTATTGTGCTTCACTGCGCAAATATCTGTTCATTTTTTGCCGTTTACCCGCTCTTTTTATTCTGTACGGCAGGGCATATCTTACCTAGCGTATTGGGAGCAGTGAAAGCAACATTAACATCATATCTATTTGCAACTTTTTTAAGCCGGTGCGACACTGAATGAATATACGGAATAGCCACTACTTTTTTTTGCCATTACTACTTTATGTAATCACGTCCGTCCCTCTCGAAACCGACTTCTTTAGGCGCTCAGCCACAGTGGCCACTGCTACACTAGGATAACCTGCTTCTAATAGGCGCCGGACCTATGCATTAAAACTGGCGCTCATTTTGTGCATGCACGATCTGGTGAGGGAAGACTTAAGGCACGACATGGCAATTCCGTTTTTTACTACTTTGGAATGCTTGGATTGAAAGTTTAGCAACGGCTTCGAAGATCTTGGGGAGTACTGCCAACAAACATGATTTTGTTCGAAGATCAAGGAAATGTCAAGAAACTGAATTACGCGTCGCTGAGGAAATTCCTTGGTAAACTTCAATCCTCCCCCATAAAGATTTAATTTCTCACTTACTGAGGTCGCAGCGGAATCGAATTCTTCCCTATTGCAGAAAATCAGGTAATCATCAACGTCACTTCTTTTTTGCATAATGAATCCTTACCAACTAGCTCAGGTTTCTGTCGTGCTAAACGGTAAGGCTCATTGGCCACGGTCACATCCTCCTAAAGGGCGATTTATGTTCGTGGTAGCCTGTGCGTGTGTGGTAACGTGCTTGTTAATTTAGTTTGTAAGCGTATGTTTACAGTAGTTTATGCAGCTGATAAAACTGCCAAGCTTACTTTGTATAACTGTGTAGTAACTTGCTATCGTAATCAATGATTTGCTTTTCGGGCGAAACTCTGACGTTTTTGTTACATGAGTACGTGTCGACAATTTATGCGCACATGTTTGCATGCACACATGTGCGCGCGTTTCTTTTCAAGAATGAACATTCTCTATGAGAATCATTGTTTAAACTGTGGAAGAGGCCAATAAATATGTACTCTTACTACACATACAGAAGTGACTGTAAACGCACTCAGTGTAATCGTATTGTTATTACCAGTATAACCCCCCCCCCCCCCCCAACATGAAAAAATCTAATATTCTTTCCAGCTCCCCCGAAGACAGAAGCACCTGGATCGGCCGTTGAAAAGTTTGCCGTGGAACTTCACATAATTTCCGACAAAGAGCACCAACAGAGCTATAAGAAAAATGAAGAGTTAGTCAGTTACTTGGCAGTCATGGCAAATGCGGTAAGCTTGCTTTGCAACGACTTTAGGTTTACTGCTTTAATTCATGTCACTTCAGAGAGAACCGCGAATCACACATATATTGTTTCCTCTTCCTAAATATTCACATCCGGAGGTAGTCAGTTTCTTTCCTCAGAACTCCTCACATATTTTCTAGGGAAACTACTTCTCCTTCCGAATGACAGAATAAATGTCTACAGGACATTGCCCGCTACATAAAAGAAAGTTGCGATGTAACGCACATTTCAAAGAGAGGATTTCATCGCCTCTGCGGACCACTCTGCGCGTGCTGGATGCTGCTGCATTGACGAGTGCACATAGCCGGCCACTGGGTAGGTGCAGCTTGGTATGCGGCTCGGAGAATCCTTCTCGTGATCCTTCTTGGTCAATTTGTTTAAAACAGGTATGTACCACTGAGTCCGAATAGACAAGGAGAACGATAAGACAAAAGTGAACATACCGGCATCAAAAACTTCCAATGGGCTACTGTAAATTGAAGAAAGAGTCGGGAACACAAGCAGACAGTGTGTGGCGAACAATCTGAAACAAGAATGTGCATTCCGCGAGGAGCGTCGAGCTACATATAAGTACAGAAAGCGAAGGCATCTCAGTAAACACCATCCTCATTCCCGCTTAGTCATCCGAATCCCGTGATGCCGTCGTGGTTCTGACATTTGCGCCAAACCACCGGCCGAAGTTGCCTTATAGCTTGGGCCACTAGGTATATTCTTGTGGCCGTGATGCCATCGTGGTCGTTGCATCGTCATCCCTCAATATCGTCATCAGATTCTCCTCATGTTGGCTCTGCCATTGTGTCGTTGTCAAGCCATCGCCGCTATACAGTCATTTTTATACAGTCATCGTCATCCCACAGTGCGCATACCGTTTTCAAGGCAATGTCGTCATGGCATCGTCGTTATGCTTCGTCGCCATATTGTCGTCGTGATGTCATCGTGTTCGCTTCTTTGTCGGCCTTCTAACTTCACCCTCCGACTCCTGTCATGCCATTGTCGTCATGCCATTGTCGTCATGTCATGTCGTCATGTCATGTCGTCATGTCATTGTCGTCACCCTGTAGTCTTAGCATCGTCACTATTTCAGAAACGTTATCCTATTTTTGTCATGCCTCCATCGCCAATCCGACTCAGTGTGCCATCGACGTCATTTCTTCTTCCTCATTCTACTACAATCATGCTGTCGCCATTCTATCATGATTATGCTGTCTTCCTTGCGCCATCATCACGTGTTATTTTTCACGCTGTCGTCGTCATGCCATGCTGGTAGTTGTGCCATCATTCTAGTTTCATCACCGTCGGTTGTCCTCATACCATCCACATCTCGACATCGTCGTCCTACACTCGTTGTCATCCCAGTGTCGTTGTCTAGTCGTCACACTGTAGTCGTTATACCATCGTCATCATTTCAGAATCATCCTCTCACTGTCCTCATACCGGCATAGTCATGCCACCTTCATCATTCTATCGACGTCATTCCTTCTTCGTCCTTCCATCGACGCCACTGCATCATCGTCATGCAGCCTTGCTACGGCGAAATTGGGCCCATACCAGAGGCAGTGTATGTCACATACAGCCTAAGCAACAGAAGTCCCAGAATGTATACAGCAGATTCCACGTATCGTCAGCAATAAGGTGTGTGTCTGCGTTGCTTGAATGCTAATCGCATTACCGTTTACGAGCATCGTCCACAAGCAATTCCAACAAGCTTTGTTACATTGGTTCTACTTCCTTTTTTGTTGTTATCTTCAATTGATTTTAGAGCCTGTATATTATACTAGGCTCACAGATCACTCCCCTGAGCCAGCCGTGGTTGCTTAATGGCTATGGTGTGCAGCTGCTGAGCACGAAGTCGCGGCATCGAATCTCGGCGGGTCACGGCGGTCGCATTCCGAATGGAGGCGAAAACATCTCTGTACTTAGATTTAGGTGCGCGTTAAAAAGCCCCTGGTGGTCAAACTTATTTCGGAGTCCCCCACTACGGAGCGCCTCATTATGAGATCGTGGTTTTGGCACGCAAAACCTCGTAATTTAATAATTTAAGATCTGACACCTAAGGCATTATTTCTATTTCCGTCACACAAAAACGTGCGTCATCAATAGTGACAGTGCCTAACAAATTTTCGTGTTTTAAATGCAGCGCAGAAGACGACGTCATTGTTGTCATTGAGAAATGACGGACGACATAAAGTGTGCGCACATATAGGCCATATTGCAGCGAAGCTACTTAAGGCAGCTAGAAGCAGTGGAAAATGTAATATGCGTTTTCTTCATTTTTCTTCTTCCGCCCTCCTGGGTATCCTCGGAAATTAACCGTTCGCGAAGTTCATCCAAGTACAGAGAGAATGGGTGTGCATGTTCGGGGAGATTTGTCCACAATTATTACGACACTTAATGAAAATTGGCAAATCCTCCCATTCTGCCGGTTCTGAGGTGGTGTGAGAAACCCTTGTAAAGATTAGGCGCAGCCCTGGAAGAAGAGCAGACTGCGGTAAATCTGTATTGGAGAAAATACGCGCCTTAATATGGGTAATACACCTTCAATCCTTGAAGCTTGTAGAATAACTTTCAGATATAAAAATAATTACTGAATGCTCGTTTTCTCCAGATTATCATGCCCTCTATACTAGACACGTGGTACACATCCCCAGTCTCCTCAGTGAACGAAATGAGGCACAATATTCTTTTGTTAAATTAAACGCGTGTTGTGCATGGGTCAAGCACGAAAAAAGTTTGAAGTGGTGCCTTATTTACACTCTTAGTAGAAAATTACTTAAACACGCGTCCAATGCAGTATAAAACTATGTTATGGACAACGTGGGAGGTTCACCTAATGCCCTCAAAAATGACAACGTGCCACAAAGTTCACATCACGAAGAAATAGTGGGCACCTAATAGGTGATAGACGGGGAAAGTTTCAAGCGTACTCAATAAGCTTTCCTTTTCTTTACAAAAAAAAAACTCATTGACCAAGTGTTCAAAGTCTCATAGGCCACTATTATCGTTTAGAGTTTCATAGAAGTGTGCGTGACGCTGACTTCACATTCCATAAAAACGGAGGCTGTATTACGTGTGATGGGCGGAGGAAGTTTAAGTTTCCTAGTTTTATCATAAGCGTTGCAAATCTCTATGTTATACTCGTTTTTGTCTCTATTTTATGCGGTATACCGTGTGCGAACATGAAGCCTATCTACCCGTCATTATCAGTCAACTAAACAAGGCAGCTTGTTTATATTTGGCGAAATAGCTGGTACTCTGCGTGATACGAAGGCAAAACTGCAAGTGTGTGGGTGAATAAAAGCCTTTGCTGTGAATTACTCATTCAAGTTCTCCATAGAATTGTTATCGCGTTTAGTAACAGCATAGAATGTATGCCACGTTGTTAAATGTATAGCTACTTTCACACCTCCTGAAAATGCGGAGAGGAGGCAGGAGGTGACTGACGTCCACATGATGGTAAATGTTTCTACCGGAAATATGACCATTACTAAGATATTTATAAACAATAGGTCTAAGCTCTTTATGCGGGCAACATCTTAAGAGGAAGCTTTAGCTCGGGCCCAACATCGACGTGGCCTATTCAAATACATGTAAAACGCAAAAACGTTTTTCCGAGATAACCCGCGGACCAATTTTAATGAAGTTTGTTGTATTTGAGATAGAAACTTAAATTTTACTGATTTTTGCAAGCAGAATTTTGATTTAGGGCATGAATTTTGTTGCAAAGGTTTTCAAATGTTTGAAGGTTTGAAAGGAAAAATAGAAACGAAATTTACAAATTGATAGCTTTGCATAAAGAACAGATATCGCGGTTCTATAAACGGCATCCGCTAGATAATTGAAAGCAGACAAATTTGATGCGTCATCTTATATCTTATGTGAATCTGTTACGTTGGGTACAAAGGGTTCTGAAAAAGCTGCATTTCCATATTACTAAATTTTTTGAGACTCATGTGTAACATGTCAATTTTGTCCGGCTTACATGTACTATTAAATGCAGTTCATATAATTGTGATATCGTTTTACATTTCTGAGTTACAGAGTTGTAAACTTAATGGTTTCGTTTTCTGAATATTTTTTTTATATTTCACACCTTTTAATAAAACATTGACGACCTAAATCAAAAATTCGAAACGAACGGTCACTAGATTTTAAGCTTTCCTTGTAAATACAACAAACCTCGCCAAGTTTGGTGCAGTAGTTGCCGAGAAAAACAAATTATCCGTTTACATGTATTTAGGCAGGAGCACACGAGCTAAAGCTTCCTCTTAAAGCGTGCTGGTTGATTAAATGAAAGTCCTCGTATGAAGAAAGAGGTTTTCTCGAAATGTCGTGGGGGGGGGGGGGGGTGACTGTCCAAGTCTGATGTCACTTCTCAAGAGAAAATGTAAAACGTCCTCAGCTTTAACCTTCCACCTCTTTCTGTAGAAATACAGCATTTGCTTTTCATCACAAGTAAACAATACATGAACGCACGAATATGCTGTCGAAACGTAGAATGTCGCGGGTAGCTGGTGCGTGGCATTCGAGAGGAGCGGCGATATCCGTGTTTTGTTATTGCTTCTTTACTGACGACCATTCGCTAACGATAGCAACGACGTATCTGCATGCGTCTGGAACGTTGTAATCTTTCACTCTAGGTTCGGGTAAAGTTTGTTGCGTGAGTCACTTTGACTCTCAGCGGTGTTTAACTCGCATTTTTTCCTAGGTGAACTTAAGGTACCTGGACATGGACCACCCTAAAATAAATTTCCTTCTCGTTGGAATAACACGGGCTAGGGTAAGTATCCTACAATTGCACAGTTGAGGAAGGGGGATGCAGTCGGTAGGACTGTGCAGTGCTTGTGCAGTGCAGGTAGAACAGCGGGAAGTGCGGCCGTTATTCTTTATTTCTCCACAGTGCCGCAGCGCTGCTAGAGGCATTGCAGCCGGGGGCGACTGTTTACGAAACAACGGAGCATTTCCTTTCCTTCCTTCGTGTTGCACTCACCCTGTCGAGGTAAATCAATGACCAGGCCGGGGCACTTTCTAGCTTGAGGTCCCGCGTTTAATCTCCGCCTTGGCGGCCGCATTGCAGTGGGAGCGGAATGCAAAAAATACTCTCGTACATCGTGATTTTGATGCACGTAAAGATAACTCGAGGAGGACAAAATTGGTCTGGGTTCCTCCACTGCCGTATTCCGCATAATCAGTTCGGGGTTTCGGCTTACACAAAAAACCCACCGTTTAATTTCTATTTAATATTTTTTGCAATCCATTAGTTCCGCTAGTGGTCCCGAGAAAATATAACATTTAGGCTGATCCATGCTGGATCCATGCTGCGGCATAGCCGAACATAAATGATGTTCGCGTGATGAAACGTAATGGGCGGGGGGAGAGGGAGGGAGAAGTGAAGATACCTCCTTGAACTAAGTTTTCGTTTCAATGCTGTAGATTGAATAAAAAAGCTTAAGACGCTTATTCCTGCACCTGAGCGCTTGAGAAACCCAGCCGAGATCTCGCTGAATTTTCTTAACGCTTAACTGCCGATCGCATTTCTCCGCAACGAACTGAGCGACAGATTGTGTTCGTTCATTGGCGTTGAATAATAAGTTCACTACGAAAGGTGTTCCACGAGAGGCAGGTGAATTCAAGGCCACAGAGCATATAAGTTTCGCCCACGACTTCCTTTAAATCTCCATCTACTCTGGTGCTTCAAATTGCTCTGTAAAACACAAAGTGACCACCGGAGCCTTCAGACAAAATAATTATTGTGTTGTGAGCGCGAGCCGTGTTCCGACCGCTAGAAATATATTTATCTTACTATGAAGGAATGTCATAATTGCCGGCTGTTGAAAATGCGTTTGCTCACCATTTCACTATTTTCTTTTTGAAGGACAAGTGTGCAGGTTATTCAGCGTTCAGGGCGTCACCAATTCCTTACTGAGAAAATGATGTATCTGCATAAATTGCGCTTATATATATAGCGGCTACGCCAGATCTTAGGCGCCTAACGTATCTAGTTTATGTGCAATGAAGTATTTATTGAGTTGGTATGACACATCACCAGCAATCCGTCTAGTTCCGCTGGCAGTTCTCTATATCCTTTCAGGACACGCTCAGAGACTTTTAGGGGATCGAGGCCAATAATATATGTCTAAGAGTTATGAACCAGCAAAGAATTGGTGTACTTATGGTACTATGTTGGCCGTAACAATATGCCGTGATAACGGCACCTAATAGTCTTTAAAAAACTCCCATATAACCTTGGAAAATCGTCACTAGTACAGAAGTTACCAGAAGAAAGTGTCCTTCAGAAACAAATTTTAAGAAAATCTGGACCGCACGCACCACTAGAGACAGAAACAAAGACAGAAGGAGCGCAAACAAAAACTATACTTCTATCTGTAGGACAGAAACAAAATAAATTCATGATACCTGAATTTACCCGCTATAATCGATAAATTATAATCAGTAAAAACGAAGAAAGATCAAAAATATATTATTGGCTGTCAAAATTCAATCAAAATACCATAAAAAACCTAAATGTCGAGCAGGCATATGGATGGTCCACTGAGTTGCATGCACTCGTACTATCGCTTCAGCTGCTGCATTCTTCCCATACTTTGCTGAATCTGGTGTTTCAACCCTTGGGGGGCTTCACTGGGTCTCATTGAGTTTCACTGAGTTTTTACAGAGTCCCGACAGGTGCCGATGAGTGTTTGTGGGAAGCTTTATTCACCGCACCAAGGCAGAAAAAAGCTTTTGCAATAGTTCAAATGGCTTCTAAAACAATGGCCCCAATCCACGCTGTGAGGACGGTTGGCCAGCGAAGCTGTGGTATCGCCTGATCCCATAGACCAATTTGATCTCGCCTTGAAAGATCGAGCAATGCACTACAAGAAATGCTTGACAGAAAGACAATGAAATGCAGTGTACCAAACCTTTTTCTCAGTGAAACAATACTCATAACTGCTTTGCGATCGCTGTGGTAAACACTCAGGTTCGTGCCTTGTTTTGCACAGGAACCGCTGCATCCTGGCTAGACTGAGCCAGGCGCTGTCGCGCATACTGACGCTTCTTTTCCTGTCGCCGCTTATTGTGTTAACGCTGCTCTTGGGGAGTCCTAACTATGCGTGGCCTTCTCATAGCGCTACCAAAACACAAATCAAATTAGTTGATAGGCGGGTTCTTGTTTTACATAGAAAGTGTAGCGACGTAACTCCATATGTTACAGTTACCGCTTCCCGGCAACTGCAACTCATGCATACGTAATCTTTACTGGGAAACCCATTGGGCAGACGCCAGGTGCTTCGTGTTATTCGAACGTGCCTTATCATCTATAAAGTGGTTCTTACACTAGTACTTTTCTTTATTAAAACGAATACTGGTGTGTGTCTTGCATGCGCAATTCCAATGGAGATAGGCACTTTTTGCTTCTAATCATGTAATGGTTTTCTGTCGAGTGTTCTGTCGACGGAAACGCAAAAATTCGGGGATCCAAATTATCCAATTCACGTTACCGCGCGCTCTCCTACGCTCCCTCTCCCTCACCCTAGTGTACGCTGGATCACGTGATGTCCAACATGAGCCATGTGGCAGGAAGTCGCGCATCAAGCCACCATTCATCTTGGCTCACCATCGCACACTTTCCTTTCGCACCAACAGCAAACAGTGCGCGAAGCGTGACCTCACGCGCTTGGTCTGTATACGGAATCACGCGGTGACAGGGACGCCGACGGCTAAATTTCCCCTCGAGTGTCCATCGAAGTAATGAGAGTAGCTTCTTGGGCTAGTTGGTACATGGTTATACTAAGAGAATGCCAGCAAACTTGAAGGTCGAAAAAATCGAGAAGCAGATCGACATAGACAAAGCCTCAGGAAGATGGCTGGACCAACAACTGAACTTCATTCATGAAAACGACGCCCCCTAAGTCCATACTGAACATGCGCAAGGCGCAACATAACAAAAACACGGCCAATACATCGTCTATATACGTCTACACTTATCAAGAAATAAAAGTTCTTTCTTGGTAAGGAATACCCATAGGTCGCTTATGGGGCCAAGTTTATAGATGCGATAGGCTTCAATCAGCTCTCTTTCCTGCTGATTCTTAGCCTTCCCCGAGATTTAACGTCACTCAATATGGGATTACAATCGCACTCCTTACAATGCAGCGGAAGATTACCTCCTGGTGCCTCTTGGTATTAGATTAGCATGCTCACGCATCCGATCATTCCCACAGTGACCGGTTTGTCCTATGTAATCTCTACCACATTTCCAAGGAATACTGTACACTACACATATGTCGCACGTGCGGTGCTTCCCGACATGCTTGCTATTGCACGTACTCTTTCGTGAACTGTGCTGCGAGACCATCATGCAAAGTTTTGCAAGCTTACAACGCGCAGAACAAACCAATCCGACGTCGTTTCTTGCCGCAACCCTTTTCATTCTGTGTGAAATGCCATGTACAGTGCTCATGGAATGAAAGGCGTCAATCAAGAGCTAAGTAATGCTCATACTGGATTCGGACAGGCCACCATTGGAATCTGAACCTGGCAACGTTTAACGTTACAACGTTATCTAGTGAGGCCAGTCTAGCAGTGCTATTGGAGGAAATAGAGGGCAGTAAATGGGATATAATAGGGCTCCGAGAAGTTAGGAGGAGAACTGATGCATATACAGTGCTAAAAAGCAGGCACGTCCTGTGCTACCGGTGCTTAGCGGAGAGACGAGAAATAGGAGTCGGCTTCCTGATTAATAAGAATATAGCTGGTAACATACGGGAATTCTATAGCATTAACGAGAAGGTGGTAGGTCTTGTTATGAAACTTAATAAGGGACACAAATTGAAGGTGGTACAGGTCTACGCCCCTACATCCAGTCATGATGACCAGGAAGTTGAAAGCTTCTATGAAGACGTGGAATCGGCGATCGGTAAAGTCAAAACAAAATGCACTATACTAATGGGCGACTTTAATGCCAAGGTAGGCAAGAAGCAGGCTGGAGACAAGTCAGTGCGGGAATATGGCAGAGGCACTAGGAATAGCAGGGGAGAGGTATTAGCGGACTTTGCAGAACAGCATAATATGCGGATAATGAATACCTTCTTCCCCAAGCGGGATAGCCGAAAGTGGACGCGGAGGAGCCCGAATGACGAGGCTAGAAATGAAATAGACTTTATACTATGCGCTAACCTTGGCATCATACAAAATATGGACGTGCTTGGCAAGCTGCGCTGCAGTGACCATAGGATGGTAAGAACTCGAATTAGACTAGACTTGAGGAGGCAATGGAAGAAACTGATAGATAAGAAGCCGATCAATGAGTTAGCGGTAAGAGGGAAAATAGAGGAATTCCAGCTTAAGCTACAGAACAGGTATTCGGCTTTAATTAAGGAAGAGGACCTTAGTGTTGAAGCAATGAACGACAATCTTGTGGGCATCATTAAGGAGTGTGCAACAGAAGTCCGTGGTAACTCGGTTAGACAGGATACTGGTAAGCTATCGCAGGAGACGAAAGATCTCATTAAGAAACGACACTGTATGAAAGCCTCTAATTCTACAGCTAGAATAGAACAGGCAGAACTTTCGAAGTTAATCAACAAGCGTAAGACAGCTGACATAAGGAAGTACAATATGGTTAAAATTGAACATGCTCTCAGAAACGGAGGAAGCCTAAAAGCAGTGAAGAAGAAACTAGCAATTGGCAAGAAACAGATATATGCATTAAGAGACAAAGCCGGCAATATCATTACTAATATGGATGAGACAGTTCAAGTGGCTGAAAAGTTCTATACAGATTTATACATTACCAGATGCACCCACGACGATAATGGAAGAGACAGTAGTCTAGAGGAACTTGAAATCCCACAAGTAACGCCAGAAAAAGTAAAAGCTATTCAAAGGAGGAAGGTAGCTGGGGAGGATCAGGTAACAGCAGATTTGTTGAAGGACGGTGGGCAGATAGTTCTAGAAAAACTGGCCACCCTGTATACGCAATGCCTCATGACCTCGAGCGTACCGGAATCTTGGAAGAAGGCCAACATAATCTTAATCCATAAGTAAGGAGACGCCAAAGACATGAAAAATTAAAGACCAATCACCTTACTGTCCGTTGCCTACAAAGTATTTACTAAGGTAATCGCAAATAGAATCAGGAACACCTTAGACTTCTGTCAACCAAAGGACCAGGCAGGATTTCTTAAAGGCTACTCAACAATAGACCATATTCATACTATTATACAGGTGATAGAGAAATGTGCGGAATATAACCAACCCTTATATATAGCTTTCATTGATTACGAGAAAGCGTTTGATTCAGTCCAAACATCAGCAGTCATGGAGGCATTACGGAATGAGGGTGTAGACCAGACGTGTGTAAAAATACTGAAAGATATCTGCAGTGCCTCCACATGCACCATAGTCCTTCATAAAGAAAGCAACAAAATCCCAATAAAGAAAGGCGTCATGCAGGAAATACGATCTCTCCGATGCTATTCACGGCGTGTTCACAGGAGGTATTCAGAGAACTCGATTGGGAAGAATTGGGGATAAAATTTAATGGAGAATACCTTAGTAACTTGCGATGCACTGATGATATTGCCTTGCTTAGTAACTCAGGGGACCAATTGCAATGCATGCTCACTGACCTTGAGAGGCAAAGCAGAAGGGTAGGTCTAAAAATTAAGCTGCAGAAAACTGAAGTAATGTTTAACAGTCTCGGAAGAGAACAGCAGTTTACGATAGGTAGCGAGGCACTGGAAGTGGTAAGGGAATAGATCTACTTAGGACAGGTAGTGACCGTAGATCCGGATCATGAGACGGAAATAATCAGAAGAATAAGAATGGGCTGGGGTGCGTTTGGCAGACATTCTCAGATCATGAACAGCAGGTTGCCATTGTCCCTCAGGAAAAAAGTGTATAATAGCTGTGTCTTACCAGTACTCACGTATGGGGCAGAAACCTGGAGGCTTACGAAAAGGGTTCTACTTAAATTGAGCACGACGAAACGAGCTATGGAAAGAAGAATGATGGGTGTAACGTGAAGCGGATAAGAAAAGAGCAGATTGGGTGAGGGAACAAACACGAGTTAATGACATCTTAGTTGAAATCATGAAAAAGAAATGGGCATGGGCAGGACATGTAATGAGGAGGGAAGATAACCGATGGTCATTAAGGGTTACGGACTGGATTCCAAGGGAAGGAAAGCGTAGCTGGGGGCGGCAGAAAGTTGGGTGGGCGCATGAGATCAAGAAGTTTGCAGGGATGACATGGCCACAATTAGTACGTGACCGGGGTAGTTGGAGAAGTATGGGAGAGGCCTTTGTCCTGCAGTGGGCGTGACCAGGCTGATGATGTTTATGACGATGATGATGATGAATGCGCATACTTTCGTTTCCACCGACTGCAGTTCGTGTCACATCGACGTAATTTTGGCGCGTACACTTACATCGGAGTCCTCGTCCCCTTTGGTGACGAAATTCCTTGCGACATGACATGGTGCTCTCGCGTACTTTGCACGTATGCAGGTTTCTACTAAATGCCCCGTGTCGCGTTTCATTCCGTGAGCACTGTACATCAAGTTCTCTTTTATTCTGGCTCGCACTTCTCGATCCCATCTGTTTGTTGCATTTTCAAACGCTTGTACACAAAATCAGCCACTGCCGCGATGAAAGTCTTTGGATAGCCTGCCGCTAACAGCCTCCTCTCTTGATGGGCAACACTGTGTTGCATTAGATGCGTGCAACTCTTTTCCACCGCATTTGACAAGCACAAAGAGGCTATGCCACACTTGACCAGCTTCGAGTGAGTGGATTGGTACGGTAACAACGCCTTTTTAGTTCTTGGATTGTAAGCCCAGCAACTGTGACCTTGAGTATGAAAGGTTAAGTCAAATCTAAAAACCTGATGGAATTTTTTTGTGGTGCTTCGTGGGTGAAATTAAGATGTCGACAGCAATGCTGAAAAACTGATAAGATACTGCAAATGATGTCAGTGAGGCAATCACTTCATCCGATATTTAAGACAACAAGGAAATCATGAACATAACTAAACACACGGGCAACGCGATAGTCGACAGTGGCGTCTGAAGGATGCTTGTCGAATTTCGCTATGAAAACACCGCACAATACCGACGCAACACAGAAGAATGGTCAAGTGTTGCGCCACGTTAGTGTTGCGTCAAGTGTGAACACCACGTTATAAGAAAGATCTGTTTTCGGAAATGAAGACAATAAAGCGAGACCAAAGATGCGTTGGAAGTGGAATTTTTTTATGACCCGGCACGTGCTGGTATAATATTAGTATGGGTAAGACTGCATGCGTGCCAACGCATAGCCCACGGCGCACCACGCACCAGCTCGCAAGCAATGCCAATGCGCGGCGTAGCGCTCGCATTGCTTGCGAGCTGGCATGCGCGCGCGATAAAAGAAAAAAAAGCCACGTACAGGTAAAAACAAAAAAAGTAAGCGGCGAGCGCGGCATGGGGGAAAGGGAGCATAACGAGTCGGCATACTAAAAACAAAAATAAAAGAAAAATGTTTGGGAGAGGAGGCGCTGCGCGGCTGCTGCTCCTGTTGCCATGACAACGTAAACATTCATGTGCGCTGCCAATTTGCTTCTGCGTCGCCCTGCGGTTAGGGCCGTAACTCAAGGGGACCTTGGCGCTAGCGTCGAAAGAGTGTCTTCTCGAAAACAGCCAATGGCAGCCACGCGGCGATTCACCACGCTTGTTCAGTTGTTAGTCCAGTCATCTTCCTGACGCTTTGTCAATGTCTGCTTCTCGCTTTTCTTCTACTTTCAAGCTTGCTGGCATTCTCCTAGTATAACCATCGAAGTAATACTTCAATTAAATTATCCCACCAAAATATATTAACAATGAAAGTGACATCTAGCTACCGCGAAACGCTGCCATGGATAGACGGCAGAGTAGGTTGAGCTCAAATTGCACCAGAAACGGGAAGACAACTGACAGGGTTGTCACTTTAGCAGTGAGTCAGTGCAATGCAGTACATTAGCGTCAACAAACCTGTTGAGCAGGTGATTCAGCTAAATAAATATTCCATTTAGCTCTCGTTTGCTGTCAGTAATCTTGCTTTTATACATTAACATTGTGTCTAATCTTTAATATAAAGATAACAGTAATAATGATGTAGGCTCGCACTTTCATATTTTGGCAGCGGGCACAATTTCATAGTACTGGTTCTCTCCAACATACATTTCATACATGAGGTGAGTATGGTGTTGACGCTTCACAAGCCCTCACAGCAACAAAGATATTAACCCGAAACGGATATCACGATTATTAATTCTACATATACCAACATACATTTTTTCCTTTATTTAAAACAGGATCACGATTTCGGTAAAATTGACAATGGTAAGATTGAGGGGACAGAGATGCTCAAGAACCTACAGACTTACAAAGATGAAGGAAAAATAGCAGGGAGTTATGACGTCATTTACCTGATGACCGGGTAAGTGAACAACGCGAATAGCTTTTCCCTTTCAGTTTATTCGCATTCTACGATAAAAAAAGAGGAGGTTTTTGAAGCGGCGCATGTCTTTGCATTCCTTAGAGAGACAACAAACTGTACTGATTTATATATTTGAGCCTAAAATACCCATCTCATAATTTCAGTTATAGATTTTTAGACAAATGTTGCAATTATATCGCAGGCTTGACATGTACAGGTTGGATAAAGGAAAAGTCGAGACTGGTGCTTCGGGTAAGTAGAACGTCCTTTGATGAAAGCGAATTTTGCGGTGAAGGCATGGACATGTTATATTTAAGGTATTCGCACATAAACCGAAACGTAACGTTCGTTTGAAACATGATCCAAAGGTGAAGAGTTTTGACATCCACATTGGACGGAAGAGTATTTTCTTGTGTAACCACGTTGCCGCAAATATTGAATTACTGAGTAACTACTATGAATTATTTTCACAGGCTACCCCGTCAGCTATTAAAAACAATGAGTAATGATTTCCGCTCCTAAATTGTAGAAACTTCAATGTTTCACGTGCAATACCTTCCGGGTATCCTGCAAGGCGAGAAGAAGCCAAGCTGCTTGCAAACAAAGCAAGCTTACTTAGCTATGCAGCGATTTTCGCTATGACTAGAAGATATCCTAGCCCTATACTGACGCTCTAGAGCAGTTCCCGGCTCTGTACAACAATGATGGCTTGGGCGACGGTATGTCGAGATGGTGGTGCGTTACTCCAACAAGTGAAACAGTGCGAATGGATGGAACTCGACGCGGCCACTTGGCGCAAGCGTCAGATATGAATTTTAAGTGGAGAAAAAGGCTGCAGACGCCCTCTGTTCTGTACAGGCGGGTGCTGCTGACAAATGGCAGATGGCGTGTTGCTTTAGGGGAAAAAATAGTGCGCCAGAGAAGGAACAGAGGTGCTAATCAGACAACTTTTCGAGGCTCCATAGGGCATGCCGCTAGCTACTAAGTATGTGCCACAATCTTCCTACAGGTACCCAGCTTCCCAAGTTGTTGGTTCGAAACTATTACAGAAACCTAGCTTAGAATGTTGAAGTTACCACTACAGTCTCAGCCTACTAAGGGCTGTCTAACTGCTACTTTCACGCCTGCATGAACATCAGTCATCAGCCCCTTCCGAGAGGACACCGTCCACATCTACCGCGAAAGCTTCGAGCTACACAAGAGTGCCGACCTGCTCCGCCATTACGAGAAGAACAGTTCTCGCGGTCGTGATGCTCAACAAAGAGGAAGGAGGTTTCAAGAAGGAATGAAGAGAAATGGTTGGCCACCATGCGCCAACCAAGGATCAGAAAGATCATGTCGTATAAGATTCGGCGAAATGACACCGTTAGCCTTCCTAAGATTGCTTCTGGCTTCAAGATTGCCCGGTATCTTCTTCAGAAGGTTGTGAAAACGAGCCTCTGGCTTCGTTCAAATAGTCTGCTGCTATTTGATAACTCACAAAGCCAAGCAGAAGCGGCAGAGATTGGCGAAGAAATGGTTGACGCACTTCATTTTGGGGCGCATCGAGGACCTCCTCTTCATTCACAGGAGGGTTTTCACTGTAGAAGCGGCGCGAAGAAACCAGAACTACAACCAAGTGACGTCGCCCGCATCTTAGAAAAGCAGGGGATTTATGCATATTCGCTTTTTCCCATATCCGCCAAGATTTGGGGTGGTATTTCCGCTGCCGTGAAGACTACCCATAACTTCATTTTAAAGGTTCACTAAAGGCAAATACTAAGTCGGCGTCGACTGTTTACATAGAATTCCAGAAATATCACAATGCTTGTTTCGTGCCAAGAAAGTTCTTAGTTTACTAGAAAATTGCATCTGAAGCGCCCGAATACCTTTTTCGAAGTTCAAGTCTCCCGCCACCCAACTGAGGGAGTGGTGATGATGCGCACGCCGTCACTAGCCATCACCCCCGTTTGCTGCCGTAGGTAAGTAAAACGGCGCCCGAGAGACGGCGGTACGAAGCCAAGAAAGAGCGGCGGATTCACCGCTGCAGCTGCTTTTTGGCCATGTGGCGTGGACCGTTCGGGCATCCCGCGACATCACATGAAAGTAGAATCCTCTGCTGCTTATAGTTCGTGCGAGTTTCGCGAGCCACGATCAGGAAAGTAGTGCAGCGCGAAAGCGTGGGCTGCGCAGATTCGAGCGAAAACGAAACCTTTCAACCGCCCGCGTCGCTATCAATCAATCAATCAATCAATCAATCAATCAATCAATCAATTTTATTTACCAGAAACAAAAGGAACTGGAGGGACACCTGGGCAAAAAGCTGTCGCAGCAGCTTGACGGAGGCCCAGGGTCCCTTACATGGCAGTAGCACTCACATGATATATACACTGAAATCTTTATACACAACAAACATTACAATTTCGCACGTATGCATGAAGATGACATTTTACACTTGAATGCAAATGTACTAAAGTGCCACTATAAAGAAAGAAAGTAGTCACGCAAACCATTTTTATTTAGTGTAGCTGTGTGCTTATATTTGTTTAGTACAGTCGGTATATTATGTGTTAAGGACTGTAGGCTGTAATTGTTTCCGAACCATGGTACCTTCCACACCTCGGGGTTTCGTGTAGTATGTTTCGTGTGAGTGCAGAGTTCTAGCTGAGCAAGGGATGCAAAATAATTCTTAACATATTCAGATGAGAAGTAAATCGTTTCTAGTAATCTGTGTTCGTATAATTTATCAACGCGGTTTAGTCGGTATTTGAGAAATATATTATCTGTTGGTGAAAGCCGATTAACGTTATCTATATACCGAACGATATCTATATACCGAACGATCAACGGCGCTATCCAAAGGGGGAAAGTAGATATCCAAAGGGGGAAGGTAGCTGCGGAGGATCAGGTAACAGCAGATTTGTTGAAGGACGGTGGGCAGATAGTTCTAGAAAAACTGGCCACCCTCTATACGCAATGCCTCATGACCTCGAGCGTACCGGAATCTTGGAAGAACGCTAACATAATATTAATCCATAAGAAAGGGGAAGCCAAAGACTTGAAAAATTAAAGACCAATTACCTTACAGTCCGTTGCCTACAAAGTATTTACTAAGGTAATCGCAAACAGAATCAGGAACACCTTAGACTTCTGTCAACCAAAGGACCAGGCAGCATTTCTTAAAGGCTACTCAACAATAGACCATATTCACACTATCAATCAGGTGATAGAGGAATGTGCGGAATATAACCAACCCTTATATATAGCTTTCATTGATTACGAGAAAGCGTTTGATTCTGTCGAAACCTCAGCAGTCATGGAGGCGCATTACGGAATCAGGGTGTAGACGAGCCGTATGTAAAAATACTGAATGATATCTATAGCGGCTCCACAGCCACCGTAGTCCTCCATAAAGAAAGCAACAAAATCCCAATAAAGAAAGGCGTCAGGCAGGGAGATACGATTTCTCCAATGCTATTCACAGCGTGTTTACAGGAGGTATTCAGAGACCTGGATTGGGAAGAACTGGGGATAAAAGTTAATGGTAACTTACCTTAGTAACTTGCGATTCGCTGATGATATTGCCTTGCTTAGTAACTCAGGGGACCAATTGCAATGCATGCTCACTGACCTGGAGAGGCAAAGCAGAAGAGTGGGTCTAAAAATTAATCTGCAGAAAACTAAAGTAATGTTTAACAGTCTCGGAAGAGAACAACAATTTACAATTGGTAGTGAGGCACTGGAAGTGGTAAGCGAATACATCTACTTAGGGCAGGTAGTGACGGCGGACCCGGATCTTGAGACGGAAATAATCAGAAGAATAAGAATGGGCTGCGGTGCGTTTGGCAGGCATTCTCAGATCATGAACAGCACGTTGCCATTATCCCTCAAGAGAAAAGTGTATAATAGCTGTGTCTTACCAGTACTCACCTACGGGGCAGAAACCTGGAGGCTTACGAAAAGGGTTCTACTTAAATTGAGGACGACGAAACGAGCTATGGAAAGAAGAATGATGGGTGTAACGTTCAGGGATAAGAAAAGAGCAGATTGGGTGAGGGAACAAACGCGTGTTAATGACATCTTAATTGAAATCAAGAAAAAGAAATGGGCATGGGCAGGACATGTAATGAGGAGGGAAGATAACCGATGGTCTTTAAGGGTTACGGACTGGATTCCAAGGGAAGGGAAGCGTAGCAGGGGGTGGCAGAAAGTTAGGTGGGCGGATGAGATTAAGAAGTTTGCAGGGACGACATGGCCACAATTAGTACATGACCGGGGTAGTTGGAGAAGTATGGGAGAGGCCTTTGCCCTGCAGTGGGCGTAACCAGGCTGAGGATGATGATTATGATGATGATGATGATGATGATGATTCGCGATAATCTTGACGCCTTAGAGCTTCTCGAGCACTAATCTATCACTTTAGCTTGACTTAGCATTTGCCTTTAGTGTCCCTTTAAAAGGAATAACGATCTGCGCGTCCTACTACCGACAAGATTCTGAGAAAGGTAGTGCGCCCTCGAGAGCTTCCGGAAATTCCCGACGGGAGGATAATGTTCAAACAAAACTGAGCCCCTGCGTACGGAGCTTCAATCTGGCCTGGAACGTGAAGGATCGATTGAGATAAAAAATTTGTAGGCAGCTATACAAAGTCAGAATTGTAGTTTTGTCGGTCGTATCACCTTGTAAATATTCGCCTGTAACTAAATATACAAGCATGGTGTCACACGCAGAAGCAAACATGAATACATCTCCCTCGATGACCACACACACAAGCTGTGAAAATGCTGGCGTAAGAAAGCGTGGTAGCAGCAGCAGCAGCGAGCGAATTTACCTTCGTGTTGCCTTTCGCTTCAACGCGAACTAGGCTTCGAGAACACAGCGCACATGAAGCTACCGGCCCTCAGAGGCCCCTGTCCCCATCGCAGATCCCTTTCAAGACTAAGTGGCCACCAACATAAATCCGTCCCCCACCCCATCCCCCGATGCCTGACGCGAAATGGAAGACGCGCTAGCTCCCCACTTTCCTCCCTTTTGCGTGCGAGATTGAGCCACCATCGTCGGCTCACCCTCGCGCGCTTTCACTCGCACATAGTATACGCTGCGCGGCGACGATGTCATCGCACTTTGGCTTTATACGGAACATTGCGGCGACTCCGATGGCGACAACGACGGCGGAAATGCGTCTGCAGTGTTCATATAATTGCTGTCGCAATAAAACAACAATGAAGCTGCGGGACTGTTTGTTCCCGGGACCCCCGTCAGCGTATTTCTGGCCCTCGAACTCGCCTTTAATCCTTTGAACTTTTCAGTCTATGGCGTGTTGGTGCAAAATATCTCAGCTACTGTCCTGCATAGTCTGGATTCAATGAAGTCTGGCTTGGCCATGGCCTGACCTCAACGCGATGTCGGCTGCCGGCGCACCACCATCGACTCCGCGAAGAAGCGCCTCCAACTTTCGTGAAGCTTAAAAAAAGGATATTTCGAGTAAATATTTTGTTCAGTAATTGCGTTTTTTTTCTTTCTACTGAAATACAAAATCTGTTTCAAAAAGAGAAACGTTTTCCTTAGAATACAATAGCAGTGAACTCAGTAGCCGCCCTGCGTGATCTGCTGATGAGAAAACACAAATATTTGGTCGCCTAAAAGATTAATAAATTTCCAGAACGATACTATGTTTTTATGTGCACTTTGGAACCGATTTACCTTGTTCCGAATAACTAGGCTTTCTATAAAAATGAAGAATTGTACTACTCACCGTGTCACCTTCCTTCGTCCGTTGTGTTATTTGGCGCCCTCGTTGTAATCATGTATGACCAACTCGCCCATCAACAATATGCTCAGTGACTTCGGGCATCCAAACTATGCGTCGACTTCCCATAGCGTTATTACAACACAAATGAATTCTAGTTACTAGGCAGATTCTTGTTTTACATACGAAGGTACAGTCCCGCCACTCTCTTCTTCGTATACTGCAGTTGCTGTGCTGTGTTGCGTATGCTTGGTGGTAGAAAGCACGCCATTCTTTTTGCCCCACAGCGTTGACATTTTTAACATCAGAGCTCACTCTACCGTTTTCTTCACTTATTAAAGAAGCAATTTGGATGTGATATGAAACAGGTAACAAAATCACAACAAGGGTATCCTATAGGATGTCGAATAGGGCTATTAGGGTGATTTTATTTATAATGATTCCATTTGCACTGCCGTTGTAATGAGGGCATCCAACGACAGCTTTATGTATGGACCATGAGAGCAGTGAAACAGCGCTTTACAATCTAAACGTACAAAATATATTTGATGCGGTGTGCATTATCTGCTCTGATTTCAACATATTCTGGATCATCCGTGGCGATTTATCAGCATTATCTATGAGTGCTTTGGCAGCACTTTTGCAACAAACACAACGCTGCTTTTGACAAAACAATCTACCTGAAGACAGAAAAGATAATTACTATTTTTCCGCAATATGTATTATATACAAACCATAATTAATAAAAACGAGCGTGATATGAAAGAATTGTGTATATCAGCGCGTTGTCAGCAACTTTAAGAAAACTTTAAGAAACTTTAAGAAGAGTCACTGACAACCTGTAGAGATGTTAAATCTTTACAGAGTACATAAATATCGCAATAAACAAATATCGACACTCATTGAGTCAGAATATATTTTTCCTGCTTCTGTTACGTTTGTATGAGGAGTCGCGCGTCTAAGAGAATCAGAAGTCCCATGGTATCGTCCTGAGTTAAACCTAAAATGTCGCCTTCATAAGTACGCTGCATGATTATTGTTCTTACGACGCACCAAAGTGTACAAACCCTGTATTGCAACCGAGCTTTGCAAGAGCCGTATTTTCTGAAATTTTAGGATATGCATTAGTTGGACAAACTTGCCGCAAACAAGGAGTCGGCGAGGGGGAAGACACGGCCCTTACCTACAGCGGAGTCAAAACGCTAGCCCACGAGCTAGCCCATTCGTAAGTATATTTGTCACTGCAACTGTGCAAACATAAGCTTAAAATGGTCCTACCATTACATTCTGCAGGCTAGGATCGCCGCATGACGAAACTCCGGAGTGCCCGTGGTCCGAAGGATATCTGATGAGTTACGTGGATGGAGGGCTGAAGAAGTACAAGCTTTCCCGTTGCAGCCAAGCGAAGATTCGAGAATATGTGCAGTAAGCAGCAGGGCATGAATATTCTTGAATCGATATGCATCCTTTATTAAGCAAGCGAAATGCTCATGACATGTAAATGAGCTGCTCGTTTATATTGTCACGTGGTAGTGACGTTAAAGAACACAGTAGCAATACTGTGAAAGACAAAACTAGCTTTTATTGGGCGAACCTGTGCCCACAAAGTCAGGCTACACTTAAAGCACAACGATAGCGGCGAACACAGTCGGCGATCCTCGAAAATCTGATCAGCGGCTCAAGCGCGTCGGCTTTTATAGATCAGCCATGGAATATTCCAGAGTAACCGCTGCGACCCACGTGTCTTCCACAAAGTTCTACACTATTCGCGTCGCGCATACATGCAATCAGATTACACAAGTTGCGGGGAAAGACAGCGGATGGAACCATCGATAACATTCCAGAAACTTCTTTTATATGCAGGCGCGTCCTGCGCTGTGCGATAACATTTGTTAGGTGGTGAGAAGCGGTCGCCCGATAAAGAAGTACACGTGTCATTACCCCCCTCGTAAAATGCATCGTCCCGATGCTACAAATATAAGAGAGCGAAACACCAAAGGACACTTATTAAACAAAAGTGACAAAACAACGAAAAGAAACAAAGTCCAAAGGTCAGTTACGCGAAGTCCCAAAGTTCATTAACGCTGGCAGTGCGGCTTGAGTCGCGCAACGTGGACTATTTCAGGTCGTGAGCGGCGCCGCTGTGATAGCGAAATGCTGTCTGGCGCGACCTCATAGTCCAGTGCGCCAGTACGTCGGATGATCTTCTACGGTCCGAAATAGCGACGCAAAAGCTTCTCGCTTAGTCCTCGTCGGCGTATAGGGGTCCGAACCCAAACACTGTCACCGGGCTGGTACTCGACGAAGCGTCGTCGGAGGTTGTGGTGCCGGCTATCGGTACGCAGCTGGTTCTTGATCCGTAGGCGGGGGAGCTGTCGGGCTTCTTCGGCGCGCTGGAGATAGGTCGCAATGTCAAGATTCTCTTCGTCGGTGACGTGCGGCAGCATGGCATCGAGCGTCGTCGTCGGGTTCCTGATGTAAACCAGCTTAAACGGCGTGATCTGTGTTTCTTGCAGAGCCGTGTTGTAAGCAAAGGTTACGTACGGCAGGACCGTGTCCCACGTCTTGTGCTCGACGTCGACGTACATTGCTAGCATGTCGGCGAGGGTCTTGTTCAGGCGCTCCGTGAGACCACTCGTCTGCGGGTGGTGTCCTCCTGTGGCTTGTATGGCTGTACTGCAAGATGGCTTGGGTGAGCTCTGCTGTAAACGATGTTCCTCTGTCGGTGATGAGGACTTCTGGGGCACCATGTCACAGCAGAATGTTCTCGACGAAACATTTCGCCAGTTCGGCTGCGCTGCCTTTCGCTGGAGCTTTAGTTTCAGCGAATCGGGTGAGATAGTCCGTCGCCACGATGATCCACTTATTTCCGGATGGTGACGTCGGAAACGGTCCCAACAAATCCATCCCGGTCTGCTAAATTGGTCGGCAAGGAGGTTTGATCGGCTGTAGTAATCCTGCTGGCCTTGTCGGTGGTGTCTTGCACCGCTGACTGTCTAGGCATGTCTTGACGTAACGGGCGACGTCGGCGGTGAGACACGGCCAGTAATACCTTTCCTGTATCCTCGACAGCGTTCGGGAGAACCCGAGGTGCCCAGTGGTTGGATCGTCATGTAGGGCGTACAGTACTTCTGGACGCAGCGCTGACGGAACAACAAGAAGGTAGCTGGCGCGGACTGGTGAGAAGTTCTTCTTTACGAGCAGGTTGTTTTGTAATGTGAATGAAGACAGTCCGCGCTTAAATGCCCTAGGTACTACGTCGGTGTTCCCTTCCAAATACTCGACGAGGCCTTTTAGCTCCGGGTCTGCTCGTTGCTGTTTAGTGAAGTCTTCTGCGCTTATTATTCCGAGGAAGGCGTCGTCATCCTC
Source organism: Dermacentor andersoni (assembly GCF_023375885.2). NCBI lineage: Eukaryota > Metazoa > Arthropoda > Arachnida > Ixodida > Ixodidae > Dermacentor > Dermacentor andersoni. The sequence goes on from NC_092823.1 coordinate 132,895,952, forward strand.
GTCGTCTTCCGGTGGGGGATCGATGGGGGCGCATGATAGGCAGTCGGCGTCTTAGTGTTTTCGTCGGGACTTGGAGATTACCGTGAGGTCATATTCTTGCAGTCTGAGGCTCCACCTCGCCAGCCGTCCTGAAGGGTCGTTTAAGTTAGCTAGCCAACACAACGCGTGATGGTCGCTGACGACTTTGAATGGCCTGCCATATAGGTAAGGGCGGAATTCTGCTGCAGCCCAAATGATGGCGACACATTCCTTTTCAGTCGTAGAATAATTGCCTTCCGCTTTTGACAGCGATCGGCTAGCATAAGATATCACCCCTTCATGTCCGTCTTTCTTCTGGACTAGGACGGCACCGAGGCCTAGGCTACTGGCGTCAGTGTGGATTTCGGTATCGGCGTCTTCGTCGAAATGTGCAAGTACCGGCGGTGACTGCATGCGTCGTTTTTGTTCTTGAAATGCGTCGGCCTGCGACGTTTACCACTTGAACTCGACATCAGATTTGGTTAGATGCGTTAGCGGCTTAGCGATGCGTGAAAAGTCCTTGACAAAGCGCCTGTAGTAGGCACACATGCCAAGGAATCTACGCACTGCCTTTTTGTCGATGGGCTGCGGCAACTTTGCGATGGCAGCTGCCTTCTGCGGGTCGGGGCGTACTCCAGATTTGCTGATGACGTGGCCTAGGAACAGAAGCTCATCGTAAGCGAAGCGGCACTTTTCTGACTTCAGAGTGAGCCCTGATGATTTGATGGCCTCTAGTTCTGTCGCAAGCCGCCTAAGGCGATCGTCGAAATTTCCGGTGAAGACAACGACGTCATCCAAATAAACAAGACAGGTCTGCCACTTCAATCCTGCTAACACCGTGTTCATGACGCGCTGGAACGTTGCAGGCGCCGAGCACAGTCCGAATGGCATGACCTTGAACTCGTAGAGGCCGTCTGGCGTGATGAAAGCAGTCTTTTCGCGATCTCTGTCGTCGACTTCTATTTGCCAGTAGCCAGACTTGAGGTCCATCGACGAGAAGTATTTAGCGTTGCAGAGCCGATCCAATGCGTCGTCTATCCGTGGAAGGGGGTATACGTCTTTCCTCGTGATCTTGTTCAGTCGACGATAATCGACGCAGAAACGCAGGGGTGCGTCCTTTTTCGTCACCAGGACAACAGGAGATGCCCACGAGCTTTTCGACGGCTTGATGATGTCGTCGCGGAGAATTTCGTCGACTTGTTGCCTAATATCTTCCCCTCATCGCGTCGAAACTCGGTAAGCACTCTGGCGCAGTGGTTGAGCGCACTCTTCGGTTATTATGCGATGCTTTGCGACTGGTGTTTGTCGAATCCTCGATTACGTCGAAAAGCAGTCCTTGTATCGTCGGAGAAGACTTCAGAGCTGTTGCTGCTTGCTCATGGCGAGACTTGGATTTACGTCGAAGTCTGGTTCGGGAACTATGGTCGTCGGGGTAGATGCGGCAGAACCGGAGAGAACAAACGCATTACTGGTTTCAAGAATTTCGTCGATTTACGCGATCGTAGTGTCCTTGTTAATGTGTTTGAACTCCTGGCTGAAATTTGTCAGCAATACTTTAGTTTTACCTTCGTGCAGTCGGGCGATCCCTCTTGCAACGCAAATTTCACGGTCGAGCAGTAGATGTTGGTCACTCTCGATTACGCCTTCTACGTCGGCAGGTGTTATGGTGCCGACGGAAATGACAATGCTGTAGCGAGGCGGGATGCTGACTTGACTTTCGAGTGCACTCAAGGTGCGGTGACGACGAGACCTCTCCTGCGGTATCGCTTGGTCTTCTGACAGCGTTATCGATATCGACTTCAGGTCGATGATTGCGCCGTGTTGGTTCAGGAAGCCCATGTCGAGAATGACGTCTCGTGAACACTGTTGGAGGAAAACGAAGGTGGCAGGGTAAGTGCGGTCATAAACGGTAATTCTTGCCGTGCAGATTCCAGTCGGCGTAATGAGGTGTCCTCCAGTGGTCCGAATTTGAGTGTCCACTCATGACGGAGTAATCGGCCCCTGTGTCGACTAAGGCGATGACTGCGTGGCCGTCGAGAAGCACGTCGAGGTCGGTGGTTCTTTGTCTTGCGTTACAGTTAGGTCTTGGCGTCGGATCACGGCTGTGTCGCGTTGACCAATGGCTGATATGGGACCTCGTCAGGTCGTCTTTCGTCGCCGTATTCTTTGATTCCACAGTTCGTCGGGACGGCGGCGTGTCGTTATATCGTCGAAGTAGTTTCTTCGGCGTTTTCGTCGGCGGCGGAGGATCTTCGTCAGTTCCACAAACAGCAACCTCACCTTCATCGGTTGCTGCTTTTAGTTTTCCGGATATGGGCTTGCTGACTGGTCCAGGGCCTGGCCAGTGTATGGACGGCGCTGCGGAGACAGGTAGCGGCCTGGTGACGGCGAACGGGACGGTCGTCGATAACTCCACTGAGTAGCGGCGAGGTAGTCGGCAATGTCACGAGGTCTTTCACCTTCCCTCGGGCGCTGTGCGTTGACGGCGAAACCTCGCAATCGCTGGTCGCGGTATGGGCATCGGCGGTACACATGGCCGGCTTCGCCGCAGTTGTAGCAGAGCGGGTGGTGGTCGGGGACGTGCCAAATGTCCGTCTTCCTCGCGTAGGTGTGCTGGGCGACGGGTGGCCGTGCTGGCGGCGGCGGCGGGCGACGGAATTGCGGCGTTACAGGGCCCTGCCGCGGTCGCGGAGGGGGACCTTGACGGCGTGCGACGGCGGCGTAGGTCATCGCTTCTGGCTGGGGATGCATTAATTGAGGCTGCACCTTAGGAACTCCCAGCGATCGCTGAACCTCATCTTTCACGATGTCAGCGATCGAAGCTACCTGAGGCAGCGACGAAGGCAAGACCTTGCGCACTTCTTCGCGCACAATGGCCCTGATGGTCTCTTGGAGATCAACGAAGCCCAGCGCTTGGATGCCGCACTGAGGCGTGAGCACTTGGCGGTTATATGGCCTAGTGCGCATTTCTAAAGTTTCCTCAATCGTCGTGGCCTCTGTCAGGAACTCAGCTACGGTCTTCGGTGGGTTTCGGATTAGTCCGGCGAAAAGTTCTTGCTTTATGTCTCGCATGAAGAAACGTACTTTTTTTCTCTTCGGACATTTCCGGGTCGGCGTGCCGGAAAAGACAGGTCATTTCTTCTGTGAAGATGGTGATGGTCTCATTGGATAGTTGGCCTCGGGTTTCCAGCAGGACTTCGGCCTTTTCATTTTACACAACGCTCGTGAACGTCCTCAGGAAGTTACTGCGCAACATGTCCCATGTTGCAAGGGTGCACTCCCGGTTCTCGAACCAAGTCCTCGCGGCATCTTCCAAGGAGAAGTACACATGTCGTAGCTTATCCTCAGATTTAAAGGTCGGGATCCTTTCGAAGGTTTCGAAATAGGTTTCCGTATCCTCCGACGTAGCTCCACGGAAGGTAGGGGGCTCTCTGGGTTGTTGAAGCACGACGGGTGACACTGGGGCTGCCATTGTGGTTGTCTTGGTCACAGTCTTTTTGGTCTTCTCAGGTAGAAATTCGTGCTCCGGGGGCAGCTGTTGTAGACGACGGCTTGCTCGATGGTCCGGGACTGTGGATCAATATGACACAACACGGGTGGATTGATAAGGTGACTGATAAGCGTGGAAAATGCTGCAGCCTGGTCGGGTCCCCAACGACAAGTGGCGTCCTTTTCAGGGGGTCTGTGAGAGGACGAGCGATTTCGGCAAAGTTCTGGATAAATCGCCGAATATAGGAACACAGCCCTAGGAAATTTCGGACATCGGTAGAAGAACACGGAAGTGGAAACTCACCAACGGCACTAACTTTATCAGGATCAGGCTGGACGCCAGCAACGTTAACCAAGTGACCAAGTACTCCTATTTGGCAGTGGCCGAAATGGCATATTGCAGAATTCAGTTGTAGACCAGCTCGTCGAAAAACAGCAAGGATAGCTGAGAGTCGGTGGAGGTGGCTCTCAAACGTCAGTGAAAAAACAATCACGCCCTCAAGGTAGCACAGGCATATGGAACATTTGAATCCACGCAGAAGAGTCAATCTTGCGCTCGAAGGTAGCAGGGGCATTACACAGTCCGAAAAGCATCACTTTAAATTGGTAGAGAGCATCTGGAGTGACGAAGGAGGTCTTTTCGCAATCTCGTTCATCCACTGCGATTTGCCAGTAGCCAGAGCGCCTATCAATCAACGAAAAATAACCGGCACTGTGTAAGCACTCCAGCACGTCATCAATACGCAGATGCGGACACACGTCCTTTTTGGTAATCTTATTAAGGTGACAATGATCGATACAAGATCTCCAGGTGTTGTCCTTCTTTTTAAGCAGAACGACAGGTGACGCCCACGGACTGCAGGAAGGCTCGATAATATCTCTGGAGAACATTTTGTCCACCTCCGTTTGGATTACCTGGCGTTCAGCAGCAGCCACTCGGTAGGGCCTCCGGTGTAAAGGAGGAGTGTCACCAGTGTGGGTTGGATGGGTGACTACACGGGTTTGACCTAGCGGGTAATTGCCAATATCAAAGATGTCTTCATAGGACATCAGAATGCGGCGAAGGGCGTCGGCGTAAGCACGTCGTAGATCAGTAGCTATCATTGGCGTAAACTTATCGTTGCGTGAAGCAGGAGGGGCAGAAGCTGAAGCAGTGTCGAATCGTGGGTCGGGCGTAAGAGCAGCTACTCCACAATCTTCCAAAGGAGATAGCACAGCAGGAGATGCCCCCGCACGAAGCACTTGCAGACACGAACCAAAATTCGAAAGAGGAAGCCATGCTCGATTATTGGCAAGAGTTACAATTGAGTTTCGTAGTGCTATCTGACATGCCAGGAGGACGTCGCAATGTCGTCGCAAGGACGTCGCAACGTTAGGAGCATCTCGAAGTGGTGGAGAAGTCGACATGAGGGCGTAAGTGACAGCATCAGGTAGTAGTCGAACAAATTCAGTAGAACGAAATCGGGACCTGTGGTCGTCGGTCGGGCCGGCAAAGTAATGGGGCAGTTCAAGACGAAGGGTGCCAGTTGCACAGTCAGTAAGTGCTGAATGGGCAGTCAGAAAGTCGATTACAGGAATCATTTCGTGTGGACACTAGTCCAGTACAGTGGACACCACTAACACTGGACGGCTGACAATGGTAACACGGGCGGCGCACATTCCCGTCACGGCCGTTGTACTGCCATTAGCTACTCGGACGCAGGCAAGTCGGCAGGTGTCAGGACTTTATGGAGACGGCTACAAACGTCTGATCGCATAACCGACACCTGAGCGCCAGTATCGATGATGGCTTGAACGGGTACATCATCAACAAAAATTTCAACAAGGTTCGGTCAAGCAGCAGGGGTCAGCAGAGGCTTTGCAGTCCGAGTCGTCAATGCAGCCTCACCTTCGGGGGCTGGATTGTTTAGTTTCCCGAGAAGCGGCCCGCGTAGGACGAGGACGAAGGACGTCGAGGTGTAGGCGAACGGGATTGACGGCGTTACGGCGAGGGCGAGCGACTGGTGGTGTTTCCCCGAGAGAGAATGCCGGCGTGGTATGGTTCAGAAAGGGGGCGACTGAGACCGAGGGTCTCGGTCGAAGCGGCGATCAGCATATGGTCGAGGCGAGGAGTACCAGCGGCTACTACGGCAGTGGCGGAAGATGTGCCCGACCCGGAAGCAAGCTAATCAAAGCAAATTGGCCTCTCATCCGGGGTTCGCCACTCAGAGGAGTTCCGACATGAATTTGGGAACGACTGTCGAGGGACAGCAGAGGCAATGACAGGAGCGGTAGGGGTGAGACGTGGGCGGACGGCAGACTGGATGTCCATGTTTGCAATTTCTTGGTCGACAACAGCCTGAATGAGCGAGATGGTCATGTTGCCATGCGTATGGGCACAGTGAGAACTTGGAGCCATAGCCTCAAGTTCGCGACGGATGACCTGTGTCAAACTTCGCGTTGTAGGCTGATGTGACGTCGGAGGGTCGTGTGACGCCGGACGGTCGTTGCAGGAGGAAATGGCAGCTGTATTCGGAATTCGGTCGAAGCGTTGTACGATGCGTTTGTTTTTCGCTTGCTCAAAATTCCGGCATTACTGAATGATAGACTCAACGTTTGAGCAGTTCCTGCAAAGCAGGAGGTTGAACGCATAGTTCACGACGCCCTTCAGTATGTATCCGACCTTATCGGCCTCCAACATGTGCGCGGCCGCTTTACGGCAGAGAGCCAGAACGTCTTAAATATACGCGACGTAGGATTCGGTTGATGTCTGGGCACAAGACGCTAGCTTGGCCTCAATTTGACGTCCCACAGGTCTTCTAAAAAGATCGCGTAGCTTTTTCTTGCAGTGTCCGAGCTTCTAATGTCAGCTTCATGCGTCTCGAACCATACCGTCACACTTCCTCCCAAGTAAAATATCACATTGGCCAGCATTAGTGTGACATCCCAATTGTTGTGCTCAACGACGCGCTCATACGACGTCAGCCACTCTTCGACGTCGACCTTGCCAGTGCCGATGAATATTCCCGGGTTACGTAGCTTGGTTAGCACTACTTCCACTGGTGTCTGAGCGGCGCAGGTTGCATCAGCAGCGGAGGCAGCGCCAGTAGCCATAACAGCGGAACCAATGTTATGCCCTCTGCGAAGATCCAGGGCTGGCTAGTGGGGAGATTACACCACACGTCCACCAAAATGTTACGGGGAGAAACTATATGTATTGTAAATACATATAATTACAAGGGTGTAGCTCAGTGACCCGGGTTACACCATCAACCGATCTTTGAGACACTTCAATCTTCTCTTCACCTGCCAACAGCATTTTGTCCACAGTGGCACAAACTCGTACGTTAGAATATTATTGTCGACATTGCTCAGAGCGGGTCCTTTTTTCTCGCAGAAAACTTCCGCAAGATTGCATTAAAGTCCAGAGCGAGAAGAACTACTCGAGCGGCCAGAAGAAGTTTCCAGGACAGACAATACGAAAGGTGTATTACTGCAAGAAGATGTTAAACCAAAAGGCAAAAGGAAGAAAAATCATCGATAAAATGGTGAGTTTACAAAAAAGAGCATACTTTCACTCGATTAAACGCTCATAGATGGTGCTCAATCGGTTTCGATTGCACGACCGTAAACGCTCTTCTGGTGACCCCCTATTATTTTAAATATCACGCTAGTTTTAATTATCCAACAGAATCTCGCGAACCATAGCTGGATAACAACCGTGAGCTAACGAAGAAAAAAAACGCTTTGTCATCAACGTAAAGTAAACCTTGTACTCGAGCTACTTGAATCAAAAACAGAAGCTCTCTTTCAGCAGCACGGACCTATCGGCACTTGGCTGTGGGGTCACTGGTGGCAGAACTACCCCCTCAATCTTTATTCGTAAATAACAGGTACTTGCACGTATTCAAAACGTTACATAAACTTGATTACACACTTCTATTACCTAAAAAAGATTACACTTAAGAAGAATCAAATCTGGGACAATACATTTATAAAGAATTGTGTGATAAACTGTATCGTGATCGAAACGCATTCTATAGTAAACGTACGCGATGAAAATGTATTGGCAAGACTCAATGGCTCTTGCACTCAGCTTCGAATTATTTTCTGTAAAGTTCATGTAGGTACACTCGATGTGAAGACGAATAAAATTAAGGGGAGTATTTGTGCCGTGGGGATCGCATAGTTTCATGTGTCGAAAACGTGAAGATACCATGGAGCCCACCTTTTCAGATTGCTGAAACACTGAAAAAATATCTGCCTCTGGATGCCTATGCCATCAGGTTATTGTCGTAGCGGCGCTCACCGCTATCAGTGCGGGATCGGCGAAAGACCGGAGCCGACTGTAGTCCAACCCGTAGGCAAGCGAAGAAAGCCCCGTATTTATTTCCACAGCAGTTTAAGTAGACCCAGCGTGAGGTCAGCGACACGTGGTTCCATACATGCACCAGGCACAATCAATCGGCGCGTCATGCGGGCTTTCAGCCTCAGGGAAATACATTCCTGCACAGTTATCACTGGTGCACGATGGTGGCGTGCCTGAGAATTCGGTAACTTTGCTTGGTTTTCAAGGATATGGGAATAATATGGCTGCTTACCCCACCCATATTATTGTGCAGCCCATTTCGACAAAATCCGCCAAAGTATCACTCCAACGTTACTGCAAGATTACAAAGTAAGAGGATCGTTCCCCGAGTGGATCGGACGTTTTGAGCCACTTATATTCATTCAGATAGGGTAAAGTGCAGTGACCATAGGTTAGTGAGGGCTAGGATTCACCTCAATTTGAACAGAGAAAGAGTAAAATTGGTCAAGAAAAAACAGGTCAACTTAGAGGCAGTAAGGGTAAAAGCAGACAAATTTAGGCTGGTACTCGCAAATAAATATGCAGCCTTAGAACACCGAGATAATGATGATGGCATAGAGGTAATGAACGAAACCGTAATGAGGCTGGCTTCAGAGGCAGCAATTGAAGTGGTAGCCAAGGCACCAAGACAACCAGTACGCAAGCTCTCCCTCGTAACAAAGGACCTAATAAAGAAACGACAAAGAATGAAAGTGTCCAACTCTAGAAACAAGGTCGAATTCGCGGAACTATGAAGACCGATCAACAAAGCGAAAATAAGTGATATTCGAAATGATAACGTGAGAAAGACTGAAGAAGCCGTAAAAAATGGACGCATCCTGAAATCACTGAGAAGGAAACTTCGCATAGGACAAGCCATGATGTCTGCACTGAAAGATAAGCAGGGTAATATCATCAGCAATCTCGAAGGTATAATAAAAGCAGCGGAAGAATTCTATACAGACCTGTACAGTACCGAGAGGACTCAGGAGTATTCTATTCGAAACAATAACTAACAGTATACAGAAACTCATCCTATAACTACAGATGAGGTCATAAGGGCCTTTCAGGGCATGAAACGTGGAAAAGCGGCAGCAGATGATGGATGGAGTCGATTTAATCAAAGATGGAGGAGACATAATGCTAGGAAAACTGGCGGCTCTATATACGAAGTGTCTATCGACTGCAAGGTTCCCAGAAAACTGGAAGAATGCAAGCATTATACGAATCCACAAAAACGGAGACGTTAAAGAACTGAAAAATTATAGGCCCATTAGCTTACTCCCAGTATTATATAAAATATTTACCAAAATAATCTCCAATAGAATAAGGGCAACACTGGACTTTAGTCAACCAAGGGAACAGGCTGGCTTCAGGAAGGGTTACTCTACAATGCATCACATCTGTGTCATTAATCAGGTAATCGAGAAATGCGCCGAGTACAATAAGCCTCTCTATATGGCTTTCATAGACTACGAAAAAGCATTTCATTCAGTAGAGGTACGAGCAGTCATAGAGGCATTGCGTAATCAAGGAGAACCGACCGCTTACGTAAATACCCTAGAAAATATCTAGAGATTCCACAGCCACCTTAATTCTACACAAGAAAAGTAGGAAGATACCTATAAAGAAAGGGGTCAGACAAGGAGACACAATCTCTCCAACGCTATTCACTGCGTGCTTGGAAGAAGAAGTATTCAAGTGTAAGGATCGACGGCGAATACCTCAGCAACCTTCGGTTTGCCGATGGTATTGTTCTATTCAGCAACACTGCGGACAAGTTACAACAAATGATTTTGGACCTTAACAGGGACAGTGTAAGAGTGGGGTTGAAGATTAATATACAGAAGACAAAGATAATGATAAATAATGGGGGGCAAGGGAACAAAGTTCAAGATCGCAATTCAGCCTCTAGAGTCTGTGAAGGAGTAGGTTTACCTTGGTCAACTAATCACAGGAAACCCTGCTATCAGAAGGAAATTCAGAGAGGAATAAAAATGGGTTGGATCGCATAAGGCAGACATTGTGAGCTCCTGATTGGGAGCTTACGTTATCATTGAAAATGAAGGTACACAATCAGTGCATTTTGCCAGTGCTAACATATGGGGCAGAGACTCGGAGACTGACAAAGAAGCTTCAGAACAAGTTAAGGACCGCGCAAAGAGCGATGGACCGAAGAATGCTAGGCATAACTTTAAGAAACAGAAAGAGGGTGGTTTGGATCATAGAGCAAACGGATATAGACGATATTCTAATAGACATTAAGAGAAAAAATGGCGCTGGGCAGGTCATGTAATGCGCAAATTAGATAACCGTCGGACCATAAGGGTGACAGAACGGATACTAGGAGAACGGAAGCACAGTAGAAGATGGCAGAAGTCTAGGTGGTGCGACGAAATTAGGAAATTGTGGATGCTAGTTGGAATCGGTTAGCGCAGGACAGGGGTAATTGCAAATCGCAGGGAGAGGCCTTCGTCCTGCAATGGACATGAAATGGCATGATGATGAGGATGATTATGATTATGATGATGATCATGGTGATGATGATGATGATGGTGGTGGTGGTGGTGGTGGTGGCGATGATGATGATGATGATGATGATGATGATGATGATGATGATGATGAAAAAGGCTTAGCCTTGCGTCAGCGTTTATTAGGCTGACGTAGGCCTAAACGTCTAATGTGACCCGTCAGCACCTATACCTGGCTGTGCGTACGCCCTCCTATTGCTGGTAATCTGTCAAAGGAGGTAATAAAAGAATTCCGGCAGAACTCATCGCAAAGTAACTGTCCACGTTAATGCGAATTTCATAGGCGACACAACATCTTGCTGCTGCAGGGATGCGATATGTATCAGACATGTATGCAGCAAGCTTCCACTTACGCGCCTCCCTTTAGAAATGGAGCGCCACATGGCGGCGCCGTTGCGAAATCCTCGTGTCGCAGGTTTATTGAATATGTATTGAGACGATATAGTATTAATGTTGATGCTTATATATATATATATATATATATATATATCATGCGTCTTCGACTCCGCTTGGCCCGAGATAAATTCTTTATCATTGTATGATCCCCGCGTGAGCCAAGTTGACATCAAAAAGGGTAAATGAAAAGCGTCGCATACAAAGTTGCACGTACCCAGTAACACAAGGAGGCTTCAAATCCGTTAATCGAAGAGCCGGGGACGTATTTCCGGATGGTCGCTTTCGGCGATGTCACTTTAGTCCACGCCTATTGGTTTGTTGAGCAAAACCTGAGGAGCTGCTTGGGTGGTGGACCACTGCGTCATGTGAAAGGGAGAGAGATCGTAATAATCTTTATTAGGTCAGTGAAGCTTTGGAGAGGCCTCCTCATTCCAAGATGCCTTGATCTTGTGGCGCGTCCTGTGCCCTCGCATTCGCTTTTTGCTTATCCTCGAAGTTGGAACTGGCCAAGGCTCTCTCCCAAAGCTTGTTGGTTCATAAAGGTTCAGAGGATGTAATGGCGCCTGCCTGCAACCCTCTAATACATGCCTCAAGGACCCTGGTTCTGCGCAGAAGTGTGGGCTGATCACAACCTTTAATCGAAGCCTAACCTTTCATTAGCCAAAGAAAGTGTATTGTACTTGTTCTTGACTGTGTACTTTTCTTCGTGACTGCAAGCCGAATACAAATGTTTGATTATTTTGCTCTTTAGTACATATTGTGTTTCTCAATATGTTTGTATTTATAAGTTAACGTTGAAGAATTTTCTACAACGAAGTCACTGTGAACTATAAGTGCATTCGCAATTGCAAATACACAAGGAACACCAAAGTAGGGAACTGTACGGGTGACATTTAGTGTTGGATAATTCTGTCGCAAAAGATTACTAGCTGCCGATCGGCATGCTGATTACTGTAACTCCCCCACTGTCCTCATGTGATGCTTGAATAGGCTTTGAGGCTAAAGGAATGAATAAATAAATTTAAAGGAACAGTCAATGCCTGGCATTCATATGCCATATTGATTTTGGTGCAGAATGGAAGTTGTAAACTTAAGTGCTGCTATCGCCGTGAACGTTCTATGACTTGCTGGGAATTCCCTATGCTGGATGGTATGGAGTGCGCGCCTGGCAAGGTGGGTATCTTTCTCTTCACAAATTTTCTACGACTCATGACTGTGCTTTATTGTGATGGACACTCATTTAGGTACCTCAGACGCCTGTATTTAGTTTTCAGAACTTGGTGGTTCTTATGAAAAGTATTTTTAGCACGAGACTACGATATCAACATCACAAAACAAATTATTTACCACAAGGAAGTGTGCTTTCACATGGCGCACAATATGCATATAAGTTATCTTTGCATATTTTAATGAATTTTGTATGCTAAACAAGGGAGTGGTAGGGGCGTTTTTAAAATCATAGCTGAGATAAGCAATATCTTCTCTCTCAAGAAATCAAATACCCCCTGTTGCGCCCACGTTCTTCTTTGTGTGTAATGGGAATGCTGTTGCTACAGGGCGTCCTCTAGTGCTACCGCCACTGCCTGCCTTCATTGTGAAATCGCTCGACAACGTTCTCTTACGAAACGTCATATCGCAAGAGAAGCTGGCGCTAACGCCGACCGCGAATCGTCGTGCAGTGAACCAAGGGAAACAGGATACGTTTATACAACGCGCATGTTGGAATATATTTGAAGCAAGGCTTTACACAAGCAGTAAATTACGTGCTATACAACTAATGGCGATGCGTACCATTGCGCTTACATTCAACCTATGTAACATGTTTTCTTAAGCAATGTTTGTGTTTCTGCACCGTAGAGGTCACAACCTTACTACAATCCAATATTCATGCGTATGCGCGACAGCATTCGCAAGATATGATGTATTACAAGCATACGGCGCATGCATAACGTAAGGCTGCTATGCGGAGTGGTCACGAGGGCGAAAGCAACCTGTGATATTTGCCAAGTGAAGAAGGAGGAGGAGAAGATTTTAATGAGGAGAAAGGAGGAGAGGTCGGCGTGGAGAGCGTGTATCTAGCCTGTTACTCCTTACTGGGGAAAGGGGAAGTTGGAAATGCAGGGAAATGTAGGTGGCGTGTGATTATGTTATGGTACAATGAGATACTATATACACGTTGTCCAATATGCGGATGCGCACTGAAGACGCAATACACGTAAGAGTAATCTTGTCCATACAAAAAGTAATCTTGTCACAAAAAGTTATCGCGCCAACACATTTCGCACTGACTGCACGTCTCACAGCTTCTAGAGGCGATCGTCCAAACCAGTCTCACTTAAAAAGTTCAAAAGTGATTTTATGGCACGTTGGGCACAGTCAACACTATTCCACCCGCCCAAAAGTTTTTCTGAAAAGGGGCAAGAGTCCAAGCAGTCAACAGTAGACTTGAGTGTTCTTCGTTCGGCCGCATATTGAGGACACATGCAAAGTACGTGAGCTATTGTCTCGAGAGTGTGACAGACGCTACATTCAGGGTCCTGTGCTTGTCCAATCTTGTGAAGGTATCGGTGGGTGTATGCCACACCCAGCCGTAATCGATGAATGAGTGTTTCCTGGCTTCTCCGCAACCGAAGTGGCAGCCGGAATTGTAATCCAACGTCAAGTCTATGCAGGCGCGCTTGTCGATGTTCGGGGTTGTCCCAATGTCGCACCGTAGAAGTTTTAATGGAGGTATGGAGCAAAGCGTTAATGTCACACCGGGAAAAATGAATTTTTATAATGGCTCCGTCAGTGTGCGCCTTTTTTGCTTCCACGTCAGCCTGTTCGTTTCCAGCTACTCCGCAATGGCCAGGAATCCACTGCAGCACGATGGTATGCCCGGAATGAGACGCCTCAGCAAGCAGAGACACGATGTCATAAACCAGAGGACTGTATGCGGTTCTGTCATTCATATAATTGCTGATGAGTTGCAGTGCTGGTTGAGTCACAGAACACTGTCCACTTCTCGAGACTCTGCTGCAGTATGCAGCGAACTGCTTCTCGAACTCCGGTCAACTCAGCTGCTGTAGACGACGTCCTGTGTCCTATCTTGAACCGTTGTGTGATCCCCATTCCTGGTACCGTGTAGGCCGCCGCGGAAGAGGTCTGTGTCACAGAACCCTCTGTAAAAACATGTTCGTGATATACATACATGTAAGCAATGTATGATAGCGCGAAATGCTTGAGGCCAGCAAGCGGCATTTTCGACTTCTTCGTTATTCCAGCGATTGAGAGTCTCACCGTTGGCTTTGGCATCGTCCAGAGTGGAACTTCGGGTATGTCATACGGTTTGAAGTCCGACGGCAATAAGTCTTGCTGCGACAACACGGCTTCGGAGTAGGCGGGCACAGGCCGTACGCTTGTGACGTTCGTGAGTGGATGGTTCCTGTGTCTAGTCAGTAGCCTTATATGCATTCCCAATGGCTCATGTTGCAGATAAACTCGAGCTGGGCATGCACGTGCCTCTGCAATAGTGCCCCAAGTAGACGCACATCGTGGTAGTCCTAGGCAAATTCTCAGTGCGCGAGCCTGAGCACTTTCAAGTGTGCGTACAGCAGTTCTACTAACCCGAGAAAGTACTGGCGCACTGTAGCGGAAGTAGCCAACAAAAAGTGCCTTATGCAGCCCAAGTGAAGAAGAAAGTGAAGTATGCAGAGAGAACAATGGCAGGCAACGAATTTGTGCCACTGGCAAGTCATGTGAAAAAATTCATCGGCCCTTCAGCTCTGTGAAGAAAGGCGACCAGTGAAGCTGCTATGTCTTCTAAAATGGCGAAATTATATATAGGTATGACTATATATATGCAATTAAATTCCGCGTCTCGCCATTGCTGCTTTGCCGGCGCTCACGTTCCCGGTTCTGTTCTCGCCGCCGTTCTTGACAGACAACCTGTGGGTCTTCGTCGATCGGCACACCCAACGGGCCTGGCTCATCGACCGACGCACGATCGGCCTTAGCGCCTCATTGTTGCTGTCGCTCCCGTCGTCCTTCAAGAAGGGCACGCTGCTACTGACGCGATTCTATAGAGGAATCCACATTGGACGATACACACGTGCACGCCTATTACGGCCTTTACGGGGACACGGTTGCTGTAGCGGCGCGCCCCGTAGCGGCGGCGAACGGGCGCCGCCCCGAGAACAATGCATCAATCACTCGACTTGACAATTGCGAAGAGAGCACTGGGATGAACAGCGGGCCATTCATCGTAGGTTTTGACACTTATGCTAGTGAACCTCCGAGACTAGACTCTCTTTTGCGCTAGCTCTGGAGACGAAAATTTGGCGACGCAACGGTGCACACGCACGGACGCAACAAATTTGCCCGGGTAGCCATATACAGCTACACTGTAAAAAAAAGGGGGTTCTGCACATCGTCTGTCACAGTGACACGCACCCTTCCTAAAGGAAATGAAGTGAAACGTTATTTTAAAAAAAACATTGGTTTCAGCTGCATATGATTTCTGTTACACTTGTGTGTTTTGTTGGCAGCATTTCGAGTGTACAGCTTATCTGGATGGCACTAGCAGGCGTTCTTTACACTTAATGGCTCGCTTTGTTTGCAGTACTGCTGGTGTTATGTGACAATAGGTTGGACTCGCTCAATGCATCAGTCATTTCTACGCAATGGTAAAGGTCTTTGTCACTAGAAACAGGACCCTTTCTTGTTCTAGGATGCACGAAATCATTTAGTATACCTTCGAGAGTGCTCGCCATCACCAATGGGTGATGAAGAAGGCTTTACGCAGTACTCAGAAGTAGAGTACACTGTAAGCTGTACGACTTATTTCTATGATAGTTAACCTCGCTGACACTGTCACACATCATCGTGCTATATTAATTAACACTGTCCAATATTTTAACATTATCACGTGAGCGTCCTGCTCATCGCTCATCGCCATGTGACAGATCACACCTGCGATAGCCACGACGGCAAACACATGCGCAGAGAGCGTTCTGCTGTCCGAGCATCGACTGCTAGGCTCTTACATTGAATCCGACTCAGCGTTGTTGATTGTCAGCACATATAGCCTTTTCCATCGCTTATTGTAATCGCAGTGGGCGCTGAGAAACTTGCGCGCAATCGTTGGAAACAGACGAGCAGCACCAGCTATGTGAAGCCTACCGCAATAGCTGCGAAATCATGTTCGACGAAGGACGTATGCTCTTTGCGGATGCACCTGCCATCGATACTTTTGTTGCGGTGCCCCGAGACACGGCGCTGACCAACCATGTCAGCCGGCACTCCTGTGAGCTTAATGACCTCTTCGAAAGACGTGCTCTGTCGTTAGCAGGTGGGAGTTCGCCCTCGTAAATGCTTGTGTTTTTTCACTCAGGTGGTTCCTGTAAGCGCCCGTCTTCCCAACTGTCAATATCCTTTGCACCTCAATCTTATAACTTCGACCTAAACTACATAGTCACCTTCAGCCTCTTCTAAAGAGATGAACACAGCGCTGCGATTGCACTGGGTAAAAGATATCAGAGCGATGTCGGAAATATGACAAGCCTGTTTTTATAATCCGCCTATATTGGCAGTACATTAGTGACAAACACACAATGAGCAAGCTATACCTCAGTGTTTCTTCATCTTATCAGTAGGCCTGTTCTGTGCTCTCTATAAACCCTCGATCGATATAACCATATAACCCTCGTAGCAGCCATAACCGGATTGCGATTGTTATTATGCCTCGTGGGCAGCCATCTGTACGCTTTCAGAACATTGCCATTTATATGAAATCTAGAGGAGATGCAGTCCTTCCAACTCTTGCTCCTCAATTTTGTTATAACTGCTTCCTCGTCGTAAAGTTATGGCTATCTTGAGACACTCGAATTTTTTGCAACAGTAATAAGAAACGCGTCCTAGTAAGTTTCCTTGTAAAATTTACTCTGAGTTAAAACATCTTTTTTTTACATGTGCATCAATATATTTATGCAACTCCATGAAAAATTTTCTTTCTTCCAGACATGCAAGCGAGGAATTTGTGGAGAGCACGCGGGGCTCAGTTAAAAAAAAAAGTGCGGTTCCTGATTCAGAAGTGAAAATGGAGTTTTCTAGATAAAATAAAGAAGATTCACTACACCAATATATTTTTGTGCATTTCATTGAGATTGGTCGGACACAAGCGTATGTACTGTTGCTTCACATACCTTATTTCGAGCCACGTTGAAAGTTCTCAGGCTTTCGAGGTTCCACAAACGTAATGATGTTATGTGACATAATTACCACAGGACAAATGCGTAGCACAGTATTTTACTAGTTACTCCATTTATACGCGTATCGAAACGTATAGTCGAATAGAGAAGCAAGAAAAATGATTGTCTGGACCTTGAACAGGTTTCGTGTGCTACTGACCGACTTCTGTCGGCATCATCGGTTGTTTCCAGATGAAATGGTTGCAATAACTGCACATCGCCAAAAATAAAATATGCCGCCAGTGTCATTCTCGCTTTTTGCTTACAAATCGCAAAACTAAATTTTTGAACCAATTGTTTTGGCTGACCCGTGCGCGATAGGAACGTTGCCCTTTTCAAATTCATTTCGAACTCGTAATACGCTGGGGCAAGACATGCCGAATTCCACGTTCCTTGGGCAACACTGAACCGAACTTTACGTTACGCTACCAAGTAAAACTCAAGCAAAAGCCCAAAATCACATCTCTGATAGGTTTTCGCACTTTACTGGTCCGTAAGTGTCAACCACTTGTGACTTGTCAAAGGCACAATGCCTTAATGCCCGCTAGCCAAGAGACAAGCTCCTGCGCCCGCTGCATCTGGAATTTGATGCCCATAGGTGTTTATTGCGGGCGCATTCAAGTACCAAGATTTATTAAGTTAAGAAAAAATACGAACGCTTCTCTGCAGGCACAATGACGTGCATCTCTCAGAACTGATGCAGAGATGACTGCCTTCTTCCTCCAATGTAAATATTCCGGCATCGTCGCGATAATCTCAACGTCTGCTATTATGAAGGCACTGCCACGTCGCCTATACCGTGTGTGGGTTACTTTTTTTCCTGAGAAGGTTCATTTTTTTTTTAATTGCCTGTAGCAGATCGCAGAATTCTAATCTTTGATCTAAATTACTTGGTGAGGTGGCCCTTCTACGAGAAATCGAATGCTTAATTGAATAATTAACAAGATTACGCTAATCATATTTTAAATTAATTACTTTGTGGTACATGTTTAGATCTACAAATTATAGTCGATGAGTTCGCAAGACGTATCCACTTGAAACGAATTCTCTAGACTGCACTAATTTGGAAATAGTAGTTCGCAATGTGTCCCGCGAATTTCATCGGCGTTCCAGTTACTTCCTTAAAATGCGGTTTCATGGAATGAAGCACAAAAATAACTGGAGCAATGCATTTAGACGGACACTTTGAAGATTAACATCTCGAAACTGGTGAAGTCCAGAGCATTCATTCCAAGTGAATGCGCCTTGCGAACTCACCGGCTATAATTTGTAGATTTAAATATGTGTCTTAAAATAACTAAATAAGCAGTTCGTTATGGAATTGTGTTAACTATTTAAATAGACATTTTGATTTCCCGTACAAGTAAAGGCTCCCTCATTGAGTAATATATATCAAGGGTTAGAATTGTGCTATCTGCCAGAGGCGATATTTAAACATTTTGGACCTTCTAAAAA
This sequence comes from Dermacentor andersoni, assembly GCF_023375885.2. Lineage (NCBI taxonomy): Eukaryota > Metazoa > Arthropoda > Arachnida > Ixodida > Ixodidae > Dermacentor > Dermacentor andersoni. The sequence goes on from NC_092823.1 coordinate 132,914,395, forward strand.
ATACACTTGGTATTTGCGTGAAAATTGCGATATATTCAATTTTTGATGACTGCGAAGGCTTATTAGGCGCATTTTTCTCGCCGTGCATTGGCACAGAAAGCCTGAAAAATCTACTCAACCAGCTGCTATCTGCAAGCCCTCATTCCGGCGAGCTGGGCTTTACACGAAGCTTTAGCTCGGATGCTCCTATCTAAATAAAGGTAGAGGAGAATTCCTTTTTCTCGGCAACTACTGCCCCAAACTTGACGAGCTTCATTGTATTTAAAAAGAAAATCTTAAAATCCAGTGACTGTTGGTTTCCATTTTTTGATAGATGTCATTTTTTTATTAAAGCTTGGCGAAAATCGCAAATTTTCTGAAAACGAAACTATTAGGTTAACAACTCAGCAACTCAGCAACGAAAAAGACAGCACAATTGTGTGAATTGTGTCTCATATACAGCTAAAGCGGACAAGATTGCGATGTTACACATGAATGTCAAAAACTGTAGTAATATGGAAATACAGCTTTCGCGAAGCGCTTCTACACAACGTCACAAATTTATGTAATATATAAATTCACATATTGAATTTGTCCGCTTTCAATCATCTAATGGATGCCGTTTACAGAAGCGCGATAGCTGTTGCTGATGAAGAGATATTAATTTGTAAACTTCATATTTATATTTTCTCGAATTTTCGAATTTTTGAAAATTCTTTAAACAAAATTCATGCCCTAAATCAAAATTCCGCTTGCAACAGTCACTAGAATTTCAGTTTTTCTCTCAAATGCAGCAACTTTCATCAAACGCGGACCAGGGGTTATACCCGAAAAGGGTTTCTGCGTTTTACATATATTTGAATAGGCCTCGTCGGAGTGGGGCTCGAGCTAAAGCTTTAGCTTGTAACGTGTAATTTAATAAAAAAGGTGTTTAAGACTAAAGAAGAACCACCCGTTTGGATAGTTGTCTTGGATGGCCTTGTCAATATTAAACACTTTTAAAGCGCGATTTATTATGAAGTTGGTGTAGATTGTTATTGCTGATGTTGCTGAATAGCCAGTCAATAAAGAAAGAAAACGAAGGTGTCCTACTGGTCAGAGTACCTACCGACAGTGGGGCAGCCAGAAATTTTGTTCGAGACAAAGGAGGAAGCGACCAGCTGGCGCAGACTACAAACAAACTCCTTCCCCAACTTACACGTGCTCAATAGGATGTTTCCGACACAATACAGGGCCACCTGCCCTTGGTGCGGTGCCAAACCTACACTCTACCACATCACCTGGGAGTGCGAACGCAACAAAGCATTCCACAAACACGAACACCCGAGTGCGGAGCAATGGGAGAGTCCGCTCACCAGCAGCGAGCTCACGGCCCAAAGGGCCCTAGTGCAGCACGCGAGCGATGCAGCACGACTCAGTGGAGCCTTGGAATTGGGGCCCACCCTTGCTGAAGAGGATTCTCAAGTCGCCAGCGCCAAGAAGATGAAGACGACGGAGACCTCGTAACCGCGAAACTCTTGAAAGACTCAAAAGTTTTCACTCACTCACTCACTCACTCGGGGCGGAAAAGGGGGGGAAGGGGGAGGGGGAGAGGGGAGGGGGGGGGGAGGGGCTCGCGTAGCAGCTCGGCCTTCTCCTTATAGAAATTGTCGAGGGAACAAATACATGCATAATAACTGCATTGCCATTGCCAAAGATGCTGCAAACGAATTTTTGTACGCTACACACTGTCACGACAAGTAAAATGGGTATTTTTTAATAAAATAATATGCTCCCATGTCCCAAAAATTGTGTCCGAAATAACTGATATCAATGCTACCGTGTTCTTTGTCTATTTTGTAATTAAAGAAAATATCACATGAACTTTAGAACTATATCAGTTTGAAACCAGAAAAGCAGTGCATGCCGCTGATATGAAAAATGCAGAGGCCGCGAAATGAACAACTTGAGGACAAATATTTTAATGAAACTTTCGTATTCAAGAACTTTGTTTAGATACTTGTACATATGCAATGGTCAGGGAAAATCTCAATGACGCTGTCCTTTGTTACAGTGTATTGGGCAGGAGCAGCTGTCACCGGTTGTGTATTGCGAGTAAGTTGCGCCAAAATTATAGTCGCAACAGAGAGCACATATAGAAAGCAGGATTTCTGCAAAATATAGGAAGGGCGAGCCAAATGACAGTGAGCTAATGCGAATACATGACAAACGGGGTACTTTATTTGAAAGTAGTCTTCATGAGCATTGCGACAATTTTTTATTGAAATGAATATTAGGAGAGGTTGACGCCTTTATGGTGGCTCCGGTTACTCCATGTCACTTGGCAAAGGAAACAAATTTGCGTACAAAGGGAGAATAGCGACACAAAATATGACACTCAGTAGAAGGAAGGAAGGATGGAAAACTTTATTTGGTTCTGCAAGTAGTGACAATTAATCACTAAGCGGGCCGCTCCCAGGTCGGGACCGGAAGGCCAAGCCTCACGGCCACATCGTGAGCCTGCTGGACAGCCCAGAATTGTTCATCCAGGTCCGGGCTGCGAAGTGCAGCCTCTCACCTGGACGCATCCTTGATCGCCGATTCTTCAATTCTTTCGCAAGACCAGAGCATGTGTTCGAGCGAGGCTAAAGCACCACAATCTTGGCAATAAGGCTCTGTATACGTCTCTGGATAAAACATGTTCAGTCTCCGTGGGCAAGGATAAGTACCAGTCTGTAGTAAGCGTAATGTAAGTGCCTGAGCCCTGTTTAGTTTAAGATGCGGCAAACTGTAAACCCTGCGATTAAGAAGGTACACTGGATGAATAAAAAATATACAGTCCAACAGTACATGAGTCGCAAAGTCTTGTGCATGAGTTCAATACACGTACGCATATAAAGCCAGATATTCTGAACAGCCAAAACACACAACACATGTAATACACTGCAAGTACAGAACAGAATTATACATATTGCGTAAAAGTTGCGGTCACCAGATAAACCAGTTATGAACCACGAACAACATTTATGGTATTGATTTACCATATTCGCATCATCTGAAACTTAATATTTTCCCAAAATGTTGGTGTCCTCTAAAAACTTTTTCAGAGCAAGAAGCGCTCTTTCCTGAAGGCCCGCAGTTGGCCATGGGTCAAGTTTCTTTTTTAGAGTGAATGGTCTTCTGTCTAATATCAACAAATTTGCTTGTAGTACCCTTTGTGGATCGTATTTCGTGCACTAGAGGAGATGATGATGCATATCTTCGTCTGGATGGCCACAAGAACACTGCGGACTAGAGACACGTTTTATCCTGTACAAGAAGTGTTTCGTAAATGCAGTACCAAGACGCAGGCGGTGTACCAATGTTTCAAATTTTCTGTTGTCTCTTAAATTTTCCAGCACTGATAAGTTTATACATGGGTCTCTAAAGTATAACTACGAGTTTTTAGTTTGCTGATCAAACCAGGTAGTTTTGCTGAGGCGACATGAAATCTGTCTAAGGATCAAACGGACTTAACTACGCAATAGGGGAAGATTGGTTGTCTCTGCATTATTGTGCGCGCGATTCGCAGCTGCGTCCGCTGAAGTATTACCAGGAATATTGTGGTGCCCAGGTATCCACTGAAACGCAATTACGTGGTTCATTGCGCTTGCTTTTGTAAGTTTTTTGAGCGTCTCATACAATAGCAAAGTGTTCAAAGAATTTTGCTTATTGTTCTGAAGTAATGTGAGAACGGCTTGTTAATCGCTAAAGATAACCCATTTTTGCGAATGCTTTTCTGGTGTTATGAAACGCAAAGCACACAGGATTGCAAACAGTTCTGCCACAGTGGGAGATGTCTCTCGGGATAATTTAAATGTTTGCTCTGAGGCTAAATGTGGAATGACGAATGCTGAAGTCGAGGAATATTTATGACACGAACCATCTGTATAAACGTGGATGTACTGGGGATATAATGAGTACATTTGGAGGAGTGCCAGCTGTTATGCGGCTACTATGAACATGTCTCTCTTAGACATAATCCCGTCAACCGATAATTCTATTTTAGGACATGTTAACATCCAGGGAGGGTAACTAACATCCACTTTGCACAATTCAAATCTTGGTAATAATGCTTTGTGTTCTCGAACAACATCGTGAATGTTGCTTTTGTTTCATTCGGTAAGCGCGAGGTTTATTGGATGCTTCTCGTGTTGGGTTAAGGTGCGATAAATATGTCGGCATGTTTCAACAGTTCGTATGACTGGATATGGTGGGTGACGAGCTTCAGCAATTACTAAAGAACTCGAGGCAGCCTGAGGAACCCCAAGACACACTCGTAGCCCCCTTGCTAGTAAACGTTGAAGAAGTTCCTCAGAAGTTTGCGATAAACCATGGAGGATAGGCGCCGAGTATGCAATTTCTTGTTTTATAAGTGAGCTATGAACTTGTAGTAGTGAAGAGACTGATCCCGCCCACGTTGTGCCAGCGAGTCGCCGAAGTACCTTTATTAGTGAAATGGTCTGCTTTTCAATTGTGCGGATGTGTGATGCCCTTGTTATAAGGTGGTCAAGAATAACTCCAATAAATGTATGCTCTTTCACAAACATCAAAGCTTGCCCATTAAGCGTAGGTTGGAAATTATTCAGCTCTCGTCTAGTGAAAGGAAGTACGGCTTTCTGCGTATTAAAGACTCATGCCTCTTTCTTTTAAAAAGGTCTCGATACTATCAAGACCCTCTTGCAGCGTTCTTTAAATGTCTTGTATATGAGATCCAGAGGCCCATATGCAGATGTCATCTGCGTACAGAGAATACTGTAGACCAGACGGGAGCTTTTGTGGCAAGGCTGCCATGACACAGTTGAATAAAAACGGAATGAGAACACTGCCCTGCGGAACGCCCTGCGTGATGCTGTGATAATTACTCTCTCCTTCGATTGCTTCCATAAACATTTTTCTACCTTTCAAGAAATTTGATACCCATCGCAGTGTTCGACCGTGTAGGCCAAGCTATAACATACCAGCAAGGAGATGTATGTGACTTACAGTGCCGAATGCTCTTTCAATGTCTAAGAATACTGCTACTGTCCCATTTCCACAAAATGGTTCATGTTCGACGCATGTGATAATGTGTAATACTGCATCCATTGTACACCGATTTTGTCGAAAACCAGTCATCTAGTTGGGAAACACATTTCTGTGTTCACACCATCATTGCAGTCGGCTGTCTATCATCTTCTCTATTAGTTTGGAAAAACAGCTTGTGAGACTGACGGGTTGGTAGGAGTCAAGACAAAGGGGAGTCTTTCCTGATTTTAGTACTGGAATTGCCCGAGCTAATTTCCATGAATCTGGAAGAGTCTCTCTTATCCAGATATCATTAAATATCTCCAAAAGAGCCATTGTTCCTACTGGACCTAGGTTCTTTAACATCACATACGTAACACTATCTGGGCCTGCGGTTGTTTTTGTACGGCATGACGAAAGAGCACATTTCAATTCATTTAAGCTAAACTCACAGTCAAGTTGAGGATGTTGTAACATAAAGCACGCACGACCCTTATGTTCTGCTAGTGTTGTTGAACTTGAAAATCGTAGGCAAGTAAACGGAATTCCTGGTATTTATATAAGTTGACAGAATTCGTCAGCAACAGGTGTTTCAGGAGTGCTTCTAGCTACGGCAAGGGTTCGGAAGGGGTGGCTCTCGGTTACTGGACTACTAAAAGATCGGACAACTGACCATATTCTGGGAATTGGAGTAAACGGAGACAACGACGCGCAGTATTCTCGCCATCTTCTCGTACCTAATTTTTATAAGCGTCTGCGCGAAGTTGACGGAACTTTCTGTGCCATCTTGTAGTCATCCAGCTTTCCAGTGCGGCGGTAAGCCCGTTCTGCGCGTCTTCTAATTGCTCTTAGACACTCATATTCCCCGTCGACTGCAGCGTATTCAATTGGAACCATGACTTGCTTTGTGCCGATCTTGTAAGACTCACACAGTATATTTGCAAAACTTTGAAAGTTCGGATTTTCGCCCAATGAGTTACATAAATGGTGACGAAAACTTTGCCAATTAGTATATTTTGAGTAGCGCCGGTACTTTCACTCCGTATGAGACGATGTTTTACCAGGATCGGGAAATGATCACTACCATGCGTTTCTATGTCCGTTCACCATTCAACGCCATCAAGAAGGTCTTGTGAGCAGAGCGTAACATCTATACAGCTTGAGTAACGAAACCCGCGCAAGAACGTTGGAGAGCTGTCGTTTAACCCGACCATATTACTTTTTTTCTGCGGCAGACTCTATAATGCTTCCGCGGGAATCGTTATATTCACTGCCCCAGATGACGTTATGTGCGTTGAAGTCCCCACAAACCAGCCCATGTGAGTTTGCGATACCAAACACATTCACCAAGCTGTCTATTGATATTATGCTAGAACAGTGTAGATAAAGACTGATCACTGTGACGCTTGTATTTCTAAAAGATATCTTGCATGCTATGAACTGCGGTATATTTAAATCGCTCGACTGTATTAAATAGGACAGCAGGTCTTTTCTCACGCATAACATCGCTCTGCTGCTTCCAGCAATGAGCGATGATTTAGATATAACATAGTTTGAAAGATGAAAGTCATCTCGTACGCCTGCCTCCTGTATACATAAAACAGGAAAGTTATGTCGAGCTAATAGTTTGCGAAAATCAGCTGATTAGTTCGAAGGCTATTACCATTCCACTGAAATATGAAAACATTGTTGTAACGATTATTCATTGTAAGCTTGCCGCGGGGCCGTTGGTGGTTGTGGAAGCACCAACGATTCCATAGAAAGCAGTGCCTTTACCTCTGGTAGGTTGTTTGCTTGTAGAATGGCACTGAGAATTGCACGCAGAGCTGTGAATACCATGGGCAGGATCATCTGTACCACGGGTAAAGATGCGTAATCACCAAACGACGCTGAAGCTCCATGTGTGCTCGAAGTAGGTCACTTTAAAGCTGACTGAGATGGTCGCTGGCATGACTGGTGTGGTTGAGGCGAATGCTGAGGTAGTCGCTCAGATGTTAGGTGAGGTTACTGTGTCAATGGCAGAGGGTGTTGCTGAGAAGGTCGGCGAATTTCACTCGAAGCCTGGGCAAGATGAGTAATATTTTCTGAAGGTGGATCCTATCGCTCGCTGTCAGAACGTTGTCGACCTGAGTGCTTTAGAGCTGCAGAATAGTTCATATGGACCCCTTGCTCTTCTTTTCTTTTTTGGGAGTTGGAGGCGCGTATCTTACAGCATCAAGGTTGGGTGGGTGCGCATTACGAGGAGGCAGCCTTCCGTATTATAACTCATGTCTGCGTAACCTTGAGATAGCTGTGCTCTGAGGGCACCCGGAGTAGGAAGCTGTATGGTTTCCACCACAGTTGGCACACTTTGGCTGACACAAAGGCTTGCACTCCGAATGGTTGTGGTCTTCTGAGCATATCTTGCAGCGACGTGGACTGCGGCAGTTCTTCGATAAATGTCCAAACCTCTGGCAGTTGTAGCATCTCAGAGCAGGACCATGATATTCTTCTACGGGATGACTCGTGAAACCTAAATGCACTCGTTGCGCCATTGGTTTGACTTCTCTGAAATGGAGAACGACGGTTCTCAGAGGGCGTGATTCTACCTCTACGTCTTCTTGGCGATTGTAGCACGCCTGACAACGGGCAGATGTAACGCCAAAATCCTTCAGGAAGTGAACCAGTTGTTCTTCTGGATACTCAGCTGGCACATAGCGTATCTTGCCAACATTCTTGGTATAAGATGCCGGAACGAATGGCTTGACTCCTAAACCAGCCACTTCGCTCATCGACAGCAGATGTCTTGCAGATGAGACTGAAGTAACTTTGACAGAGAAACTTCCATCTCTATTAACGCGGAATGACTGTACCTTTTCCTTTGCCGCGGAAACAATTTCCGATGCAGCGCGGTTTGGATTCACTTGTCAGAAGTTTCGTCCTTCCGGTGAGGGTCGAAAAACAACTGGAATTCCCTGAGGCTGCCTCTTTTTATACGTTACCAAGGATAACGGCGTTTCATCGCAGTCTATGTCTTCATCTTCACTTCGCTCATAGGTAGATGTCCTGTCGTCGTCAACCCGTGGTTTCTTGGCTTCCCTCTCGTTTGTCTCATTCATATTCACTGAAGGTGCGCTGGAAGGTAGGGCAGCGTCGAAAACTAGCGTCGCCGGCTCGATGACATTAGGCGTGTGTTGTGGCACTTCCGACTGCGGCGCCGATTCTGCGGCACTCATGCGCCTAGGAACGCGCTGTCAGACATATGGCTCGTGACAGTGTTCTTTGCTGCCTACCGCCGTGGTAGGCGTAGATGCGCTGCGGATCGCAGCAAAACCACGCAATCTTGTGCGTGATCTTTAGCACATAGGTATCCCACGGGATGTCTGTTCTCTCTAGACAACAGTGAAGTCTCAACGCAGCACTGATTCTTCGAAGAAAACAGAAAATAATATCTCACCGAAGAAGCAGCAGCCGCTCGGAGGGACTTCTTCTTCTGGCTAATGAGTCGCGTGATTCCTGTCTTATAAAGCTCCTTGGGTTGCTGCTTCAATAATTCTGTAACTGACTCTTTGCCGTCATCGTCCGACACGAATCTGGTTCCCTTGAGTTTTTTTTTTGTTGTTGTTGTTGTTGTTGTTGTCAATTTTCCCAAATTGCGGAAGTAACAAGGCGACAGGTCTGGGCTGTATGGCGGATGTTGCAGCGTTTCCCATTTGAACTTTGCCATTACTGTGTTAACCACATCAACGACGTAGGGACAGGCACTGTCGTGGAGCAAGGTGACCCAATTCATCAATTTTCAACGTCGTTTGTTCTTGATTGCGACACGCAGTCGATCTGGCGTTTCACAATATCGCAAACGATTGATAGTCTCTCCAGGTTTAGCAAATTCGATTCGTAATGGCCCCTGACGATCGAAAAGATAGTCAACAACACCTCTCCGGCGAAAATGACGGCCTTCGCTTTCTTTTGGGGTGGTGAATTATAATGTTCCCACTGTAAGCAGTGCCATCGTGTTTCAGGCTCGTTATAGTGGCACCATGATTCGTCCCCGGTAATAATTGCAGACAAGAAGTTATCACCCTCATTCTGTTACCAGATGAGATGAGTCAAGGTAGAGCCGAACCTCTCCGTCTTCTGGCGGTGGTTAAAGATCTTGGGCATCTATTGCGCACACAAGGACCGATAACCGATATGTTCATGAATTATGGTGCGAGCCGAACCTTGACTAATTGTTCGCACGCTCTGCCAGTTCACCCATGCTTATACTCCGTTACTGTCTAATCAACTCGTCAACCTTTGCAATTGTGCTGGGGGTGATTGCACGGTGGCTTTGGCCCGGTCTTGGATCGTCTTTGCAACTTTCAGGTCCTTCTTTGAACCGTTTGCTCCAACGCTTCATAGTGGCCAATGAAACGCAATGTTTAACGCACACGGCAGCCATACGGCGACTAAATTACTTTTGGGAAACAACTTCAGCCGTCAAAAACCTCGCGTCACCACGCTGTTCAACTTTTGGAGCGTCCATTATGTCACGCAACCATGTTCAACCCAGTGTATGAGAGCATTAAAGAACATTTATCCTCACACCTGCCTGTCACTTTTGTAAATGCGAGGTGCCTGTGTGCTATACGCCCATGCCTGGCAGATAATGAACCGAAGCATTATTGCATGGTGTGGGTTGGTTCCTCACTATCATTTGACTCGCCCTCGTACGTTAGAATTGAGAAGATACCATGGAATATAAGATGCGAAGATGTAGCTTGATAAAGGGCAAAAAAGTGTCACTAGAAACGAAGTTCACTGCACGTATACGCAAAACCTCGCAACAAATATTTAAATATGCGTATATGTCTCCAATAAATTTGCGTATCTAAGAATAAGTCACTGTATATAATGCGTCTAACAAGAGAAATAAATATGTTGGCCAAACAGAGATTCACAGGTCACATAATCCTAAGCCCCCCCCCCCCCTTCCCTCCACTCCCCCTGACGTATCGCGCGCGACGGAAGAGGGCCCGCTTCGTCCCCGCTTTTCTTCCTTGCGCACACAAGACTGAGCCACCATCATCGGCTCACCCATGCCACCCCCCTACACTTTCACGCGCACATGCAGCATGCGGTGCGCGGCCACGATGTTATCGCCCATGGACTTTATAAGGAATGCGCCCGGAGTATCCATATAATTGCTATGGCAATAATATATTAAGAGTCTCCGGCAACTATAGCGTCCCATGGCCCATTACTTTCCGCAATAGGAGTAACAAAATCGAACTTTCACCATGCGACAATTCGCTGCGCCGCAACAATGTCTTCTTTTTTTTCGTGGGGCGGAGCACCGAGATGAAAAAAAAGGCATGTTGGCAACAATCGAATGCATTCTTTGGGCACCTAATGTGGCTACCGAAGTAATATCGAACAAAACGTGAGACGCTTATTCCACCGAGAGCCATACTCATACTGCTCGGTATCGTACACTGGCGAGACAAGACTTTCCGGAGAGTTTGCGCTCAAGCGAACCTGTTGCAATCCGTCGAGTGACCGCAGTGATGGCGGCGAGCGACCATTGTTTCTTTACTTTTCTGCTAGCTAGAAAGCGTTGAAAGCTCTGCAAGGCGAAAATCCAGTCGGCCAGAAAAAAACGAACACGCACAGAAGTGCGCCGCGCGGTGGTCGAGGCAACAGGAGAAAAACGCATGCGCTTTCGCTGACTCTGGCAGCCCGCGGGTAGCGAGAACAAGAGAATTGAAGAGGTTCAACCTGTCCTCGCGACTAAAAGTCAAAGTGCAAAAGTAAATAAGAATGTAATTACCTCTGTTGGCTTCAGTGTCTTCACATGGATGCTTTGGCGCAGAAGAAAAAATTGTTGATATTCTTTTCTGTGACATGACGGCACAGATGAACCACCACAACGCTTCGTCTCACCGGACCTCACTGAGTGCTTTTCAACTTGTCTGATATTGCGTTAATTTGGCTTGTCTCGTTGTATGGTCCGGTGTACGAATTTAAAAAAGTTGACGCAAATTTCGCGTCCATTGTTTATAACAACATTAAACCCACAAAGTTGCCGAATTGAAAATATAAAGCACGACTTTGGAAGTGTCAGTGCACCTTTCGCATCAAATGTTTATGAGAACTTTATCGCCATAAAGTTTCGCAAATGAAATCCATGCGCTCCGTATATTCCGCAGCATCCGCGAGATACCGCGACAAGCCCGGTCGCAATCAAAACGCCCTTGAAAATTTGTGCTCGGATGGGGCTACTTGCCCTCATGTGACTCCCGGTACATAGGCGTTGCCGCGATATTAAGCAGGAGTTTGCAATGTTCGCGCTGAAATATCTTTTCGAGCGTGAAAAAGGCATTCTAGCCAAAATCCAGAACGATTTCCGGCGCCAGAGGTTGTTTGGTCGGCGGTGCATGACAGCCCGAAAAAATTTCGGGGAGGCTGAAGACCCATGCCTACCGCCCCTGTCTACCTACTGTGAGTAATTGGTTCTATCCGACCGCCGCACACTCGATTTTTCTTTTATAGCAGAAGCCAAAAACGAAGCGAAGCAAGAACCTACCTACCTATCTACTGCAAAGCGCCCGTGAAGTACCAAAAATGCTTCGCACTAAAATGCATGGACACCTACGTAAGTGTAATCAGGAGTGGCGTTTCTCTTTATTATAGCAGTTTCTTCAATATATGCGGGTTAAATATAGAACGACGTTCTACTGTATACTGCCATTAAATCGAAGTTTCATATATTTTCGATCAGTAATTTTTACGCAATATGTTTATAATATTTCGAAATTGGTATAAGGCAAATTTATCCGAACCGAAACTAACAGCTGCGCTGCTTTCTGTAGATCCATTTTTTTTTTAATAATAATAGTGGAAGAGATACGGACCGAGGCTTGAATGGCTCGTCGTTTTTTAGGTCCTGCTATATATCTTTTGCGCTGTTTTTCTTTTTCTTCGTAATGGCTGTATATGAAAATTTTCATTAGTTATCTCAACAAGCTATTGAGATATCTCATGTCAAGGCATTTGTCGAGTTAATGCAAGGGTAAGTTATATGTCATGCGCTTCAACTAGCCCGCCCATTTTTGATTCACTGTAAAACGTGCTGTCATTCTTGAATTCTGGGCAAAGTAAAAACTGCAGCAGCTCAACCGCAATTCAAAAGTTCAAACTGACTCTAGCTAAAGAGGATGAAGGCGAAAGCTTGCACGCTCACGAGGTATCCATTAAAATATTTAAGATTCTCGTTCGAATGCGTTCCTATTACTTGCTTTCTCTTCACTTGCTTTTCTCTTGTTCGGTTTCTTGGTCACCTAGACATCGCCACTGCTTCTGCGTGTGATTAATGGCACGTTAGAATGGTCGTGGCAAGTGAAGGAAGACCCTTAAGACGCATACGCAGCTTCACAGAAGGATCTTTAATTTTAAAACTTTTTTCAACGCGAACAGCGATCATCGAGCTATTTTATTGATAAAGAAATTCATGCCTTACTGGCGCATGCGCTTGAATTCTGATGGCGTAACGCCGGTCGTCCGCCGAATTTTTCGACCCAAGAGCCACCTGAGGGTTTTGCACTTAAAAGGCAAGCCTGTGCCTGCAAAATCAGCTGGCGGGGTGCAACACCGCGGGAAAGGGTTGCTTATGCTCTCCCACTGCTCTTCCGCGATCTTCTCGCACTTCGTTTTCTCGGCAGTTGTAACGAAAAAACAAAATGAGAAAGGAGGAAGGCCCGCGAGCAGGACTAACGCTATTTTGTAGCGATGCCTTCCGCTGGTTTCTTTGTCACTCTATGATCCGCCATTGACAGCCGGGTGATCTCACTGATAACGTGGTCGGAGCATCGCTCCGACCGCGTACGGAGCGTGAACAGCTCGAAAAATAATAGCATAATAAAAAAGTTTGCCTCTGGCCGCGAATGTCGCGTGCTCTGACATCGGTGGGAAGATGAGCAATGCAGGGGGCTGCAAGCAGTCACCCTGATCACACGCGCGTGCATATCGCTTGCGAGAAATTCTTGTTTCTTGGCCGGAATTTTTAGGGACACGCCCACCATGCTCTTCGGCGCCAACGGCCATCACATTAGACGCTTCTACGCACAAAGCAGGCACGAGAAGCCCGGATAGACGTCTCTGACGCCAGCACGGAGGACGAAGAGCCTGCTTGAGGCATTGCCGCCGCTGATGCCAGCATGGCAGGCAAGTCATCTCGCGAGATTTCGACGATGTCTGTGTCCAACCCCTTCTAGGTCCTCCGCGCTGGAAACATGGCTGGGAATAACTCTTTCGAGGTAGGACCGAACATTTTTTATTCATCTAAGGGTGCTAAAAGACCCAAGGTAGGATTAAGCACTAGATGAACAGCTAGGCTTGTTTTGGTTCTAGCAGTTAACGTCGCCTCGTATCTGATGACCAAAGGAAAACTAAATATCTGTTGCATATTCGTCTTGTCTGTATTTTTGGAACCTACTGAGAAGGTGAAATGACAGAATTACGTGCAGAAATAAAATGCTATGACTCGTATTTTCTTTTTTGACGTATTTTTTTCTGTATTTTGGTCGCGTCAACAGCCGGCGCTTTCGCTGTTATCGCTTCGGCTGCCATTCTGTTCGCCTGCTGCTGGCGCTCTCGGCACGCGTACATGCCTTTGCCTTCTGCTGTGCGCTGCAAGGCTTTGTTTTTCCGTGGCCAGTGTTTCACCGATGCAAGGAAAACGGCGGAAAGACCATATCCGGAGTTCTGCGCGGCTCATTGGTGGGCTACCACGTAGAGGGAGAGCATGGCCACTTTTTTCTGCTTTCAAGAGAATGAAACGTAAGTACGCTTTTTATGTTGTCTATATGTACATATTGAACAGTTGCTAACGCTATTGAAACGACCTTCAGATGAAAAGAAGGGTCCTCCGCACGCGCTACATTTCTCTGTGCAGTATAACGACATTGAAGCTGTATATCGACGAGTCGAGTGAGTGCTGGCTAACCCGCTGACGGAAATTGCGAGTCGTTAAATGTCGGTGACTGCTGTTCATTGCTGTAATGAATAAAAAATGATAATTCATCCTTGCTGACAATGTTTGAATGCATGCTGCACGAACGAAGTCAAGTTAAATAACACTGTGTTTCCTATTGGTTAGGCAGTGCAAGCTGCCTTGGGCTTCGCAAGGTGCTGAAATCAATTGAAGTGCCACTGCGCAGGCGCAAAGGGAACTGCAAGCGCTGTTTTTTTCTTGTCTGCTACGGTGCCGGGCGCTTTTTAGATTAGGAAACGAATGTGTGTCGCCGAGAACAACCTGTTCGTCAGCTCCACTTCACCACATATTTACCTGCGATGTGCAATGTTCGCGGTTGTTCACTGGAAAAAACTAAGCAGCCACGCATCATTTGCTGAGAAAGAGCGAACTTGCATTCCATGCAAGTAGACCTGCTCATTGTGTACGAATGCTCTTACGTCGGCGCCTAGCGAGCCACATGCTGCTGTGTTTCCGCAAAGCTTGATTGGCCTGTGCAACACAAGTTCCAGAGTAGGAAATGCTCGGGGACAGTTGAGCGGAAGCTTCGAATTTTTGGAAGCCAGGCTTCTTGCAATTCCGGCAAAAAGAACGACAGCGAGTAAATAAAAAGTTGAACAAACTAATACGTCAGTGCCTCGTTAAGTGAACGGTAAATTCATGGACCCAGATAATTTTCAGACAGCTGTTGAGATAGCAACCGTACGAAAACTGTTACTTCAGTACACTAGCAGCTAAAATTAGAACTGGGCTAGTAGCAGGTCTTGTCGCATACCTTTAGCATACCTTGTACAAGACAATGAGAGTTAACCCGCGTGAATTTAAAGCACTGTTTCGTGAAGACAGCGCTGAAATTTATTGCAGCGATTGTGTTGTGTTCAAGCACATAGCTTATTGCTTCCATTTTCTTTTTCAGCCCAGGCAACTCCACCTCACCTGAATCGCTGACTTTTTGCATTGTATCTCTTGCTCAGAAACGTTACTAATAAACATGCGTAGTAGAGCACGTTTCTCAGCCTACCAGTGTCCTGCGGAATGGCCTCAGTGCACTAGGGCGGGATGACTCTCGTACGGAAGGGGATGAAAGGTTAAGATGCGCTGCTGGCGCTTACTGCATACGTGGACAACCGTCAACACACAAAAAAATTGTCAGTACATGAAAAAAAGAGGCTGAAGATGACAACTGTTAGAGCATAACAGACTCCAACAGAAAATACTTGATTTCTATTGGACTCGTACTTGGTTCCTCTTGCGTCTCCCCCCCCCCCCAAAAAAAAAAAGAAAGAAAGAATAGAAGTCGCGCGCTAGTCGAGCGCATAGCAGACTGCAAGGGAGTGGCGTCTCCTCCTCGAGCAACAACAAAACCGTTGTAATGCCAGCTTGATTATTTTTCTTAGGAGCATAGCCTACCAGGTACCAGAGGAGAAAGTGGCGTTCGTGACGCCATTCCAGTTTACTCGGGTGCTATACCAGCTGACATAGCCGCGGGTTAAGTATTTCCCGCGCAGCTCAGACTCACGTGCGGCTCTCAAACACGCGCGCCGAATCGCGTGACAATGACGAGGCAGCCTATGCATGTCCTTACAGCAATATCAGGACCCATCGCGGCGGTACGCTCCCCTCACACGAAGATGGCTGGCAAATCGCTCGCCGTAAAACTGTAATCGTGCGTCCGGCTCGGCCGCTGGAACGTAACAATCGGTCAACATTTCACGTCTGCAGCATGAGAGACCATTTGGTTGCAATGCGCGCCATTTACGTCTGCGGTAACGGAATACCAACGCGACTTTTTTTTTCATTTGGGTTGACACGTGGCGTAACGTCACAAGGGAGCTAAATGTAAGCATGCAGGCCCGTTTCAATGTGACACTGCAACAGCGACTTATAAAATGTGTTGTCCATAATCCATCGAGTTACGAGACTTTTCATCCTGGTCACATCCTTGGCGTCAACTATCGCACTAGTGGTTTCACGTGTTAAGAACACGTGGCTAAGCTAACTTGCTGCTCGTGCAAGATAGTTACTGCTCGCCCCATGTGCAACAAAGCCACAACTCCTTTCACTTAGGAAGGCTCCAAACTGACACGCAAAATTCATTTTTACAGACTCCTCTTAGCAGTGGTTTCTGATCAACCAAAGCTGCAATCGGAACTGTGCCATATAATTGTGCACAGGAAATTACCGTGCCCAGCTGCCGATCAGCGTCGGTGTGATGGCAGCGATCATCTTACGCATCGCAAATTATACAACTGACCAGAGAAGGCGAATTCGCTTTGCTGCAACTATGGTGACAAGCATTTCACGACAAGTCGAAAGTGTTCTGTACTGCCAAAGACTATAAGGCACATCAGGAATTACCGACGTCAACAGAAGCTAGCCCAGCGGCAACAAGACCACGCCCAACTACGGCAAGGTAATTAGAGCGCAGAGCAAGGTAGACCCGAAAAGCCAGGTACACACGACATCTGTCGTCTTAGGCTTCTAGCGCTCGGTCGACGAACTTCCTTCGTATAGCAACGCAAACACAGTCTCGGTTACAATGGTTTACATCTAAAACTAATGTCCCCGACGAGCGATCAATACGTGAGGCAGGATCCCTGATGCGCTAACAAAAGCACTGTCAACTAACCCACCAATAACGCTACCTAAACGTACGCATGTACACCGAAGATATGACAAAGTCCTTCGCGTGCGGCAACAACGCGCAAAAATGCCTCTCAAGACAGATCCCTCGCGCACCATGCGTGTTGAGGAGCATCAGCTGAAGAAAATTGCCGAACAGGTCCCGGTAGTGGGGATGCATCCTTCATCTACTGAGCGTGCAAACTGCTCCCATCAAACAATCTGGACGAGTCTCAGTACAAACGTCGCATCCATCATCCAATACTCCACGTAAACAGCAATTCATGCAGACAACCATGTCATTTTTTTTCCGCCGGGTTCCCCCGGTTTGGCTTCTTCGGTAGAATTGCCGGGGAATTCGGCGGATGAGTGCAGAACTCCAGAGGAGGCAATCAGTCACCGCTATACGCTAGACCAGTTATTTTGCTGCAGGAGTCTGGCACAAAGAGGCCAACTTTGATCGGCCACCAGCTTACTGCACCCTTTCCATACAACATGTGCGTCCCGGATCGGGATCGCTACTTTTACTTCCCATGGCTAAGTGTCAGGGATGCTTCCTGGTTTTTTCTCGGTTGCCTTATACTGCGCTCGACACTTCGGTGTGGTGCACAAGTTTGTCGCAGGACGTAGCAGGGATTAGTCCTTCATTAGATACAAATATACAAGCTCTGGTTATTTTGGTCTATGCGAGAACTGTCAGCACTACCAAACATCGAGTGAAAATGTCGTGGGTGAACACTTCACAAGACTCTACCCACAAGACCGCATAAATATAGGCGGTGATTTTAACGCCAAGCATACCCGTAGTAGAGTCGTGGGTATGATTCAACAGAGACACGTGCTCAGCACTTATGACAACAAATAACAGCTTGACTCTCTATTGCCAATGAATTAACCTTACCGATTTGCTTTGGACAACAGTCCAACAGGACACTTTCCCAGACCTGATTCTTTTGATTCATCTTGCAAACATTCTACGTATCTGAGGTGTAGTTATCATTATCCATAAGCAATGTTTTGGGCCACTGCAAGGGCGCAAACCACTGCAACCCCAATGCTGCTATCGAAAGGAGGAGCTTGTACGTGCCGCAAGATGCTTAGCGGGTACTACACACCAAGAGAAAGGAAAAATCTCGTCAGACAAAATCCGTGTGGCCAAGCAGAATGCCGCAAATAATCTTTCTGTGAAGTTTGATGTTCCGAAGGCGGACTGTCACTTATTGACGCTGTGGAATCGCAGGCTTCGTGCCCTTAAGGCTTATCGCCGCTCCCGTCGTTACGTCGTAAGCGCGTTTCCACTTTATTAACCAAAGACGTGGATTAGCACCGTACCCTCCTTGCTGTTCGTTATTGGCAGCTCCTAAGTAAGTCATTCAAGGACACTCTTCATATGTCTAAGGCATGGTAAAACTTGAAAGCCATACCGGGACGCAAGTCGCCAAATCCGCCAGCGCTAAATATGGCACTGAAGTTGAACGTTTCCCCGAAACGTTCGCATCACAGACGGGAGAGATATTTTTCCCCAGGCAGCACAAGCATCTGCACTACCCGTACACATGCAACTCTGTATGCGAGCACAATGTTCCCTTTACTGAACACGAGCTGGAGGCTTCATTGGATGGGTCTAACCACCGCAGCGCTCCTGATCGGGATAGAGTACGGTACTCCGCTCTTTACAATTAACCTTCCCCAGTCACATAAAATTGCGCTTTTTGCAGAGATTAGCAAGTACTCGGCAACGACCCGTCTACATTGTTCATGTAAGGAGTCCGTGGTGAATCCTATACTGAAGTCAGGCAAGCCATTCCGATACCACATCATCGAAGGCCGACATCTATGACATTGAACATCTTAGAATAGTGAAGCGAATGGCCCTGCCAAGACTGGAATGCTACTTAGAGAAACATAACGTCCTATCTTACACTCAAGTAGGATTTCGTCGGGTTTCTTCACGAAGGATATCCTTATAAGGATACATGCCAACGTTCTCGCAGAGCCCAGCCGGGCCTAGCTTCGAGTTATAGTCAAAGTACACATCCGAAAGCTTTTTTTTTTATTCTATTCCGCGTGCCTCGATACTTGAACGGCTTTTCACTTTGGGTGTAAAACTCTCTGTACGTTTGTTAAAGCATTTGCGGCTGAATGTCCTTTCTCAGTTTTGGTTGGAAATACCGTTGGACACCGGCGATGTAACGTGACGGGCGTTCCTTAAGGCATCATTATTTCACCGGCCATATTCAGTGTTGCTGTGTCAACACTCCCGGTGCTACTGTAGTCAACACCTAGGCTAAAGCAAGCTATATATGCGGATGACGTCACACTCTGGACCTATCCTGGGCCACCTGGAGAGCAGGAGATGGGG
Organism: Dermacentor andersoni; assembly: GCF_023375885.2. Classification (NCBI taxonomy): domain Eukaryota; kingdom Metazoa; phylum Arthropoda; class Arachnida; order Ixodida; family Ixodidae; genus Dermacentor; species Dermacentor andersoni. The sequence continues at coordinate 132,933,375 of NC_092823.1, forward strand.
CTGTAGACAGGTCTTGGCGCAGTCCATGGTTACATTCGCGCATGTAGAACGCAAACCGGAAAAAAAAAGAGTACGTCGCAGTCATTGGCGGTCCGAAACAAAGGGTCGAGGCGTACCGCAACCATATTAATTTTCTTTTGGCTGATTTAGCCATCTACCGCACGGAGACAATACGTATACTCGGCATGCAAATTGACTAGGACGAGGGTGCTATAAATTGGCTTCACAGCAATTCCGTCTGGGTACCACCAAACATCACATCTCCTTTGGTTTACAATACGCGTATGCGGATTCGACGGGTCTCCGTAAAATTGCTCTTGGTCTGTGGTATCGAACGATCATGTATGCTTATCCTTATATGCACAGTGCAAATGCGCAAACTCTTTAGTCGAACGAATTAACCCTAAAACAATGCGCTTGATCACTTGCCTACATCGCTGAATTAGATGCTTGCAGTGGGGCTAATGCCTTGTGAGATTTGGCAGAGCAGCAATTGCAAGTTCAGCGTCTCCCAGGACGACAGCTCACCACCATATCCTGCACACATTCGGCCCTTCAATAAACTACCTCGATCCACTCCTGCATCGGCGTGGGAACTCATTGACTTAGTTCATGGGATGCCTTTAACGAAGAACAGGAGCACAGCCAATAGGTCACACCGTAAATCAGCTCCAAAGCGTTACCTGAACTGTCCAGTAAACTTGCTCTCGACGGGGTTATACAGCTTCACACTGGCGCCGCGCTTTCTGAACAACGTGTTGCTAGAGCATGCTATGACGATCACGCAGCTATCACCACTGCCTCACACGTCTCTACCGATAACACTGTCCTTAACTTTGAGCTCACGGCATTACACCTTGCCGTTACTTGCATAAAATGCACACAACATTAATTTTTTTTGTGCTTACTACGTCTACGCAGCTTCACAAGCAGCTTACACCGCTTGCCGTACCGGTGGGGCGCAATACGCCACACCTAAAGAACAAAAGTCCACAAAGGAACGGCTACTCTATAAAAATTCAATGGCTTCCCACGCGCGAGGAGATCACTGGAAACGAAATGGCACACCCAGCTTTTCTTTGGACACATTTGCCTCAGCCTTTCAAGATACGGCGCCCCCGTGGTAAGCAGCAGCCGCCGCAGAACAACGTCCCCTCCCCTCCCTCGCATCACCCCCGCGCCTCGAGCGCGACAGAAGAGGACGCGCTTCCGCTCCGCTTCCTCCGCTCGCGTACGCGAGATTGAGCCGTGTTCGCCGGCTCACTGACTCATGCACGTACAGCATGGGACACGTGGCGACGATTTCACCGGCCGCCCTTGGACTTTATACGGATCCTCACGGCGGTGCCGACGCCGACTGAAAACGTGTGCCTGCAGTGTCCACAACGTTGCTATTGCAATGAAACCAAATAGTTTCTGCACTGTCGGTTTAGTATCTAACTTTTTGCAAGACAAACTCACCCGCCGTGGTTGCTCAGTGGCTATGGTGTTGGGCTGCTGAGCACGAGATCGCGGAATGGAGTCCCGGCCGCGGCGGCCGTATTTCGATGGGGGCGAAATGCGAAAACACCTGTCTACTTAGGTTTAGGTGCATGTTAAACAATCCCAGATGGTCCGAATTTCCAGAGTCCCCCGGACGGCGTGCCTCGTAATCGGATCGTGGTTCTGGCCCGTTAAAGCCCATAATGTATTTTAAACTTTACCAAGACAAACTTGTGCCCAGAAAGAGAACTGACACATCAATCCACACGATAGCGGTGCTCACGGTCATGTGTCATCGCAATCTGAACTCGCGGGTCACGTCCATTGGCTGTTTTTACACACTGGAAGTTTAAAGAGCGCAAGAAGACGATGACGAATATACACGTACACACGGGACCGGCGTTCCTAAAAACGTGGGTGCCATCGTACTACATTGTAGAATCACAGCCAAATTTCGCGGCAAAGCAACTTTTGAATGCGAGTCATTCCGAACCTCGCTAGGCTTTGTGACCGTGTGTACTGCGGCGTGGTTGTTCTCTAGCAGAATATGCCGACCAATCACAGCGGAGGACAAGCCCAGTGCGCGCCCCTGGGTTCCATGCACCACCACCAGATGGCGTTCGCAACCGCGCATCCAAAATCCTGGAATCGGGGAAACATGGAATCTGGAAAGGAGAACTTGTGCCAATGCTAACGTTCGCAGATGTCATTCTATGTCTAAAATCGAATATCTTGTTGGGGTTGTAAGTTAACCAAAGATCGGCAGGCCGGTTGGCTTTGGGAGCCCACGGTAAATTAAACCACAAATGAGGCAGTGCAGGGTGACATGGCTTGGGCCTCTTGAACACAGAGAAGCACAGAGCAAAATTAGTTTTGAAGAAATGCTTAGGAACATTGATGAAAATAATTGGGCAGCTAAAGTACATAAGTAATCTGTACTTGAAAAGCGTAGACACATAATGGAGGAAGAGGTCAATAAGGTTTGCAACAAAGTACAGGGTGGTTAAAACTGCAAATAGACAACCAGGAGTCGTCGGAAAGAAAGTGAGAGAGTCAGAGACGGTTAAATTGATGAAAAAGAACAATGGAGATTTACAAGAAAAGAAGAAAAATTAGAAGGGAAATATCTGATAACACAAAGGGCAGTGCCTTCTTCTTTGAGTCTCGAGCCGGTTGCCTAATGACAAAACATACCGGAGCAAATATTCGGAACTAGATCAGGCATTTGTATGCTGCAGCAAAAATATAGAGACCACTCAGCACTTCCTAATGGAATGCGAAGGGATTCACCCAGTGGGAAGGGTATGTACCGTACACCTTCCATAAACGCTTCGGTTTAACGTGCACGGCAGCGTCAAGCGGTCAGCAGTCGAGGTAAGCAAGAGACATTTGGAGTAATGGTGGGGAAAAAAACAGGGAAGAGATTGATACTATAGGGTCTCTTTCAGTCATATCTAGCGCGGTACAAGGTAGATATTGAAGGGTAAAAAAATAGCAGTTCCGCCCCAAAGGCGAAGCACCAATTGCGATAGCAAATTAGTAGATAGCTGTACGAATTAAAGATAGTTTTATCGGCCGTATAAACTTGTAATCATTCGCTTACTAAATTAGCAATGATAGAATATGTAAGCGTTACTCAACGAGGACGTAGAAAGCAACAGACACGCAGAGACAGCGCTGTCTTTGTGTCTGCTTCTTTCTACGTCCTTGCTCAGTCGCGCTTACACATTCTACCACGTATTCAAACCAACTAGCCCGTCAAAAATGTTTTAACTAAATTAAACCAGTACGGTGTAATGCGCGCACAGGTAAACATGAACGCCTCTCACAAGATGAGCGCGGAAACTCGCTGTGAAAATTCTGGAGTGAGAAATCTCGGCAGCAGCAAGCGAATTGACCTGAATGTATGTCTCGCTTCAGTGTGAACGAAACGTCGAAAGTACAGCTCATACGAAGCTAAACGGCACTACGCGCACTCTGCAAACATCGCAGATCGCTTCGAAGATGTGGCCCGCCCGAGAACGCACTTTCGCGATGTCGCAGAGCGCTTACGAGACACACGAGCGCCAGCAACGCGTCCCTATGGCGTCCGCCAAAGCGTCTACTACGGCGTCCGCGATTCACCGGAACACTCCGACGGCGACGCTAGAAATGCGCCTGGAGTCTCCATATAATTGCTACCGCAATGAAAGACCATGGAGCCAGGGAAAGCTTAGAGTAAGTTAACCCTTTTGACATGAAAACGTGAAATGCCAATTGAACGAAAGAGCCAGTGTAAGTGACAAGGAAACGCCACCTAAATTCCCATTCAGTGCGACGCCACGTCACGTACACGCCTCGACGGAGCAGAGCGGCCGAAATAGAACACCTGCTACCGGGTCCGGTGTTCCGTGAGGGGAGAGTGCATCGCTGTGACGCCACGTCACCCTCGCTCTCGGTAGCGTGTGTTAAGCTGGAACAGCATGGCGCGTTTTCCATTCGCTAAAACACAATGCCCGGCGAACACCTGCACCACCGCAGATGCGTCAGTACCCGCATGAGCACGGTGGGCGCGCGCCGCGTTTGCCGGGTGTTTCGCCGACCTGTTGCGCCAAGAATGCGCCAATATGAGTATATGGATGGATGGATGTTATGAGCGTCTCCTTTGGAGCGAGGCGGTGGGTTGCACCACCAAGCTGTTGCTATTATGTTGCCTAATGTCCTACCTAGGTTAAACAAGAGAAAAAGAAACACTCTAAACTCCCACGACCGAATTTTCTGATCCCCGATGGCGAACTGCGCTTTTGTACGTCTCCGTTTTCTGTCGTTTCCCTACTTTTCTTCCGCCAATCTTCCAATCGCCTCTTGCTAATCTCTATTGCGGACATGTTTACTTTTCCACTGCTCTCGCTGAACCCAAGGGCTTCAAGGAGGCCATTGGTGCCTAAATCGACCACTGGGCAGATGTCTTCAGATTCTAATAAAACATGCTCCATAGTTTCCCTAGCTTTACCGCAGCAAGCACATGCTTCTTCTTCCTTCTTATATCTCGCTTTATAGGTGCGTGTTCTAAGGCATCCCGATCTCGCTTCGAAAAGATAAGCGGACGGCAGCACCATCCGGTGGCGTTGATGGAACTAAAGTGTGACGTATAGCGTGACTGTGTGGCCCCTTCTAGCCACCATAGCATCACGTGCCACTTGCGCGGCACTCTCATTGACGCACGTTCTACTCCCAACAATGCCACGCAGCTACGCGATTTCCGTGGGCGTGTTCGTCGAAAAGACGCCCGCGCCCCTCAGCCGTGCGTCAATCGCGCTAAAAATCGCGTCATGCGGTTCCAGCTTTACCCGAGCGTTACTTACCCGCTCAAGCTCTCGCCTGCGTTCTTACTTCACCTCGGTAAACGCTATAAAGATATTAGCGTGTAAAGAAATATAATAAATTTGGAAGGTAAAACGTTGGCAGTACAGTGAGTTTCGAGCCTAACCCACGCTCAAAGCCGAGTGTCTTACCCACTGTGCTAAACCAACAGCACGCTTGTGCACTCTGCTTTATGACACCATGCTACTTGGACAGAAATTTCCATTGCCGAGCCCGGCGGGACGAAAGCGGTGACGTCAAAGCTATGGCCAAGCGTCTCAACGCACTCACTTGCCCGCTAGGAGTGCATAACTCGAAGGACCGCTCAGTGGAGTTCAACTATACGTTAGTGCTTTCACGTTCACAACTTATAAGAAGTGCGTAGGTGTCCTCGAATTTTTTTATTTGAAATTTAGAAATAAATTCCAAAATAAACGAAAGTGAAAGTTGTCGAAAAGATAACTTGCCACAGTTGCTAGCCGAATTGACATCTTCATTAGGCAGGCAGCGCACAATAATGATCCATACCACGGGGGTCAACCGCCCGTCTACTTTCTTGTATAATTCTGTATACGCACAGCCCGCCACAAAAGTCGAAAACGCCTAATTTCGGTAACCTTCCGGAAACCGTACACCACAATGTTGTTCGCATACACCAGTCTAGCCTCGAAATGCAGGTACCGTGCTACGCTGTGAGGCTGCGGAGACATTAAGATTTTTCTCAGATTCCATAGTGCGTAAAATTGTGGTCGACCGAACAAGATTTGCAGTTGTAGGAGCACCCCTCAGCTCTGCGCGGCTGATCTGGAAACCCTTTTCAACCATCTGGCTTTTTATGACGCGCTCTGATTCATAACGAATCCATATTAACTAGCCAGTTTCACCAATTGGCGCCTTTGTGTGTAGGTGGGTTAGGTTGCGTACCTACGCGGGTTATGGGCGTGTGCTTGTGCGGTGCGGGTAAAAACAACGTAAATCCTAACCAACGATGACGCGGGTTCAAAGGCTTAGGGATGGGAAAGCGCAAACCGTGCTGTGTGCGAGCTTTATTTCTTTTTTTTTTTTTTGCACAATTGCATTTGTTGCAAAGAGGTTCCGTGACGATGTTTGAAGGCCATTGCGGCTAGAACCCACACGACTGCTCGTACACTGGGTACTTGGGCGATGAGCCGCAGTTCTCGTCGTAGATGAACTCGCAGCAGTCGTTCGGCTCGTCGAGCGTGCCCCTGCGTCGCCACAAGGAGCAGCCGTTGCCTGGAAAGTACGAACCAAATAAGAGCGCGAAATCGAGAGCATCGAGAGTGCACAAGCTTTGCAAATCATTTTGGAATTACTACGCGGGCCGTCTCACAAAAGGCACGACGTGAGTGGACACAGTTTGCTCGAGTCAATATTCACGCGTACCTATTGATAGTAACTTATGCTGTTACTAGTTAGGATGCGCAGTAGTTACAAGAAAAATACATCATCAATAAAAAAATGAAATTGTATAATTGTTACCAGATTTATAGAAATCATTATTACCTTTTCCTACATTTAGTTCGGTACTCTAAGCTTTCTTCATTATCTATTATTGTTAATGTGTTCGAAGTTGCAAGTTGTTAGCGCTATTTTAACACCAAAGCGTTCATTCCAGGCTCCGCCGAAAGTTTTTGGCTGTACTTACGTCAAGCGATCATTATCACGCTAGTTTCTTGGCATCGAGCCAACATGGTGAGCGGAAAATGGGACAGCCGGAGAACGCCACCAGAACGCGTTGCCGTCCGCGCATCATTCCTTTTTTAACCTAGTTAGGACATCGCAGTACAACAGCACGAGCTTGGTGGCACAACCCACCGCCCCGTTCCAAAGGAGACGCTCGTAGCATCCATCCACCCATCCTGCTCTGTTACTCTGTGGACTGCGTCGGCGGGCAGTCGCGACGGGGACCGGCGCACGCGCACTCTGGTGCGACCATGCTAAACACAATACAAAGCGCGATCAGGCATCAAGATGCAAGGCGAGACCGCGCCGCCTTTTCGTCTCAGTCCGTGCGAATGCCTTTGCGTCCGCGGCGGTGCGGGCGCTTGATGCGCATCGCGTTTTCGCTCGCGAAAACGCGCCATATGGGAACGACGCCGTTTCGTCGCGTATGCGGAATCACCGTCGCGTCTTTTACACGCCTGGTAGCCTCCGCAGTGCTGTTAAAACACGCAGCAGCACTGACCTCGTGTGCTTGCTACCACTGTTGTTTCCTCGTTCTTCGAGCGAAAGTGGAATTAACTATAGAAGACTGTGCACATTTATTGACTTGTACTTGCGAATCAGCAACGAAGCTGGCCATTGCTTCTTAGAATACACTTCTTGCTTCAATGTTACGAGGAGGTATTGCTCATAACACTAAAGGAAGAAACCAATTTTTGCCTTACGTTTTGCATTTACTTAGTGCATTTTCATTTAGCGGTTGGCGTTGTGTATTGTGCTTTTGTTTTTGTTTTCAAGCTGTTTAAGCTGTTTATATTTGTTCTAGAAAATATTTTTTGCCTGCTTATTCAATTTTTACTTTAATTTCTGTTGAGAGTCCCGGAGAAATCTCAGATTATGACTCCGTCTTTTGTATATTTATAAAGACCGAAAGTCGGGCTGGATCGTATGGCTTCATGTTCTTACCGCGTGAAGAAAAGCGAGGACAAGTTGGGGGGCACGCAATCCCATGCGACTTAGTGCACGGTTAGTGACAAGTGGGCCATTGTTCTCCTCTTCCGTAAAGGCAGGTACTCTTGAATTTTAAAAAATATATATGTTCAAGTGTTAAAACAACAGAGTAAGATTCCCATTTGCCCGAAGACTTACGTGTAATCCTGTTGTAGCTAACCTCGATATGTCCTATGTTCTCAGAAAAGGCTGCTTTATGTGTTCTTCATAGTCGTGAAATGTAGCATTGTTGCTTAATCGCATGCGTTTAGGCTCCTCGGGGTCTGAAACGTAGGATAATCTGGACAAACAGTTCGACACAAGTGATTCTAATGCCTTGTTCCTTCTCTATTTGCAGGCTGCCTCGTTAGCTAACCATTCCAAAGTGGCAATGCAAGATGTTAATTCCATTGTGAATCGTTAGATCGTCAGCACCCACAGATACAGGACGCACTGACAGGTGAAAGGCAGGTTAGGGAAGGGCGCAACTTACGGACTTCACTGAAATTTACTTAACTGATTTTTATTAGTATATGTGTATAAACTTTTGACGGCACATATATGTACTGCCATATATATACTGACATATACTGCCAGATGATAGAGCACTTGCCTCCTCTTGTCAGACAGTCCTGCCCTACCGTGCATACCTTCCATCAGGTTATGCAGCTCCAGTGAGATTTCCGTTTCGGCCATGGTACTTGGCTCAAGCAAAAGTTCGGCTAATGGTACCAGGAATACAAACAAAAGCACAACTCTGATCTCCAGCACTCAAGCAGCTTTCGCTGCTCTTTCTGTACTAGAAATACAACGAGCATCATCATCTATATTGACACGCGCTAGTAACGCTGGAAGCCGAGGATGAAGAAGTGTGTGTGGTAGCTGCTGCAGAAACGAAGAGTAAACGGCCGTTCGCTTGGAACTGACTGCTTGCCTTTTCCTCTCGCGACAAACTGGTGGAAGCGCAGGGTAAGCATCCGCCCTGTGCCTACTGGCCCTGAACCAGAAGCTACTGACGCCAGTACCTCGGGGACGGCAGAAATCCATCGAAGCAGCCGTCGCCTCCAAGGTCTTCAACCGCAATACAGTCCCCTCGCAAGCTCCGTGAGGAAGATGTCAACAACAACCGCAAGCCAAACCAAGGGGATCCCGAACGCTGCTGTATTATGCATTGCCAACGCGCCTCGCATGCCTAACCCGTTCCACGCCGACGCCTTTGAGGACGCTGAAGACTGGTTGGACCATTTCGACCAGGTCGCCACCTTTAATGACTGGACGATCCCCGTAAGTGGAAGAACGTCTACTCTTCCCTTTTAGACGCGGCAAGAGTGTGGTACGAGAACCATGAAGCTTCATTTACCACCTGGCAGGAGTTTTACCGACTGCTTCGCGACGCCTTCAGCATCCCCGAAAGGAAAGAAAGAGTCGAACAGGCACTGTCTTCGAGGTTCCAAATGCCGAACCAAACCGTCGCCATGTTCATCGAAAACATGACGCGATTGTTCCGTCGGGCATCGGGTCGACCCACTAATGCCAGAAGACAACAAGGTGCTTCTGTTAAACAGCTTTCCGTGGGCCTCGTGCGCAAACCTCCTACAGCAGTGTCTCAGTTCGTTCGTGAGGCAACAGTCATGGAAAGCATGCTTCGGTAGCGGCTCTCGCAGTATGAACGCCAGACCACCATGACTGCTGTACGCTTTCTTGTACCTGACTGATGACAGGCAGTCCCTTACCGAACTAATACAGCAGATTGTCCGAACTGCAGCAGTCTTATGCAACGGCTCCGGCACCTTCCGAGTGCCTCGGCTCTTACGGACGACACTCGGGAGAAAATCGGCGAGGTGGTTCATCCCTCGCCACCAACACGTGCAGAACCCCCCCCCCCCCCCTTCTCGCACGCGGATGCTCTTCGGGTTTCTGCGCCGTCGACGGGCCGTTTCTCCCAGCCACCTGCTGGGATTCGACGCTTCCCAAGTCCAATCCACCACACGAATCTGCCAGCAGCCTTTCATCCTGGTCCGGGCAAGTCTACAGTATGGCACGCTCCCGACAACAGTCCGTTGGCTTACCACGGTGGGGAGGCTGGTTACTTGTATCGCGACTGCCAGTACCGACGAATTGGTCTGCGGGGATACCACCCGGACGCCCGTTGGCCGCGTTATGGCGAAAGCCCACACGAAATCGAAGAATACTTGGAAAGTAACCGGCTTCCTCCTGCCCCGCAGCGAAGACAGTCACGGTCGCAATCACCTCCTCGGCACGCGTCACCAAACCGCGCTCAACCCGCCTTTGATTCCGCTGGAGTCAGCGGTGGAAGCCCGCGCCGGGGAAACTGAAAACGGCAATCCGAGGGTGAGGCCGCTGTCATGCGAACCGCCGACGCCACCCCCTCGCGGTGTACCAGTGACGCCTTCAATCGAAACTGCCAAAAGAACTTCCACTGCTATTACTGTTTCCGTCGATGGTTATCCGGCAACTGCACTTGTCGATGCGGCAGCTGATTACTCGGTTATGAGTGCCTCACTGGCCACTCGGCTAGTGGGACGGCCCACATCTGATTACGGCTGGAGGACACCTCGTGCCACCCATTGGACGATGCACCACCAAAGTTTCACTTTGTACTTCGACTTTCGTAGCGTCTTTGCTTGTGCTGCCAAAGTGTTATCGGCTGGTTATATTGGGCATGGATTTTCTCCGGGAATATCGGGCGATCATTAACCTGCGTGACTTCTTCGTGACTTTTCTATGTTTCTTCGAATTCGAGTGTGGAGGATGAACATCTCGTGGCTTTACGCGTGGTCGATTACTGCACGACGTTACCGCCTCGAAGTATCATCTTCGTCCTCGTTGAATGCCCCAAGACCAACTAAGAATAGGCATCGCCGTAACCTCACCATTTTGCTGGATCGAGAAGTCGGCGTCGCACGAGGTGTCGTAGGGCTCCAAAGTAGGCAAACCACGATCCTAGTTGCCAACTTCAGTGGTGACTACAAGCACATTGCGAGGCATACCACCATGGCCTCCTTTTAAACAGCGACCGAGTCCAACGCCTGTGCTTCGGTCACGACAATCTCGATTCCGGAACCCAGTGATGTCGACGTGACCGCTGACATCAACGCCAATCCACAGCTAGAACAACCCGAAAAGGAGAGGCTCCTTACTCTACTATCATCATTTAGCGACGGTTTCGCCACCACGTCGAAGGTCAAGCAGACTCCTTTAACCAAACACAGAATCATCACTGAACCGACCACCCAACCTGTTCGCCAAACGCCTACCGCGTGTCGCAGAGAGAACAGCGTGCTATTCATCATTAAGTTAAACAAATGCTAGATGATGTCATTCAACCATCCACAAGTCCTTTGGCTTCACCCGTTGTACTAGTTAAGAAGAAAGACTCTTCACTACGATTCTGTGTCAATTATCGCAAACTGAACAAGATCAAAAAAAAGGACGTTTACCCCCTTCCTCGGATTAATGACTCTTTGGATCGCCTGCTCCGTGCCCGTTACTTTTTTTCAATATATCTGCGTAGTGGGTACTGGAAGACTGAAGTTGACGAACGGGACCAGGAAAGAACGGCGTTTATAACACCTGATAGTCTCTATGAATTTAAGGTCTTCCCTTTTGGACTGTTTTCCGCTTGGACTACATTTCAACACCTGATGGACACAGTTTTATCTGACCTCAAGTGGCACTCGTGTTTAGCCTACTTGGACGATGTAGTTGCTTTTTCCACCACGCTTGAGCAACATATCGAGCTGCTTGAGGCGGTTCTTCAAGCCATCCGCACCGCCGGCCTGTCTATGAAGCCCGAAAAATGTCACTTTGGATATGAGCTTAAATTTCTAGGTCATATTGTCAGCAGCACTGGTGTACGCCCTGACCCTGAAAAAGCCATGGCAGTTGCTCTGTTCCCGATACTGAAGAGAAAGCACGATGCCCGCCAATTTTTAGGGCTTTGTGCGTATTATACCGCCGTTTTGTGGCCAGTTTTTGTGAGACTGCCGAACGTTTTCAAGAACTCATCAAAAATGACATCACATTTGTTTGGGGCCCGGCACAATCCGACGCCTTCCACGACCTTCAGCGACGTCTACAGACACCACCGATCCTTGGTCACTTTGACACAGAGGCCGACACAGAAGTGCATACTGATGCTAGTAACGTTGGTCTCGGAGCGACGCTCGTACAATTTCAAGCTGGTGTTGGACGCGTTATTGCCTATGCCAGCCGGGCGTTGTCTGCTGCTGAATAAAAACAACTCAAACTGAAAAGCAGAGAAAAGACGGGGAATCCGGGAGATGGCAATTCAAGGCGATGAGCAAAACGTGAACAAGGTGAATGCAGGAGCCAACGTTTCGACAAGTGGACTTGTCTTCTTCAAGGCGACATATGCTTTCCTCGCCACAGTATATATAGAGGTGGGGTTATTCTAAAGGGGAGGGGGTGTGAGGCGGGAGGGCGCGAAAACGAGGGAAAGTGTGTTAGCGTGTCGAATTAGTAAAGGAACGCTGTGTACAAGGTCAAAGCCAGGACCCTCACCCTAGTCTGTCAACCCACGCGCGTTAGCCGGCGTGTCAAGGGCGTCTGACACGCCAGCTGACGAAAAAAAAAATAAATAAATAAAAGAAAGAAAGAAAAAGAAAAAGAAGGGAAGAAAAAGGAAAGGGGGGGGGGATACGCCAAGAAATCAAACTAAGTGTTGTTGCCTATAGCTTGAGGTTTAGCATAGCGAATAGATTCTAAAGCTCCCTTTGAAACGTTTATGCCTATTGGTTGCAATGTCTTGAACTTATGGATAAGGTATGATTCTCTGTATTTTCTTTCTCGTTCAGAACGGAAATTTGACTGTAAGATGTAGAGTTTAAGTTCATCAAAGTTATGACCTGGTTGGTTGAAATGCTCGGCGACGGCTTTGGGAAGCTTTTTAGCTGTGTCCGCGCGATGTCCGTTTAATCTGACGTTCATTGATTGTCCTGTTTCACCGATATATTGTTTCTTACAGAAGGAACATTCAAGCATATAAATCACATCCGAACTTGTGCAAGTGAAGCTGAATTTGACTTCATGTGTATAATTATTTGCGGTGCTTTTAATTTTAATGTCACTTTGAAGGTGCCTGCAGGTTTTGCATCTAGGGCGACAACATGCTTTTATTACGGGGGAATGCTGCTGGCTGACTTTTGCGTGCACTAACATGTCTTTAAAGTTCTTGTTTCGGCGATAGGTAACCCTGGGTACATCCGGGAACGCTTTTCGCAGACGCTCGTTACTTGATAATATTGGGTGGTATTTTCTTAGGATGTTGTTTATGTTTGGGAGTGCATTAGAATATTTTGTTATAAAGGCCGGCGGTCTGTCAGATTCTAATGTGGGCTGTCTCTTCGCCAATTCCGACTGTCTCTCCAATCTTGACGCGGTATCATAAGCTCTATCGAGAGCAACTTGGGGATAGTTCCTTTCTGCTAGCGTTGATCTAAGGTCATTTAGGTGGTGGATATAATCGTGGTCTTCACTGCAGATTCTTCTTATACGTTTCGCTTGTCCGACAAAAATTCCTTGCTTGCAATGTCGTGGGTGATGACTGTTGTAGTCTAAATATTGCTGGCTGTAAGTAGGCTTCCGGTAAAGTGTCGTTCTCAGTTTTCCGTTTTCTATGTAGACCGTCGTGTCCAGGAAGTTGACCTGACTAGGAGAGTGGTGAGCAGTAAATTTAATACTCGGGTGAAAGCGATTGAAATGGCTAATTAAGTCGGTTAAGGCGCTTGTGCCGTGTTCCCATATTATGAATATGTCGTCAATGTAACAAAGATAGGTGTGGGGTTTTAAAGGGTAGGATTTCAGCAGGTCTGCTTCAAGCTGTCCCATGAAAATGTTCGCATACGTGGGAGCGAATGGCGTACCCATGCTAGTGCCGAAAATTTGCAGGTAGTGTGTAGAATCGAATTCGAAGTAGTTGAGCGTGAGAACTAACCTAAGGAGCGATAAGTAAACTTCAGGAGCGTGCGCTTGGGGATTGATTGCGAGGGATCTAGAAACGGCTTCAATTCCTTCACTCATGGGAATGTTGGTGTAAAGGGCAGAAACATCCAAAGTGACTAGAATAGCGCGGTCGGAAAGGATTTGGTTGGCGTTGATGCCGTCGATAATTCGCAGGAAGTGCGGCGTGTCTTGAACGAAAGATGGGAGGGTAGTGGGTATGTTTGACAGGTGGTGATTTAAGAATTTAGATAGTGACTCAGTAGGTGTGTTGTTATTAGACACAATAGGCCGACCTGGGATTTCTGCTGTAAATATTTCTTCGACCGGAACTTTATGTATTTTAGGAAGAAGATAAAAACGGCCTGCTGTTTTGTTTTTGGGCATCATGAAGCGATATTCGGATTGCGTGATTAGTTCCCTGGACCGGAGCTCCGCTATTGTGCCTAACACAATATTGCTGTAATCTGAGGTTGGGTTAGAGTCAAGTTTTCTGTAATGGGTGTGGTTGTTCAGTTGTTTAGAGGCCTCATTCTTGTACTTTTCTATAGGCCAGATTACGATACTGCCGCCTTTGTCTGCTGGTTTTATTACAATATCATTCCTTTTCGCAAGTTCTTTAAGGACTTGGTGTTGAGCGGGGGTCAAATTTTTGCGTTTCCGGCAATGCCGCGTTGACTCTAGAATTTCCTTTGATATCAGTCAATCAATCCCCAAGCGCACGCTCCTGAAGTTTACTTATCGCTCCTTAGGTTAGTTCTCACGCTCAACTACTTCGAATTCGATTCTACACACTACCTGCAAATTTTCGGCACTAGCATGGGTACGCCATTCGCTCCCACGTATGCGAACATTTTCATGGGACAGCTTGAAGCAGACCTGCTGAAATCCTACCCTTTAAAACCCCACACCTATCTTCGTTACATTGACGACATATTCATAATATGGGAACACGGCACAAGCGCCTTAACCGACTTAATTAGCCATTTCAATCGCTTTCACCCGAGTATTAAATTTACTGCTCACCACTCTCCTAGTCAGGTCAACTTCCTGGACACGACGGTCTACATAGAAAACGGAAAACTGAGAACGACACTTTACCGGAAGCCTACTTACAGCCAGCAATATTTAGACTACAACAGTCATCACCCACGACATTGCAAGCAAGGAATTTTTGTCGGACAAGCGAAACGTATAAGAAGAATCTGCAGTGAAGACCACGATTATATCCACCACCTAAATGACCTTAGATCAACGCTAGCAGAAAGGAACTATCCCCAAGTTGCTCTCGATAGAGCTTATGATACCGCGTCAAGATTGGAGAGACAGTCGGAATTGGCGAAGAGACAGCCCACATTAGAATCTGACAGACCGCCGGCCTTTATAACAAAATATTCTAATGCACTCCCAAACATAAACAACATCCTAAGAAAATACCACCCAATATTATCAAGTAACGAGCGTCTGCGAAAAGCGTTCCCGGATGTACCCAGGGTTACCTATCGCCGAAACAAGAACTTTAAAGACATGTTAGTGCACGCAAAAGTCAGCCAGCAGCATTCCCCCGTAATAAAAGCATGTTGTCGCCCTAGATGCAAAACCTGCAGGCACCTTCAAAGTGACATTAAAATTAAAAGCACCGCAAATAATTATACACATGAAGTCAAATTCAGCTTCACTTGCACAAGTTCGGATGTGATTTATATGCTTGAATGTTCCTTCTGTAAGA
Source organism: Dermacentor andersoni (assembly GCF_023375885.2). NCBI lineage: Eukaryota > Metazoa > Arthropoda > Arachnida > Ixodida > Ixodidae > Dermacentor > Dermacentor andersoni. The sequence goes on from NC_092823.1 coordinate 132,948,583, forward strand.
AACAATATATCGGTGAAACAGGACAATCAATGAACGTCAGATTAAACGGACATCGCGCGGACACAGCTAAAAAGCTTCCCAAAGCCGTCGCCGAGCATTTCAACCAACCAGGTCATAACTTTGATGAACTTAAACTCTACATCTTACAGTCAAATTTCCGTTCTGAACGAGAAAGAAAATACAGAGAATCATACCTTATCCATAAGTTCAAGACATTGCAACCAATAGGCATAAACGTTTCAAAGGGAGCTTTAGAATCTATTCGCTATGCTAAACCTCAAGCTATAGGCAACAACACTTAGTTTGATTTCTTGGCGTATCCCCCCCCCCTTTTCCTTTTTCTTCCCTTCTTTTTCTTTTTCTTTCTTTCTTTTTTTTATTTATTTATTTTTTTTTCGTCAGCTGGCGTGTCAGACGCCCTTGACACGCCGGCTAACGCGCGTGGGTTGACAGACTAGGGTGAGGGTCCTGGCTTTGACCTTGCACACAGCGTTCCTTTACTAATTCGACACGCTAACACACTTTCCCTCGTTTTCGCGCCCTCCCGCCTCACACCCCCTCCCCTCTAGAATAACCCCACCTCTATGTATACTGTGGCGAGGAAAGCATATGTCGCCTTGAAGAAGACAAGTCCACTTGTCGAAACGTTGGCTCCTGCATTCACCTTGTTCACGTTTTGCTCATCGCCTCAAACTGAAAAGGAATGTCTGGCAGTCGTGTGGACTATCCAGATGTTCCGGCCATACTTGTACGGACGCCCCTTCCGTGTCGTCAGCGACCAGCACTCTCTCTGCTAGCTGGAAAATCTCAAGGATCCTTCAGGCTGCCTCGCAAGATGGAGCCTTCGGTTGCAGAAATTTGACGGGACCATCGTCTTTAATTCTGGCCAGAAACACACGGACGCCGATTGTCTCTTCCGCGCCTCCGTCAAACCCGCACCACTAGATACTGACGACGACTGTGGTTTTCTTTGTACTCTTCCGTCTTTAAACCTCGCTCAACGGCGCCGCCAAAATTCCGAGCTCCAACCCTTGATTGAACACCTGGAAGGAAGCCGCCAACAACCCGCACGGCAGTTCGCGCGTCACTTCTCTTTCTGCCTATGCGGCGACATCCTATACAAGCGGAACTTTCTCCCTACGGCAACCGTGTTCCTGCTCGTTGTTCGCGACGACGTTCTACGTGCATGCCACGACAAACCAACGTCCGAGCATCTTGGTTTCACGCGTACTCTGGCAAGAATCAAGCAGAAGTACTACTAGCGAAAACGCACAAAAACCGTGAAGAAGTACGTCAGAAGTTGTCGAAATAGTCAGCGTCGCACCGTTCCACCAATGAAACCAGCTGGTCTGCTTCAGCCTGTACGACCTCCTTGCTCACCTTTTGAACAAGTCGGAATGGATTTACTTGGCCTGTTTCCCAAGTCTTCGGCTGATAACCGCTGGATCGATCGTTGTCGCCACAGATTACTTCACTCGATACTGCGAAACACACGCCGTTTATCGAGCTACTGCTTCAGATGTAGCCAAGTTCTTTGTCAAAAATATCGCCCTTCGACATGGTGCTCCCGCTGTCGTCATCACAGACCGTGGTACAGCCTTCACCGCACAGTTGGTCCGAGATATTCTGCGGCTGAGTGGAACAACGCACCGTGGGGCAACTGCGTATCATCCGCAGACTAACGGGTTAACTGAGCGTCTCAACAGAACGATTGCAGATACGCTTTCTATGTATGTCGCCATGGTTCATAAAAATTGGGACGAACTGCTCCCCTATGTGACATTCGCGTATAACACTGCGCTTCAATAAACCACCGGGCTTCCTCCTTTTCGTCTTGTCTACAGACGCGACGTCACCACTATGTTCGACGTGATGCTCCTACCAACTTCGTCTCAACCTACCACACCAGATACAGACGCTTTTGTTCTGCGTGCCGAAGCAGAGCGGCACCTTGCACGGCAACGAATTTTATCTCGACAAAGTCAAGATGCTTGTGGGTACAACATACGCCATCGAGACGTCAGGTACAACCCGGGAGATCTCGTATGGGTTTGGACCCCTATATGCCAACGAGGCCGCTCATAAAAATTATTGCGCCGATACTTTGGACCCTACATAGTTTTGCATCGTCTAAGTCCTGTCAACTACCAAGTTATTCCAGCCGAAACATCGCACCACTCCCGTGGACCACATTCCTCTGACGTTGTTCACGTTACCAGGTTGAAGTCCAACCACTCGCACTGACTCCCATTCACATACTTCATGGTGCGGCCCCTGTCTTCACGTCCGTTGTCTTTCTCAGTTCTTTTATTTTCTTTTTGTGGCATTTATCATGTCCCCAACTTCTTCTTGGCCTAACTTTCGTCTAGTCGCATCAAGAAGTCGTCCCTCTTCTTTTCCATTTTTGGGGAGGGAGGGGTAATGGCACGCGCAAGTAACGCTGGAAGCCGAGGATAAAGAAGAGTGTGTGGTAGCTGCTGCAGAAACGAACAGTAAAAGGCCGTTCGCTTGGAACTGACTGCTTGCTTTTCCTCTCGCGACAATATACTGACGCTTCAACCACGGTGAATGGGTCTGCAGGATAAGTTATCTTTCCTGCAAGAACATTCACCATAAAGATTCGACTATCGCACCAGACTAAACCGACTGCCGCGGAACTGGCTTCCATTCGTTGTGTACTTCGCGTAATTTTTGATGAACTGCCCAAAAAATGGAGCGTGTCCAGTGACTCCAAGGCTGCTGTTCATTGTTTGGTTTCTGCCTTATGCCGTGGGCACCACAAACATTTAGCTCTAGAAATCAGACTGCTGCTTCACCACCTCGTCGAGCAAGGACACATCATGTTACTGTGGATTCGAAGCCACTGCGGCATAATGGGCAATGAACATGCCGATGCAGCAGCACGATCTGCATATTAGGAGAGCTTCCAAGACTCCATTCCATTCTGTAGAACAGACGCAGCAATGAAAATTCGTGTGCTTGGAAATGAAGCAATAAGATCTTTATGGAACACACCAAGCTTGAAGCACACGTTTATACAGACTGGACCCGTCCCTTCGCCTTCGACCCCCATCTGGACTCTCTCGACTCGAGACAGCAATACTTTGCCGACTGTGGCTTGGTGTCGCTTTCACAAGATCTTTCGCCTTCCGAGTCGGTATGGACGACAGCGCGGCTTGCAGTCACTGCGACGGCGAGGAGACCATAGAACACGTACTTTGCCACTGTCCTCGATACAGCGCGCACCGGCTGTCACTAGTGGCCGTGTTGGCACGCCTTGATGACAGGCCACTTTCAGAACAGACGGTCTTGGAAGGCCCACATGAACTTTCGTCGCACCGTGTGACGTGCCGTTGTGGCCATCGGTTTATATGGTTTCCGGAGTGGCGTAAGGCACATCCAGACACGGTGGAGACCAGGAAAGGACTGCCAAGCCCGACTTTTTTATTACTCGAGCATCCCTCCCGAGCACATGCTCGGTGCCGAACATTGTCTTTTCGCGCCAAGGCGCAAGATTCGTACGCACCAAGCGTCGTCTGCTATCGCTCGGGACATGCCCAGGTTTTGAGACAACTCGTCCTGACTCCATACAACGCTAAATACACAACACGTAACATTCGCAATAGTAAAACAGAAACTATTTACAAAGGTAAGCATTGTCGTCCCATGTTCAAAGATGGAAAGTAAATACCATCACTGGCACTATACTGCACCACACACTGCACTCCATCGACACTGCGTCTGGCACATTTAGAGCTTAGTCCGAAGCACAACGTTGTTCCGTCTCTGCAATTGGCAAACTGCAGCGGTGGCGTACAGGTGGAGCATCCGCCTCGCGTGCAAGAGGACCGTGGCTCGAATGCCGGTTCCGTGCAATTTTCCACCGGATTAAAAAAAATCGCGTGTTGATAAAATTGCATAACAGGCCTGGAGTGCGGCCTCATCCAGGTGACCAGAACCAGTAACGCACACCCTCACGAAAGCAGGATTGGCCACAACCTCCTACATGAATACAACAAACCCTCGCCCTCAGTCCCCATCAGCTGCGAAGCAACTGACCAACTGCGGTGGTCAGACCTGTGACGCAGCAGAGGTTGCTAAGGATCTCTGGGTCCGGACAGGCGGCCATTAGAATCTGAACCTGGCAACGTTTCAAGCTAGAACGTTATCCTGTGAGGCAAATCTAGCAGTGCTATTGGGAGAATTAGCGGGCACTAAATGGGATATAATAGAGCTCAGCGAGGTTAGGAGGACAAAAGCATACACAGTGCTAAAAAGCGGGCACGCCCTGTACTACCGGGGCTTTGCGGAGAGACGAGAATTAGGAGTCGGATTGTTGATTAATAAGGATATAGCTGGTAACATAGAGGAATACAATAGCATTACCGAGACGGTGGCAGTCTTGTTGTGAAACTTAAGAGGTACACATTGAAGGTCGTACAGGTCTACCCCCTAGATCCAGTCATGATGAGCAGGAAGTCGAAAGTTTATATGAAGACTTGGTATCGGCGATGGGCAAAGTCAAAACAAAATACATTGTACTGATGGACTGCCTCAATGCCAGGGTAGGCAAGAAGCAGGCTGTAGACAAGTCAGTGGGGGAATATGGCATAGGCTCTAGGAATAGCAGGGGAGAGTTATTAGTAGAGTTTGCAGATCGGAATAATATGCGGATAATGAATACCTTCTTCCACAAGCGGGATAGCCGAAAGTGGACGTAGAGGAGCCCGAATGGCGAGACTAGAAATGAAATAGACCTCATACTCTGCGCTAACCCTGGCATCATAGAAGATGTAGACGTGCTCGGCAAGGTGCGCTGCACTGACCATAGCATGGTAAGAACTCGAATTAGCCCGGACTTGAGGAGGGAACGGAAGAAACTGGTACTGAAGAAGCCGATCAATGAGTTAGCCGTAAGAGGGAAAATAGAGGAGTTCCGGATCAAGCTACAGAGCAGATATTCGGCTTTAACTCAGGAAGAGGACCTTAGTGTTGAAGCAATGAATGACAATCTTATGGGCATCATTAAGGAATGTGCAATAGAAGTCGGTGGTAACCTCGTTAGACATGATACCAGTAAGCTATCGCAGGAGACGAAAGATCTGATTAAGAAACGCCAATGTATGAAAGCATCTAACCCTACAGATAGAATAGAACAAGCATAAGACAGCTGACATAAGGAAGTATAATATGGGTAGAACTGAACATGCTCTCAGGAACGGAGGAAGCCTAAAAGCAGTGAAGAATAAAATAGGAATAGGCAAGAATCAGATGTATGCGTTAAGAGACAAAGCCGGCAATATTATTGTTAATATGGATGAGATAGTTCAAGTGGCTGAGGAGTTCTATATAGATTTATACAGTACCAGTGGCAACCACGACCATAATGGAACAGAGAATAGCCTAGAGGAACTTGACATCCCACAAGTAACGCCGGAAGAAGTAAATAAAGCCTTGGGAACTATGCATAGGCGCAAGGTATCTGGAGAGGATCAGGTAACAGCAGATTTGTTGAAGGATGGTGTGTAGATTGTTCTAGAAAAACTGGCCACCCTGTATACGCAATGCCTACTTACTGTCCATTGCCTACAAAGTATTTACCAAGGTAATTGCAAATAGAATCAGGAACACCTTAGACTTCCGTCAACCAAAGGACCAGGCAGGATTCCGTAAAGGCTATTCAACAATAGACCATATTAACACTATCAATCAGGTGCTAAGGGAATGTGCGGAATATAACCAACCCTTATATATAGCTTTCATTGATTACGAGAAAGTGTTTGATTCAGTCCAAACCTCAGCAATCATGGAGGCATTACGGAATCAGGGTCTAGACGAGCCGTATGTAAAAATACTGAGATTTCTACAGTGGCTCCACATGCAACGTAGTCCTCCATAAAGAAAGCAACAAAATCCCAATAAAGAAAGGCGTCAGGCAGGGATATACGATCGCTCTAATGCTATTCACAGCGTGTTTACAGGAGGTATTCAGAGACCTGGAGTGGGAAGAATTGGGGATAAAAGTTGATAGAGAATACGTTAGCAACTTGCGATTCGCTGATGATATGGCCTTGCTTAGTAACTCAGGAGACCAATTGCAATGCATGCTCACTGACCTGGAGAGGCAAAGCAGAAGGGTGGGTCTATAAATTAATCTGCAGAAACCTAAAGTGATGTTTAATAGTCTCGGAAGAGAACAGCAGTTTACGATAGATAGCGAGGCACTGGAAGTGGTAAGGGAATACATCTACTTAGGGCCGGTAGTGACGACGGATACGGATCATGAGATTGAAATAATCAGAAGAATAAGAATGGGCTGGGGTGCGTTTGACAGGCATTCTCATACCATGAACAACAGGTTGCCATTATCCCTCAAGAGAAAAGTGTATAAAAGCTGTGTCATACCAGTACTCACCTACGGGGCAGAAACCTGGAAGCTTACGAAAAGGGTTCTACTTAAATTGAGGACGACGCAACCAGCTATGGAAAGAAGAATAAAGGTGTAACGTTAAGGGATAAGAAAAGAGCAGATTGGTTGAGGGAGCAAACGCGAGTTAGACATATTAGTTGAAATCAAGAAAAAGAAATGGCCATGGGCAGGACTTGTAATGAGGAGGGAAGATAACCGATGGTCATTAAAGGTTACGGACTGGATTCCGAAAGAAGGGAAACGTAGCAGGGGGCGGCAGAAAGTTACGTGGGCGGATGAGATTAAGAAGTTTCCAGGGACAACATGGCCACAATTAGCACACGACCCGGGTAGTTGAAGTATGGGAGAGGCCTTTGCCCTGCAGTGGGCGTAGGCCAGGCTGATGATGATGATGATGAGGGCTCAATTTCTCCACATGGGCAATGTCCGTTCCCATGTTATCGGTGAGTTCGATCTCGTAGTTTACGGGAGACTGTTCACTATCTTCTGGGGCCCTTATACCACGTGGTCGATTTAACACCAAGCGCTGGAGCTTTAAGAAGCACTACTTGTCCTCTTTCGAACACAACGACTTTGCGGTACTTGTAGAAGTAGTCCTGTTTTTCTTGCGCCAGTCCGATCTATGCGGCCGCAAGCTCTCTAGCTTTTTGCAGTCTTTCGCTCACTACCGCGCCATAACTGGGCCCTTCTTTCAGTTCAAGTTCGCGTCGGCGATAAACAACGTCTAGTGCCAGCGCTGGATCCCTACCATAGACTAAGAAGAATGGAGTTAGGCGAACTGTGTACGTGGTGTTGTAACAAAATACAACATATGGGAGTACCTTGGCCGACTTTTCTCCTCCAGCATGGCAATCATCTGCTTGATTGTCATGGCCCTTTCGCACAAACCATTCGCTGCAGGATGAGATGCGGTAGTGGAAGCATGTGTGGTGCCGCGATGCTTGAGGTAAGCTTCAGTAGAATGCGCCATCATTTGAGTACCGCGATCTGTAATAATCATGGGTGGGCGTCCGTGCTTCAAGACGATTCTACGCTCAGTGAACGTTCTAACTGTCGTAGCTTCTATATTCCTCAAGGAGTTTGCCTCAACAAACTTTGTGAGGTAGTCAATGGCTACAATAATATATTTATATCGTCTAGAACTCTTTAAGGGTCCTGTTATGTACATTCCAACTGTATGGAGAGGGCTTTGCACATCTATTGGTTGCTGTAATTCATAATGCCCCGATGTGGACATCTCCATCCTCTGACAAATGTCATAGTGGCTCACATACTGTTTAACATCCGCATAGAGCTTTGGCCAGTAGTATGTGGACCTGAGAGATGCCCATGTGGCCACTGTACCTTCCCTCATGCATTTTTCCAAGTGCCTAAGCCTGTCGCTGAGAAGGAACGCAGAGGAGAAATCGACTGCTGACCGTAGCTTGATCTCTCCTATACAACACCTCATTCTGCATCAAAAACTTCTTTTGGGCCCGTTTCTGTTACTTCTTCGTGCCCAACGCACCATTCCAGGACTTTAGAGCAAAATGCGTCCTGACGCTGTTCGTCACTCATGTTGCCACAGTATCGCGAAGATCGATGGGATACTGTAAGGATTTCGCTTTTCTCTGGAACAATGAGAGGTATCCTTGAGAGACAAACCGGTGCGTTGCGCAGGATTCCTGATTTGCAGGTGACGTCAAAGTCGAATTCCTGTAAAACCAGCGACCAGCGAAGAAGACGTTGGTTACCTTCCTTGTAGCGCAAAATCTAGTAAAGGGCGTGGTGGTCACTGACCATTCGGAATTTCCGGCCTATCAAGTACGGTGGCAACTGCTCTAATGCCCATTTCACGGCAAAAGCTTCCAGTTCTGTCGAAGAGTAAACTCTGCACCTTTAAGTGTCCTGCTCAGGTATAACGCATGGCGATATCGTCTCTTTTCATCATCTTGCAGCAGCAGACCTCCTACGCCGAGACGAGATGCATCAGTGTGCACTTGCACACCAAATTCTGGTGTCTCCGAGAACAGCTTAAGGACAGGCGGCTGACAAAAAGAGCACTTTAATGTGTCAAATAATGCCACTTGCTTATCCTCTTCCCAGGAAAAAGCAGAATTCTTCTTTAGGAGGGATCGTACAAGTGCAGCGATAACACTGTAATTAGGCATAAACTTCCTCAAGTATGACGTAAGCCCAGTGAATGACTGGAGTTCCTGCATGGTTCGAGGAGGCCGGAACATCTGAACAGACGCCAGTTTCGATGGGTGAGGACTTACCCCATCTTTTGTGGCAACATGCCCAAGGTAATTAAGAGCAGTGCAAAAGAAGAAACACTCCTGGGGTTTAAACTTCAAAGCTGCTTTCTGAAACTTTGAAAAGATTTCCCTCTGGTGCGAAACGTGGACTTCAAACGTCCGACTGAACACTATGCAATCATCCAAGCAGATGAAGGCATTATCGTACTTAATTCCTTCAATGATTGTATCCACGGCTCATTGACAAGTGAAAGGAGCGCCTTTAAGGCCAGATAACATCCCTAGGAATTCATAGAGTCCACAAGGTGTCACAAAAGCCGCCTCCTGTATGTCTTCGGGATGCATGGCTATCTGACAAAAACCAGATGCCATGTCCATGACAGAAAAGTACCGTATTTTCGCGATTCTAAGCGCCCCCCGATTCTAAGCAACCCCCTCTATTTTCGCGAGAAAACTGGGAAAAAGGTTTGCATGCAAATCTAAGCAACCCCCGATTTGTTAGGAAGAGCGTGTAGCCAAGGCCGCCAAGCGCGCTTGCTCACTCTGTCATCGAGCCGGAGCCGTCGTAGTCCTGAGGTGGCACGGCGTCCACGGCTCGAGTACGCCGTACAGCAGGACTGTGCGACGAACTCGAGCGACAGTGCACTGAGCATCCGAAACAAGCGGTGGGTTCACTGTCTGCACCAATTTTTCTTTTGAATGTTTGCAAAAGAAAATGTTATTTCTCGCACCCGTATCGTCGTGATGTTGCAGCGAAAAGAGGCAGGGGGGGAGGGGGGGGTCATTCTAGATTTTTCGAATCTAAGCACCCCCCTCACTTTGGACATCGCGATCGTGAAAAAAAGGGGGTGCTTAGAATCGACTAAATACAGTATTTGCTCCCGGTGAGCGCCTGCAGGGCATCTTCAATCCTTGCAAATGGGCAAGCAATATCTTCAGTCACTGCGTTGAGCCGTAGATAATCGACGCACATGCGTGTTGTCCGTCTTTCTTCGCTACTAGGATCATCGGCGAAGCCCAAGGACTCCGAGAAGGCCGGGTTATGTTTGCATCCATGAGATCCTTGATCAGGCTCTTGACGAGGCCACACTGCGCAGGAGACAACCTGCGAGGTCGTTGGGAGATAAGCTTTCCATCCCCAGTCGGAATGCAATGTTGCTCAACTTTGCAGGAGCCTAGATCCGTACTTGATTGTGCAAAGCAAGCAGCATTTTGCGCTTACATCTTCATGAGCTGCATCTCACTTGAGGATAACGTTGTTCCAATGTTAAAGTTGACGTCGCCAATTTGGTTTCGACGATGCTGCGAGTCAACAACTGCATAAGCTGCTGGTTTTTCAAGATCCTCAGGAGATGATTGGTCATTGATGATGATGGGAACGGAAAAAATACCCGCTTCAGTAGCACAAGACACCTGCTCAATCGCTGATGACTGCTCGCAGGCATTGGCGTCACCCGTTGATCGTTTCCCTTCTGTTTTGGACTGGCGGACTCAAATCCCTTCTGGCACTTTAAAAATATTGCAGTTAGCGGTAGACGACATTGTGTGCCAAATGTCCACTTCTAAAGCAGTTCAAGCACAGTTTACGAATTCTGGTGGTATTATCTTGGGAACTGTTAAAAAACCCGGTGAATAATAAGTCGGATGCCTCGGAGATGGCTTCCTGTTCGCATGTTGCCTTTGAGGCAGGTTTCTTCGTGGCACCTGGTTCTCCGAGGAACCGTTAGACTCTATACTCTCCTTGCGCTGACTATTCCGCGTAGCCTTCCGTGGCGAACGCTTCTGCGATGGGGGAGGTTCAACCGCAAGAACTATAACGTTTTCCTCAGAATTGCTGATCTGGTTGAAACGCACAAAAGAGTTTATCATGTCATCCAGGCTCTTGAAATTCTTGTCAAAGAAGTGTTTCTTGGTCTTGGCTGAAGGCATAGTCATGATGACTTGACACTCCTCCTGTTGCAATAGTGGATAATTACATTATTCCATGAGGCCCAACTTGCGGTATGCAAAGTCTGTGCATGACTCTCCAGCTACTTGTGTAGCTCAGAACATACGCTGGGTAGATGTTACATCATAATCTATGTTATAACGGCGGCGGAACGCTGCCTTTATATACATTAGCCCAAGTAGTGATACCGGCCATCTTTGCGTGATGCCGCATCCATGTGAAATCCTTAGCTGGGTGCCTGGAAATAATGAAGGGTATCGCGACATCTTCATGAACGCTGAAGGTTCTGAACCAAAAATCAACTTGATGAGACCAAGCGGTGACATCTTTCCCAAGCTGTGGTAAGGAGCTTGCCGCGAAACTTGAAAGTCGGTCGCGAGTGTCTTCACCCGAGTCATTAGGCACGCATAAAGGAGCTTCTTCGTCTTTAGCTTTGCCGCGTTGGTTTCCCAAGCCGCGTTTAACATTTATCGACGCAACCCTCGTCGCCGCACTCATGTAGGATTCGGCATCCAAGTCCTCACGCACTTTCGACTCCAAGTTCCGAGTTCCGACTCCGATGCGTTCCACAATCGGAGCGAGTAAGTTGCAAAAGAAGTCGAGACTTGCCTACAACTGTGGGTCAAGCGGTGGCTTTGGTGAGTCGACTTCATTGGCGGCGTCATGTCCCTCCGAAAACATTCATTTCAGTCCTTCCAATTCGCGGCAGAGCTGATCCACTTCGGACCTTAAGGCACCTGATTCGCACACAGCTACTCTGTAGGCTTCCACCCGCGCGGCGTTATCCAGCTGTTCGAACACACCGGTGGAACACTGGGCGGTCACCATCTTGGGTTTACGGAGACGACGCTGTCCTGAAGTCAGTGGTTCGACCAAAGGAGCACGTAGCGAGCGACGTCCCCACATAAAAAAAGAAGGGGGGGGGGGGGGGGGTAAACGTCTTCGTAGCTCACCTTGAGCCGTTGGGCGCCAAATGTGACGTGCCGTTGTGGCCATTGGTTTCTATGGGCTCCGGGGCGACGTAAGACGCATCCAGACACGGAGACCAGGAAATGACTGCCAAGCCCATCTTTTTTATTCCTCGAGCATCCCTCGCGAACGCGAACTTGGCGCGATCTTTGTTGTTTTCTTCGCGCCAAGGCGCGAGACCCATACGCATCAAGCGTCGTCTGCTATCGCTCGTGACACCCCGAAAGTCGGTCAAGGCTTTTTTCACCTTTTTAGATGGCAGTGGCCTATTAGAAAGACTATATTGATCCCATCCCGTCCCCCTTTTTTCACGCCTTTCTTTTTGTCCCCGCTCTTCTTTCCGTATTTACTTCCCCTTTCCCTTCCCCTAGTGCAGGGTAGCAAACCGGAGGCTTTCACTCTGGTTAACCTCACTGCCTTTCTCTCATTTCCATTTCTCTCTCTCTCTCTCTTATGGTCCAAATATCGAGCGATACGTATGTTTTAGTGCTATTCTCAGAACCACGTCGCTGCTATGTAAGGTACGCTTCCCTATTTCGACAATACAACATTTAGTCAAGTCCAATAAAACATGTCACCCTGTTAGAGTGCTTCCACCATGTGTCGTTTACAGATCTTTGTCAACAAATGGATCACAGGCTTTCGCTACATTTTGTACTTGTGTGGGCTGACCTTACACCAGTATGCCTCGGCGTTTGGTTACAAAAACGTCTAAAAACGAACGGCCTACAAATTTTGCAAATTATCACCGGGTCAAGAGTGGTTTTATTGTGGCTCATAGATGGTCAGGTTGGCCATTCAGGTCAGCGAAATAGCGCTGACCATAAAGTCAGCTAAGTTGAGGCCAATGTAAATCCCCAAATGTGGGCCGCGCTCGGTAGCTGACCTTGGGCCGAGCTCGGCCAGGTTGGCCAGGGACCTCGCACCAGCATTGTGCCGAGTACTTTCGTACCATTGGTGACAGGTGATCCGACTCGCGACTGGTTTAATCTGTCATATCTCAAACGGAACGAGCGGCAAAACAAAAGAAGTGTGCGTCACAAAACAGCACAAGCCATGTGTCAGCATTCGGCGTGTCGATTTCAATTCTCTTCCGGCGTCGTAATGGGAAGGCCTTCTATAGTCCGGACACCCGAGGAGCAATACGCCGACGAAGAGCGACGTCTTCTATTTCAGCTGGCGCGTTCGCGACCGGTGGTTCAACCGCGCGAACGCGCTCGTGTGACTCCTCCCGCGTTCGTTGTCAACTTCTTGCACAGCTGGCTCCGATGCCGCTCATCGTGCCAGCGTTCCCATACTGCACCTCCCTCTGCGAAGGCACCGCAGCACTGGCCCACTGCGAGTCGGTGCGGGGATTTCGGTCTCATATTCTTTGCCTCAATATATCGCCAAAGGAAAACGCGTATAAAGCTGCGCTCAAATTTCGCATTAGGGCGTATCGTAATCGTCGGACATTTTTATGTCACCGATTCATTTCTCTGTGAGATCCTTCAATAGTGTGAAATAAGGTTTCAAAGACAGTTAATCATTTTCTTGCCTTCATCGCCTTCGCTAGTGAAGAAGTTATAGATGCGTACTCATATTTATTAAAAGAACATATTTTTAGAACGAGTTTAAGACGATTTCTCCTTCTGTTTCTATTCTTTGTAGCCTAGAATATATAAGGTACTCACCGTTATCAGCATAGCGGTGACGAATAACAATACAACTATCGCAATCTACGTAAATTACGTAGTAATCCTCCAGAGGGACATCAGCTACAAAAAAGCACGAAAACAAAAAGGCCGTCAGGAACTTGTCGATAAACCAGTGTTCCACTAAATGTAAGAAATGCCAACAACGTGTTATTGTTGAAGCCCGAAATTTTCTGAATAACCATCATAACCTCACCGTCTAAGGGTCATTCTAAACTAGCAATTCAGAAACCAACCCTGAACCTTCATTCACTTAGGAACCACATTCACATCCATCGTGCGCTTAATCGTTGTGTGTCTCTCCATACCTGCCTCACATCGCTTGCAAAGGCACGGGTTATGATCTAAGAAATGATGCGACCCTCGATTGAAATGCTGATTTGTTAAAGTCACAAATAGGTGTTTCTGAATAGCTTATGGGAGCATTAACTGGTGACCCATCGAAACAAGCATGAACTGTAGCATTAATACAAAATCATGCACGAGATTTACTTAGCTGGTGCCACTACAGGCAGAGGTAACTTAACAATATAAAGAGAGAAGTTTTAAAGAAGAAAGCAAATACGAAGGAAATGTCAAGGAGAGAGATCAACATGCTAGACCGGGATACGTATACAAAATTCTCATTTGATCAAGCAGGCTAGCTGACCGTTTGTCACCGCCATGTTTCAAAGGAGATATTAAAAATTGATAACTCATCATTATCACCACATGGTAATGAAATAGAGCATTAACAAAGGGTCAGATAATGAGGCGGATAGCCCAGAGATTTCAAAACTCGTGCATCCGTTATTTCTATTCCCAACCTAAACACATTCGCATTGGTTACCTTTAAATGCCAAACTTGAGAGTTATATTGTCGCAGCCTAGTAGGAGACGGAAAAGCCGGCGTAGAGGACGTATAAAAGCACTTTATCAAAGCAGTCAACGCGACGTCGTTGTCGTCTCTGTTTTTCCACTCGCGCGCTACTTCAGCGTCGTTCTCATCGCCTGGCACATACCCGCGGCGACCATATAGGATGTGGCATTTGCCCCCCCTTTGAAAAAAAAAGGCATCGTCCCGATGCACCAACCGTCGCAGGCTGTGCACAGACGGTGCAAAGTTGAGGTCACTAGGAAATGTATGGCTTCATACGAAGCACGTGCACAACCTCGGGCAGATGCCGCCGGCGTTTGGAGCAGTTGTGGCTGTCGGGGACAACTTCATAATTCACATCGCTGATGCGGCGCAGAACTGTGTACGGGCCGAAGTATCTTCGCAGGAGCTTTTCAGACAGCCCCCGCCGGCGAATCGGAGTCCAGACCCACACCTGGTCACCGACGTTGTATGTGACGGGTCTGTGCCGATGATTGTAGTGTCGGGCATCGTATTCCTGTTGTTCTTTAATTCGCAAACGCGCAAGCTGCCTGGCTTCCTCTGCGCGTTGCGTAAACTCCTCGGCACCAGTCTCGTCATCACCGCACTCGTGTGGCCGCATTGATTCCAACATTGTTGTCACTTCGCGTCCGTAAACGAGGTTGAAAGGCGTCAATATTGACTTAAATTACTAAATCCGGCATATTGCTTTTTAATACTTACGACTATCGGGAGTGAAGCTGTGTATGTTTTTCCCTGTGTAACAAGGCGATGACTCCAGCACGAACTTCCCGGTTCTGAAATACATAAAGAAGACATGGATTTACGGTGTCTTGTTCGTTGAGGAAGCGAACGGCACGTGAGTGTTTCTACATCTTATTTTTTCACACACAGTAAAAATGTCACAGTGAGCATTCTGCAGAGATGGGCTCTATCGCATGACATTTTGAATGCGAAACAACGAATTTCTCTGGCTGATGAATTCATTTTAGCACGTATGAATTATAGGTGCAAAAACAGGTCATCTGCTACAAAAAAGAAGAAAAGACCACCGAACTTTTGTATCGGTGAAGAAAAAATTTCTATGGTTGGAAATTTATGTTTATTTCTGCAGCGGCAACACAAAAAATCTTCGCATTTTCAAGTACTGACGAAATCTGGTATCTGGTTTTAATTACCAGCTACAATTCATCATAACCCACTTGAGAGAGGAAGTGTACCTAAATATGCCATCTATTCTCATTTTTTTTACATGCCCGTTCTTCAGTTGTTTAGCTTGTTTAAATGTTTCTATGAGACGTACTTTCGTGCCCCCCCCCCCCCCCCCCCCGTAGCTTTCATTTCATTATACCACGATTTACGCTTGACCGGACACCTCTTGATACAATCAGTATTTTAGGCCTTTCCCCTCATTTTACCTTTCTTTCTAGTTTTTTCAAGCCTCACTTTGCAACATAGCAAAAACCTATATTCCTCTTTTCTGAGAAAGCTGAACCCTCCGTACTGACCGTTCCTGCTTACACCTAAAGCTAATTCCCCATCTTCTTGTTTTTTATTTCTACTTGGAAGAACTGGCAGTATTATCATGCTCCTTGTTCCTTCGCTGTCGCATCTGAACACCTCACCCCGCTCACCCCGTTTTTTTCTTTCATTTCTTTTTGAACACTTCTACTTCACTCATTCAATAGTACGCGCCCGCTTATTATCTTT